>NC_056729.1:281736259-282088759 GCF_019279795.1 Protopterus annectens | reverse complement strand
GTCTTGGCCATTGACAGCTCAGATCCCAAGGTTGGTCTCAGAGTTGAGGCCTATCAAGGCAGAGAATTTGCTTCCCTTCCCTTAGATGGAGGAGGACTTATGTCAGGCTGTGCCTTCAAAAATGTTTTTGACTGGACTAAAGGAAAAGGCACTGTTATCTAGCTTGGCTCCATCCCAACCTCAAAAGACTGCTGCTTCTCCTTCCACTGACTGGACAGTCAGTACCAATAAACTCAGAGACCACTTACTATGTGATTTCCCAGTCCAGTTCTGATTCTACTGATCATCCCCCAAAAGTATGTCATAGAAAACAGATGTGCAAACAGAAGCACATGGACTTGCCCACAGAGTCAGTTAAAGAAGATATGCAACTTGAATGAAGGTGAGCAATGAAGGTGAGCATTCCCCAAGATCCCCCTTGGAAGAAGTCACCTTTGGTGAGATTCTTGAATTGAGGAAACAACAAAAGGGTTAGTTCACAGATGATCCGTCACTGGATGAGTCTGTATTCTTCAAAGCTATTGGTTCCGGCTCATCTGCATCTTGGATAGTACCACCAGTAGAGACCCTCTGATAGATCTTGTACCTCAGTGGGCATGTAAGGACCCTGACATTGTGGAACCTGTTCCAAAGAACCAGATAGGATACTGTTAGCAGTCAAGAACAGGGAACACTGAAGTAAAGGTCCATCAGTAGAACTCATGGTCATAGCAGTGGCCACAAAAAAGGAACTTTCTGAAAAAAGTTTTGCTATCTATCCCCAATACAGAATCCAGGATGTCGGACAGGTTTAGGAAACTGACATATGCTTCAGTGAAGTTTGCCTTCAGAGCACTGAACTATTTAGCTCACATTGCATGTTTTCAGGAGGACTTGACCAAAGAACTCAGTAAGTCACCCTCTGGTAACCTGCCTGCGGATTTCAAAAGACTGGACTCCCAGCTATCTACCCTTCAGTCTACTTTGAATGTATCCATGCATCTGCTATCCAGTGCAGCTGATGGCACAGCTAGGGCAGCAGGCGCAGCATCACAAAGACCAGTATGCCTGGATGTGCCTTTCAGATTTTGCAGAAGGCTGCTTCAGGTTATCCTTTAATGCCCCATTTTATGGTTCCACACTTTTTGGATCAAAAGTGAAAGATATGATCAGGAGCCAACAAGATGATAAAAACCTCTCTGCTATGGGAATCCACTTTTCCACTCCTCAAAGGATGTTTTCCAAAAAATCAGAGGGGGTGGCAAGAATATGTGGTTCAAGAAGTAGCAGGGCTATTATCATGAGTCTCCTGCAGGTAGACCTCCTAAGGCACACAAGGAGGAGATAACTCAAATGGACGTCACCCCAGTGGCAAAGGCAGACTGCGTAATCAGGGGTTTTCACTGTGCCTTTATCAAAAAGCCTTACCAACACTCCTGAAAGTTTGTCCAACTGTCTTCTCTGGAGGCAGTCAGGGAACACTTATCCCTGAAAGTTTGTCCAACTGTCTTCTCTGGAGGCAGTCAGGGAACACTTATTCCTGTACCGACAAGCCTGGCAGAACATCACAACAGATTCATGGGTGCTGAAGGTAATAAACAGAGGCTATTCAATCCCCTTTTCTTATCTGCCAACAAAACTGAGAAAGGCTTTTAACATTCCACCCAGTCAATGCGAATCTGCAGCAGCAAAAATCTCCAAGCTGCTAGAAAAAAGTCAGCAATGGGTCCCCTGAGACCAGCTAGAGTCTGGAGTCCACTCCAGGTTCTTTTTAGTACCCAAAAAAAAAAAAACAAACGGGAGACCTCAGACCAGTTCTGGATCGGAGTTGTCTAAATCACTTTGTAACATAGACAAAATTCTGGATGGTCACTGTTTGGTCCATGCTACCTCTTCTGAAGGAGGACAATTTGGTGTGCTGTATGGATCTCCAGGATACCTACTGTCATATAAAAGAGATGTGATCAAGGAGATTTCTTTCTCTATTTCTGGCTGGGAGTCAATCATTACCCTTTCAGAGTAGTGCCCTTGGTCTCACCACAGCTTCCAGGATGTTTACGAAAGCTATGGCATTAGCAGCAGCGCACCTCCACCTGCTAAGAATCCAGGTTTTCTTAAATCAAGATGATTGGCTCCTCACCGCTTTGGCCAGGGATCAACTGTTTCAACACCAGAACCTTCTGTTCAAGTCAATGCTGAACTTGAATTATGGTCAAACAACCCAAGAGTCAACAGCTCCCAGCCCAACAAATAAAAGTTTTAAGATGTCACCTAGACACGTTTGTTCAAATAGCCGTTACTGATCTCCAAGGTACATTCCCTCCCAACTAGTTGCTACCCGGGTAATACAACATCCATTCTTGCAAGCAAGCCTAATTCTTTGACTACTAGGTTTAATCATTTCAACCATTATGCTAGTTCCTCTAGCCAGATACCACAAGGGTACTTCAGTGGGCTGTCTGTAAAATGGGCACAAAACACTTATCTGTTCATGCCAAGACTCGTGTTATCCAGGTTGCAAGGATCACGTCAGGTGGTGGCTAACCTCCCTATCAGTAATGGAGAGCTACCCTTTTTGCCCATATCAGCCACTATCAACACTAATCAGATGCCTCCCTTCTGGGGTGGGGGTGGGGTGGGGTTGTGCATTTTGAAGGCAGAATTGTCCAAAGTTCGTGGTCACATATACAGGCTAATCTTCACATCCGTGTCTGAGATGAGGGCAGTCTTTCTAGCATTGCAGGCTTTTCAGGACTCTTCTCCCTCTCCCCACAAGGGTGTGCTTTCTGTCCAGCCAGACAAAATGGCAGCAGTCTGGTGCATCGACATACAGGGGGAATCTTATCTTCTTTATCAGGAAGCCATAGGAGTGTGTCAGTAGACTGTCTTTGCATTGATTTCTGAAAGTAATGCATGTTTTGGGGACAGCCAGTGTAATAGCACACAAACTGAGCTGAACAATTCTGATATCTTACAAGTGGTCCCCTCAAACAGTCTGTGGCAACACAAATTTATAGCCACTGGGGCCAACCCTTGCTGTGACCTCTTCTCATCATACATAAACAAATGCAGCAGTTCAGTTGACCTGATCCTACACAGGGACAGTTATTGAGGGATGCTGTAGCCCACAGTTGGCTCCCAGGTGTCCTATATGCTCTTCCTCCTGTTCTTCTAGTAGCCAAGTTTATTCAGAAAGTGAGACGATGCAAGACCAAGGTTATCCTCATTTCTCCCTTTTGTCTCCAGCAAGTCTGGTTTCTATTCATGTGGCCTCATCTAGTACATCCTTCATGGATGCTGGATCAGTATCCAAATCTTTTGAACCATCCATGTTGACTGCCTGTTTCAGACCAAAAATCCATGAAGTTGACCGATTGGTTCCTCCAGTTTTGATCATAGCCAGAGTTGCCATCTGCATTGGTTATTCATATTATTTCAGCCTCTCTGAAACAACCTACCATAGTAAATGAAAGAGGTTTTCCATCTCAAATTCCATCTCCATAGAACAAAAAACATCAGAAAGTCTGATCAACTATTCATGGCCTTTTCTAGAGTAAAACTGGGTAAAGGGGTCTCTAAAGTTACTCTTTTGAGATGGTTATCCGAGTGTATTTCATTAGTATATACTAAAAGAAGTTTATCTTTACAATCAAAACCCAAAGATCATTTCATAAGAGCAGTGTCCACCTCTACTGCCTTTATGAATAGACTTTCCATTGATGACATTTGCGTAGCAGCAAATTTGTCGGTTGTTCATACCTCTGTGTATCATTATAAATTGGATGTGCAAATTAGATTACATTCTTCCTTTGGTTTCACTGTTAACATCCTTCTTTGATACCACTCAGGTAATAAACAGCTTGGGAATCTGTCCCAAAGGTTGAATCAGTTGAAAATAGACAACATAGGATACAGAAGTTATGTACTTACGATAATGATGGATCTTAGTTGTCTGATTTTCTTCTGGTTTTGCATCTCTCCCTCCAAATTCTCATTGACAACTTCTGATGACCGGATGGACCTCACCTGAGACCCTGTCTGTTTCATTTCCCTTTTTGGACTAGTTTCCCTGTACCCTTAGTTGTAATGGTTTCCTGTTTTACAAGTCTGACTGTTGTACAAGTTGTATATGTAGATATGTATATCTACACATATATGAGTACATGTAGATATATAGGGCAAACTCTTCCTAAGATACTTGAGATGGAGTGGAGGATATTATGGGTAGGGGAGAAGTCAGAGCCCTAAATCTGACAATCCAAAAGTTGAACTGGACAAAAATCAGACAACATGGATCAGTTGTTATAGTAAGTACATAACTTTTGTTTTTGCTACCCACTACCAGGATGAGGTACAGGTCCTTAGGTTAATTTGAAGCATTTGCAGTTTCAAGATAACCTGCCACTACTATTTTGCCACTTTCTACTTTTATTAGCTCCTATGCATGGTTTTGTTCCCCCAACTATTAAGTGTGGACATTTGGACCATACATGCCCCATCTGATTACACTGGAAACATTTCCCTCTACTTCTTTGTGTATGTCAGCTAATGTTTTCCCCCTTTTCCTATGTTACCTGATCCTAAGGTTTAGACTGTCCCTGTGTCTTCCCTTATTCCCATAAATCATGCTTGGGGGTACCATCTGTATATGCAGTTGTTGTTTTCTGTCTAAAGAGAGGTCACCTTTGTCATCGACCGTCTTGTAATCCCAATCTGCTAACCAGATATGTTCTGGGACAAACATCTCCCAGCATTTGAAACAGTGACTTAACATTGTCCCATGCATGTATGAAAACATATGTTTATTTCTGCAATTCAGTCACTCACACTGCCATTCTTCTGTTCTCTATAAATCTTTCTGTAAGAATTGCGATTCAGTTTAAAATATTCAAATAAAGAATTTTCGACTTTACTGTAACTCAGACTGTGCACATTGTTCATACCCATGAGCAGAGGAGTTAAAAACCTCACCCACTGCCCTGGTCAGTTTGGTAGTATTAAGTAAATAATTTGGTACCAACCTTGGCAATTGGCGTGTGGTTTCCTTTGCAGTACTCATGAGCCTTTGGCAAACTACCAACTTCCTGTCTGCTAGGGTTGCCTCCTTTTAAGAGGGTCAAATGGGATATGGGGATGTGACCAGTATGATGCTGGTAACACTCTCTTCCCATGACATCATGATGGAAGTGATGAAGGAGATATAGCTGTAGTTATGGGTACAACAGTGTGAAGTTATTACAGTGTACTGAAATTTAAGTTGTGCAGTTATAACAGTAAATTTAAAGCATTACAAAAAACACACACATTACTCATGTCAGATAGCTGTAACAGTCAGTAAACATGACTGAAAAAAACACGGTATTCTACATATTAACGAAAAAAAAAAAAAACGAAAAAATTGTCTGATGAAGCGTAGTGGTGACTACGCGAAAGCGCTTACAAACAATAAAGGTTCTTTGGTGATTATATACTGGATTTCTTATTGGAAAAGTGAAGCTGCCGTTTCTGTTTTGTTGATCTGAATGCATTGATCTACATGAATTTTGAGTTTCTCAAATAGACTTCCTAATTGCCTTCTACAATTTTGTGGTGAGAGAGCCTGGTTATCATTACCATTTTACTATTCTACATATTACATTAACCACAATTATTCTAAATAAGAAAACTAAAAGATCTACAGACTGCATACAAGTGCACTAAAACAAATCACTTCATTTTAAATGTGTACTTTGCATTTGATTTGATGGCATGAGAAAGTAACCTATTTGATATATTTGAATAAAAGTCATTGTATTTCATCTAGTCATTTATACTCATCATTACCAAGGCCACACTACAACAGGTTCACACATCTGTCCACTTATTTTTAACCAAAGAAAACATCCTCTAGGCAAATGCATTGGATGTTGGTGTCGATAATACTCTAGCAGTTACGGGATATAGTGCAGTCAACTGAGGCACTTCAGTGACTTTTCTGATGATAAACCTGTGGTACAGAATTCTTGGAGAAAGGGTTTGATTGTTAAATAGTCCTGGAAGAATGTCCTGCAGATTGAGGTCATTGGTCACACTGAGTACGTTAGTTATTGCAATGGACTCCATTAAAGATCATGTAGATGGTATAAACAAGTAGTTATTTTCAATAAAATCAAACCACTGTACTAAGTACATCATGTTCTTTGAGATGGTGGTCAAGGAGTCCCTTTCAGCTTGTTGAAGTAAAAGTGCCCTAAGTTTTCTACCAAAGAATCTTCTGCATTTGCCTGCAGTTTTTTTTCTCGAGAGACACCATCACTGAAAATGTCTCCATGGCAATAACTGCTGCTTTTCCCAATATATTTTTGTGCTCACTGAAAGCAATAAGAACATTGAGAAAGTGCATATTGTACTGGGGCAGTGCGGGTAATGTATACTTGCCGTAATCATTATCTGATCAGTACAGCCATATTTGCCAGGGGTGGTCTCCTCTTCACCCCAAGAAAGGAAGTATAACTAGAATACTGGGGGATTCCTCTGCATTGGCTGAAAGGAGTGACAGCCACGCTACCTTCAAATTCCATGCCACAGAACTCGTGTCTTTCAAGTCTCTGGTTCTTGTGCCAAAACTTGAGAAATGACTGAAAAGTTCCATAACAAAGACTTCCACGTTCATAAGACAGTTGTGCTGCAGCTATTTTGGCTGTGTTATGAATTATGTGGGCAATACAGTTAGCTTTCTGGCGATATCTGCACTTTTCTTTCAATCTGGTATACTCCCCAGATTTCTTTCCATTGTTGACACTTATATTATCAGCCCCATATGCTGAATGCTGCTCCAGGGTAAGGAGTGCATTTCTGTAATGTTATAACATCACTTGGACATGTTCATCAGGGTCTTCACAGAGGTCTAAAAGGCTATTCACTACCCCTTCTTTGGAAAAGAACTGCACAACAAGTGGAAATAGTGTCCTTTAATGTAAGCATCTAATGATACGGCAGCTGAAGGGCCTGGGTTCTGCAGGTCATGCGAGGGGCATTCCAAAGAGTGTGCTCCCAAAACATTTTCAACGATTACTTCAGCCTTGGTCCTTCTGCAAGATGGTTTCTTTGCAACATATGAGTTGCTGTACAACTGGCTGGCCAATTTTACTGCACACTCCAAGTCATTATAGGAGATGTGTGTAACAGCATGGAACACCTCAGAGGCTTCTGCCGCAGTGATCATGTACTGGTCCTTCAAAGTTTTCTTACCCACCCTGTCGTCAGGTGACTTGCTTTTGCTAGAAGAATACGTCCTATGTCTGTCAGTTGCCTCTTGTCATGTGACATTGTTTCATCCAGCAGGGGTGATTAGGCATTCCTTTTTGCAGTACTTTTAGAATGCTTTCAGATCATTGCATTTCTCAATCCAGTCAAATTCCATTTTCCAAACATCCTGCCACTTGTATGTTTGTCATTGGCAGTAGACTGATGAAGCTGCTGCTCTTTGTTCTTGAATATGTACGTACCTAAGAGCGGTGCAGTGGTTAGCGTTGTTGCCTCACAGCAAGAGGTTCTGTGGTTCAATTCTCGGTTGGTGTGACTTCTGTGTAGAGTCTGCATGTCCTCCCTGTATTTGCGTGGGTTTCCTCTGGGTACTCTGGTTTCCTCACACATTCCAAAGCCATGCACCTGGAGCATTTCTACACAGGCCTCTGGTGAAAATGGACTCTGTCCCAATCGGACTTTCCAGTAAACAAAGATAAAGTAAACAAATAAAAATAAAAATGTACAACACATTTAGCAGAACTGTGTCAATAAGATGCTGTAACATAGCAAAATTGACATTTGAAAGAACTGTTGTGAAAAAACACTGGTATGAAAAACACAGCATTCGAAAGAACTGGATTGAAAATACACTGGTGTGAAAAACACGGCATGTGAAGGAACGGATTTAAAAAAAAAATAGCAATGAAAAACACTGGCATTTGAAAGAACTGGTTTAAAAAACACTGTATTTGAAAAATGGCATTTGAAACCTGAAACGATTTGTAAATTAGTTGTAACTGATCTATGATATAGCTGTACTAAAGATCTGAACAATGGAAGAGAAAGGGAAATTTTAAACATTACGAGCCACTTGTGTAGACAGGTTAATGACACAAAGGCACAATAAAAAAAAAATAGTGGTCTTAAAACTTAATTGATGAGCTCAGTCACAGTAATTTCTAAAAATCACAAAACCTAGCTAGTGTTCCAAAGCAACAAGCCTTTATTTGTCACAGATAAGCTAACCTCAGTAACAAAAAAATCAGAAATATTTTACCGATGCAATATATCAGCTTTTATATACTTAAAAAGCAGATGTGGAAAATGTACATATTTAAATTTAAACCAGCCTATTCAAGGCAAACGGTATAAACTGGGCTGTAAAAGTGCATTTTAGAACAAGTACCCACCCCACACACTGCTACTGATTAGATCAAACTAAATCGTAGTTAAGGAAAACGCTACCCATCTACTTGCAATCCGCATTTCAAAGTCAGATATTAAGAAAAGCGTAAAATATATGTAGAAAGACTTAACTAAAATCGCTTTCAGCTCCCTAATGCAACAAAGCCTTCATCAGATCTGTGACAAGAACTAAAATCAAGAAAAAACACACAGCTTACCATAAACATAATGCAACTAGAACACTATAAATACAAAAATACATTTGTCTAATATTATCTAGTAAATATCCAAACGTGTACTAGTGTGCAGAAAAAAACTAATGCTTTACAAAAAACAAAAACTGTTATGACAATTTTCATGCTTACAGCCCCAAAACAGGTTTATACAATGAAAACTAGTAGAAAACTCATACAAAAATACAGAAAACAGTGGTTTGAAGTAAACTAGTAATGTATAAAAGTGTACAGGTGTGTGCATGAGCATCCACCAGTGTGGTAAATGGGGGAATTATACCAAAATTTTATGGCAATAGCGGCATGAAAAAATGTGTGTTTTGAATCTACTGTTTAAGTCTCTGGTGTGATAAAATAAATCTAATCAAAGCAGAATTGAGGTTAAAGTAACTAAATATATATACATTTATACACCTTCTACACAGAAGTTTTATTGACATTTAGTATATTTTTAGTACTAAAAATATTTCCTCAAAAAATTCCCTAAAACAAACCTTTACAGATTGTGTGTCAGCTTGCGTAAAATCAATACACTGTTAATAGAGCAATAAAGCCCTGGTTTTCTGAATGCATTTAATTTCAAGTGCCAGCATAATTCTTTTTTTCTCCAAAACACTAAGTGTTTGGATAAGGCATTCCTCTGACATTTACGTCTGTCTGAAAGATGACCTGAAGTCTTTCTTTTCAGTTTACTCATAGTCTTACCCACATAAAATGCAGGGCAGACATTGCACATGGTCTTGTATATAACTTTTTCAGTATTACATTTGCTACCCATACCTCCCAACAGTCCTGAATTACTCTGTTTTTACCAAGTTCTGGGGTCCCAATAATGGTGTGCCACGATTCCAGAGTGGCACCCCTTAATTTCCAATTTTTTTCGTCTGTTTTTTAGACTTTTTAATTTCCTCGCTTTTGGAGCTGACATCATCACGTGCGAGATGACATCAGCTTCATCAGCCTGACGGAATTAAGCTCAAGGGTTGTGCGTGGGAGCACGTCTGTTTGAATACTGGGACTGCCAGCCATTTAATCTCAATGGACTGCTTGTGCCGTTATGGATTTTAATCTTTTTACAACTGGATTTAACCTTGTTGCCAGGCTGTTTATGCCGTTCGTTATGCCGTTATGGATTTAAGCTCATTTTGAGCCAGATGGGTGGATTTAAGCTCGTTTTGAGCCAGATGGGTTCCAGGCAGAACACTGAGTTGCCGCTGTTCTACTTAAATGAAACTGCTGTATGGGCAGACGTTAGAACACGGAGTTGCCGCTGTAAGCGTGTGTGTGTGTGTGTGTGTGTGTGTGTGTGTGTGTGTGTGTGTGTGTGTGTGTGTCTAAAGCTGTCACTTGCAGCTGCATAAGACATGGGATATGGCGCTGACACCTTACCTCCTAGGATCGCATTTATTTTATAATGCATTTCCTCTGCTGGTATATACAAGCACAGTCTTTATAGGTTCATAGATTAGTACTAAGCTAACTGCTCCTGCAAGCCATTTTAAGCCTAGCCAATTATCCCTTGTGAGAATCAAACCCGGCATTCTGTATTTGTAAGGCAAACACCTTAACCATTAGGCCACCCAAGAACTCCTTGTAGTGAAATAATGCACATGCTATAAGTGCTTCTAATCTGGAGGGTCATATAGTAACATTTGGGTTTACCTACCTTCCGTTTCCTGTTTCTTGGCTTGATGTTTCAAACTGCCTGTATTTTCCTGTGAGGATCATTGCTAGTTTTGCACCTACATATATTCAAGTGGTTAAGACTCCATATATAGCAAGCATTACTGTGTGCTCTTTTCAGTTTCTCTGTGTTTGAGAACTGATGGTTCCACAGTTTAAAACTAAAGATAATTCAAGAGCATAACTGGCTTGCATTTGCTAACACTGGTACTCTTCCAATTGAAAGTCAATACATTAATGTTTAAAAATCTGCTAGGTTAATTTGACAGAAAAGCTCTTTACTAAACAAAAATGTTTAACGTCTCTTTGTAAAAACATTTAGAAAAAGCATTTCTAAGCATAAGAAGATACATGCCTTTGAAAAAGAGAAACAGGGACATGGAAACAGAGGTAGTGAAAGGAGACAGGAGAAAAGAAAAGATCTGAACAGCATGAGAACAAAATTCAAAAGAGGCACTTGAGAAAACAAAATTCAAGAGAGGCACTTGAAGAAACTCAAGTCCTCTGTCAGCTTGACAGAGGAGGTTGTGTCTACTTGCACAGCTCCCACAACATGGTTCTCTTAGCAGATCACTAATGTATGCAACTAATCTTCAAATGTGTTAGTAAAATAAACACATTTCCAACATTGTTTCTTTCGTCTGAGACAGCCAGCATAAAGTTACAAAATCCAAGAGATGATTCAAAGATGGCTGCCGTTCTATAAGCACTGCAGTACTTCAGCTCTTCAAATACCTGAGAAAAAAATCAACCCTGTGGAGTTATACTTGTAGTAAACATACTAATTGACAGCAATTACTGATCTACCAGAAGTCACTTTTGGTTCTGAGAAAGAAAAACTGGAAAAAAATACTTGGTAATAGCAGGATTGGATGTGATTGTTAGGTTGACTCTGAACAGAGCACCGAACAAAGGACTGACTTATCTCACTTCTGTAACTTTTCCTTGGGAAATAAATCTACTTGCAGAATTTCGAAATGTCAGAAGAGGACAAAAATATGGAAACTACAACTACCAAAACTAAGTTGTCAGCTTTGCAATCGCCGGAGAAAGAATCTTTATTTAAGAGACAGAAAACTATCAAACAGCAAGAGACTGCAAAAACAGGGGCAACAACAAAACCTGATCAACAGGTTACAATGGAAGAAATCAAATCAGCATTGCTACCTATACAGGATGCCTTAAAAGAGCTAACAGCTCAAACGCTTACATTTAGTGACACATGCAACCGGATTCTCGAAAGAATGGAGAAAGCAGAAACTAGAATAGCTGCAAATGAAGACAACATAATAATGCTTACTAAAAGAACAGAGACACATGGGGCTGACATTCAAACGATGCAAAACAAAATTCTGGACTTGGAAGCAAGATCCAGACGCAACAATATAATAATCAGAGGGATCCCAGAATCTATTCAATATAATGATTTGATCACTTCCATTACACAAATATTCGAAATACTGCTCAAGGACTCTGAGGATGTTAAACAGATGGTCATAGAAAGGGCGCATAGAGCATACAGAGAATCTCAAGCTTCAAATATACCCAGACCTGTTTATGTTAAAATATTGAACTACCAAGATGTGAGCAAAATACTGTTAACTATAAAAAAAACTGGTGGATCTATAATGTGGCAAAATAATAAAATCTCCATAGCACAGGATTTACCAACACAAATAAGGCAATCTAGACAAATGCTGGCTCCATATTGTAAGTTTCTGATTGACAAAAATATCAGATTTCAAATGAAATATCCCAATAACTTAATTTTTACTGTGGATGGCATTAAATACTCTGTAAGCACAAAAAAAGAAGCAAGACCTACTTTTTTGAAGCTTTTTAAGGCTCTGCCATCTTCGGAAATGTGAACAGTCCATCTAGGCTTTCTGCAACATTAGGGAGAATGGGATTCTTCATTTACGACGATCCGAGGCTTTAAAATCCTTTGTCTGTTCTGTTTCTTGTAGCAGGCCTGGAGATTCATCTTCTTATCTTCTGATCTCGTAGTTTCAGTTTCAACACGAAGTTCCCACAAAGTTTTATGGCTGAAGCGAGCGCTAGTAACCCACGAGGCAACAGGAAATGCATTGGAGGAAGTAGAGGGACCGTTTTTAGTGTGGCGCAGCTAGGAGGTCCGTTCGCGAATTGGATCCCCTGTCGCAAGCTCGAAGGAAAGGATTTAGACTGCCTTAACACTTTTAATAGCTGGGAAGAAAGAAGAACTGCTGGAGAGGCAAAACGAAACCTTTTGGACTTATTTAGAAGGAAAAGGACTGTAAGATATTGGGTGAAGTCAGAGTGATGCAGGTAAACGCTGTGGGAATGCATTGAGTATTAGAGAAGGTGATTGTAATGTGTAGTGGCAGAATAAGGTACTGTGGTTTTTTATATATTTTTTTTCTCTCTTTCTGTCTCCCTTTTCTTTCATCTCTTTCCTTTTTTTCTTTTAGATAGGTGTATCATTTCCAAATGAAAAATGGTACAAAAATGGTTAGATTAACAGATTAAAACAATGTGTAGATAACAATAAAAGAACATAAAAGAAGATGTTTCTAAATGTGTAATTTAAGGCATTTTCCTTCTTTTTTATCCTTTCTGCTGTGCTCCCTTTATGCTTTTTTAACCCTTTTGTTCCTCTGTCTTTTACATATGGTTACCACAAGTGAAAGTGCCATTATAGTTTTATTTTTAACTGCATTGATTTTCAATATTAACATGTTAGTATGTAAGTTTGTATGGGAGGAACAAAGCAGATTAAAGTAGTTAGATCATTTAATCCAGTAGATGCAGAGTGTTGGGAAATGTTAAATAACTATGTGCTTTCTATGTCAACTAATATTTAATTCTGTATAGAACAACAAATCAAACGTTATATGCTGTTGCTGAATATAAAGCTGGAGTGAACTGAAGTACATTAGAATTTCACGGTACAATTAGTTTTTGTATATCCAAAAATATGTTCAGAGCTGTAGTTACTTATAGTAGTGTTTAGTAGGGAATGTCAGAATTAGGCTTTGTAGACGTAGAAGTAGTTGTTGTAGGTTTTTTTGCATGGGGTTTTATTGTTAAATAATAGAATTAGTAGGTTAGTTACTCAGATGGTTTCCAGTAATGTGAAAAACCTATGTTCATCCTGGTCCAGAGGAATAGTGGGTAGGCACTGGGTAGGGATGGGATGGCTGTTTTGCTTCCAAACAATTGACGATATGCCAACTTATGTTACTCTAAGGTTGCTTAAAAAGATTAGACATCGATGTACATTTCGAAGGAGCTTTAAATGTGGATAATAGAATCTTGGAATGTCAAAGGACTCCAGAACATGAAAAAAAGAAAGCTGTTTTTTCATTTGTTTCTCAAATCATCAGCAGGTTGTATTTTATTACAAGAAACGCATATGACTAATGATCATTGCGAGTCAGTGAAAGATAAGAAATGGGTTAGGAAGATTGTGACGGCGAAAGGAACAACGAATAGTGCAGGGGTGGCAATTATAATTAAGAATCACTTTCAGGGAGATATTTTGGATGTGAAAATGGATCAGGAGGGTAGATGGTGTTTGGTGCTTCTCACATCCAAATGTTAAGATAAACCTATAGTACTAATTTGTGTATATGCCCCTAATGTTAATCAGCATCATTTTATAACTTCAATTTATTCCATTTTACAGTCATATAATAATTGATATATAGTGATGGGAGGGGACTGGAACTCTTATCAAGATCCTTAATTAGACAAGTTGGGTGCTTCTAAAGCATTCAATAAACAGGCAATGGTAGCATTGAAGGAATTGAAAATTGATTTCAAACTGTATGACCCTTTTAAACACATACACCCACAAGGAAAAGCAGAGAATTTTACTTTTTACTCAACCTGCCACCTGAAGAGCCGACCCTAGTGTTTCTAATCAAGTCAGACAACTCTCAGATCATTCAAAGATAACTTTAACCTTAAACAGCAATAATATGAATACTAAGAGGCTTCGAGGATATAATTGGTCCTTGAACCCATATTTACTAACCAAGGAGGATATCTTAATGGAAGTCAAGGAGATTCTTAAACAGTTATTATACAATATTTCTCAAAATAGACACCCAATAGATATAGAATGGGCTACAACTAAAACGCAGCTAAGAGGACTTTTTATCCAAAAAGCTAAATATTATAAAAAATTGCAAAATAAGACTCAATTGGATTTAGAAACCAAAATTCAATTATTGGACCAATATTTGATGAGGAACTATAATGAACAGACAGAAATGGAGCTATTAAGATGTCAGAAAGAACTGTTTTTACTTCATAATAGAAAATTGTCACTTTATGAACAAAGAAATTTAGTAAAATATGCAAATCATATTCAAACCCCCTCGAAAGCATTAGCTCGTATCATTAACCAGACGAAATCAACGTGATTAATTACTGAAATACACTATAACAATACTACATATACTGACAAGGCAGATATCATGAAGACCTTTGAAAAAATTTTTAATCAGATTTACGGCGAGCAGCAGACACTCTTGCAAGATAAAGACAGGAAAGATTTTCTACAGAAAATCACTTTCCCTAATATTGATAAGGACTTCCATAGAGATTTAATCAAACCGATTGCAGTTGAGGAGGTGCTTGAGACAATCAAGAAACTAAAGCCTCACAAAGCCCCAGGGCCAGATGGTTTGACCTTGGAATTCTACAAATCTTTTAGTGAGATTCTGAGTAATGTATTGTCACAGACTTTCAATTATATCATTCTAAATAGAATTAATGATCCTCATTTTAATGCCTCAAGGACAGTTCTGATATTGAAGGAGAAAGGTGATTCCAAAAATCCTGATAATTACAGGCCCATATCACTTTTGAATATCGACATGAAAATCATGACATCCATTCTGGCGAGTAGACTGAAAAAGGTAATAAATCTAATAATATCAGAGGAACAGGTGGGGTTTATGGATGGGAGACAGACCACGGACAATACCTTAACGCTTCATACCTTAATCTCTTATGCGAAATATAAAAACCTGAATTTGTACGCCCTAATAATCGATGCCCAGAAAGCATTTGATAGGGTTAATTTGGTTTATTTATTTGATATATTACCATATTTTAATATACCGCAGGAGTTTATCTCAACGTTAAGGATACTATACAATAATGCATACACAAATTTATTTATAAATCATGAATGCTCGAATAGGATACAAATCAAAAATGGTACCCGACAGGGCTGCCCATTATCTCCCATCTTATTTAATCTGTACTTGGAGCCTTTATTTTTACACCTTAAGCAAAATGTCTTTTATAATTCTCCAGTACTGTGTGGGATAAAGGTTAGGATGGCTGCCTTCGCAGATGATTTAAACATGTATTGTACCACACCTGTTTCCGATACTGAAAAAATATTAGCTGCAATAGAAAGCTTTGAGAGAATTTCCAACTACAAGCTAAATTTAAAAAAATCTAAAATATTCCCATTAAAGACACCCACACCCTTTTCAATGCTACCATTGATAGGACAAGTAATGACGGAAGAAAGGATAAAATATCTGGGGATTGCATTTTCAACTGAAAATAGAGATTTTTTTTTATAAACAACGTAAAGTCAACTGCAGATCAAATAACATTGGATTTAGAAAGATGGAGTAAATTGAAGTTACCAATGATGGGCAAGAGCAGCAATTATAAGAATGAATGTTCTTCCCAGAATGTTATATATTTTTAGACCTGCACAACTCAGAATTATGAAAACATTCTTTAAACAGCTTCATATAGGATTGGGGAGATTTCTTTGGGAACCCAGGAAGACGAGAATATCATATGAAAAATTGATGGCTCCAAAAAATAAGGGGGGCTGGAGTTACCGGATTTTGAAATTTACTATTTAGTGATTCAGGCCAACAGGATTTTAAAGACGTCTTACTTCGACTGTGATAGCAGAAAATGGACACCCAAATGGGTGCTCCTAACGTATAAGCATATAAGTGAAGTGGGAGTCGATGTTAAAGCATTACCCTTTCTGAATAATCGAACAATGAGTAAATATAAGTTAATGGAGCACATCAAGAGCTATGTAACGGCAATTCAAACTCTTTTTGCTTCCTTAAACTTACTACAATATATGATGGTTATATATCGCTCTCGTGTGTGTGTGTGTCTGGCAGTAGACTTTTATGATGGAAATATTCTGAACTGGGCAGTTTTGTCATTATTGGCTCATGCTTTTTGTTTCATTGCCTACTGGAAAAATGTTCAAACAATAAATTTAAAATGTGCTCTAAGTCTAACAAGTGTGCTGTATTATACAAGGAATGTAATTTAATAAAGTCAGGAAAGTGTATCAAAGAACATATGTACATTTCTTGTTTTGTATGCAAGGGTCCTATGGTAATCTTTATCCA
Organism: Protopterus annectens; assembly: GCF_019279795.1. Lineage (NCBI taxonomy): Eukaryota > Metazoa > Chordata > Ceratodontiformes > Protopteridae > Protopterus > Protopterus annectens. The sequence continues at coordinate 282,072,057 of NC_056729.1, read as the reverse complement.
CCACTGGCCAGATGCATTTTCTTTGGATGAGGTGTGGGTTTCAATGCTGTTTCAATGAATGTGAGTTTGAAGGGCAGAGAAGTTTTAATGCCAAGTCTCTTTTCATTGTGAGACAGTATTGCTTTGTTTAGCAGATATCTATTAGTGTTTGCGCATTGTGCTATAAAATGTAAAAAAAAATAAAATCTAAATAATCATTGTAGACGTAAAGCACTATGCACACATTAGTGTTTATGGGGTAAAATAGCCAGGTAATGGGACATTAGAATGGCTGCAGGTGGACTGTGGTGCTATATTTTGGTTCTGTTCTTCAGTTTGCGTTTGAAAGTTGGTATTCCACAATTCCACTGGAGTGGGCAGGGTTGTGTAATTATGTATGCAAATTTTACATCAATCAGCATACAGATTTGTACCTATTTTTCGTGGGCCTCGTCCAGATTTTTGATGCTTCCAGGTTGAGAGGTATGTTGCTACCTGCTTGAAGATTTCACCATCTTTTTAAGATGCAGACACTCAAATCCATCTCAGTCCAAGTATTCACAGAAAGTGCAGTTAGGTGGCCCACAGACTTTAGTGCTGATGTCATCCTGGTGTTATTTTTCTTTTCCACATAGCTATGTATGCTTCTGCTCATAAAATAAATACAAAAAGTATCCTACAGCTAAGTATGGGGGGGGGGGCATTTCAACCATTAAAACCTCAACATTAACAAAACTGGTAGCCATTCCTCTCAACCTCATAACAGCAAGATATCTGGACAAAACCAAAAATAATGAAGGGAGAAAGGCCCAAAATCAAAGACAGGTTTTAATTGTTGCAGTTAGAAAGTTACTAGAACATGTTTTGCATTAGCATGCATTTTCTTAAAGACATGAAGTCTGAAACTCAAACATCTGTCAGTAGTGACTTCAAACCCAAATGATTTGCCAGAAAAACACAAACATTTTATGGTGAACAGACCAGAAAATATGAGGCAAAAATCTGAAGATTGTAAAATCAAAACAGTTGAAGTGTGCTGGTGACAGTTGTATATCCCTGCAGCAGTAAAATCATCTAAATAGAGAAAAGTAAAAGCACCCGTAGAAATCATTAACATTTGTAGCTTTACCCTAACAAGGAAGAAATATATAAGTGGTCCAGCAGCAGCAACCATATTCGCACAATACCCAAAGGAGTAAATCTTAACTTCTTGAAAACAGCATTAAAAATAAATAAAATAAACACATTTCCACCAAAAATGCAGTAATTCCCAAAACATTTCCATCTGTAATGACAAGCTAACCTGAAACAACCACGATTACATCTATTAGTAATGTACCAAATTCACTGCATTTATCCTTGAACATTGACCTCAACCAGAAAGGTTATATACACACATTTTCAACTTTAACAAGTACTGCCTGCAAATCATCCCAAAACAACCACTATAGATTCAAATAACAAGGTACAGTGGCACACCCCCATAATAATGACAGTTGTATATACACTTTTTTTACAGCTTTAAATAATGCTACTTGCAGATCCCAAAAAGAACCACCACAGATTCAAATACCTCTGATCATTAAAAAAAAAAATCCCCTTTTTAAAATGTTAGATCTGCTGTTACTGTAGTGTACAGGGTCTTTGGTTCGAGCCTTGCAGAGGCTGTTTATTTAAAATGTGCTGACTGTAGTGTACAGGGCCCTGGGTTCAAGACCTGCAAGGGCTGTTTATTCAACCCTCTCCTCTCACCACTCAACACTACAACCTGTGAGAGATGCACTTGTATAGCCAAACTGGAAGCAAAGCTCTCTTCACCCAAGACTGGACTAGACAGTCAAGAGGAGAAGGTAAACACTTGCACCACACCACACTCATCACATAGTCCCTAAAAGCCTACACCATAAAACACAAAACACGCACCTACATTCGCAGAGGCTCTCAATAAAAACCTGCCCAAGCATCAGGGACCTCCAAAGCAGAAACGCAAGCAAACTCCACCCCCCCAACACAACCCAAATGACACATAGCCCACAAACTCACCATGCCACTCAACCACAGCCCATAATGCATAACAATGTACCCAACACTCTAGTCATAGGTGACTCTGTAGTCAGGCACACTGATGTTCCATTCACCAGGCTAAACAGGGAGAAGGATCTGCCAAGATCCGCCACATAATGCACGCACTCAGTTCACTCCACAACAAGTACAAATATGACACTGTCATTGTCCATGTTGGTGTGAATGACCCAAGACGTACCTCCCTGGACTACATGAAAAGAGACATGGAGGAGCTCTCCAGTCTTGTAGCCCAGGCAGGTATGACCCTAGCCCTGAGTAGCATCCTGCCATCACCCAGAATGTACAAGGACAAAATGATTGACTTCAACAATTGACTAAACTTCTGGTGCTATTATAAGGGGATACAGTATTTGTCTGCCTGGGACGACATGATCGACAGACCATGATGCTTTGCCAGAGATGGCCTGCACCTGTCGCCCGTGGGATTCAGGATACTGCTACTGACTAAGGCTCTTTCCACCCCTATAGTGCCTTTTTTAGGCAAGGTTCAAATGACAAATTCACCACCGTAACAGGTACACGCAAGCAAAATCTGAGGGTAATGCCACTCAATGCTAGAAGTCTAAACCTCAAAATGCACTCACTCGAGGCACTCTTAAAATGGAGAACATCGACATCTGTGCAGTGACTGAGACCTGGTTCAAAGCTCCAGAGAGCAGCCCTGCATTACCAGCCTATAATTCATACCACACCTTTCGGCCACCTAACCTGGAATGAAGCACTAAAGGTGGAGGCATGTCCATATTCATTAAGGATATCCACATCTCCAGGCTAGTTTCACAGCATAATGCATCCAAGATTATCCAAGTGCAACTAACTCTGGGCAAGACCGCAATCCAAATTGTAGTTTGCTACAGACCCCCCACCATGCCCCAGGATTCCCACTCCTCATTTACTGATACACTAGAAAGTATTATGGCACAACCCAACACCCTAATAATGGGCCATTTCAACTACCCCACCATTAACTGAGAAAGTTACTCGTGTACCAACTCTTTTGCTCAACGTTTTCTGGAATTCATAAATTCCAACACCTTGGATCAACTTATTCACACCCCCACCAGGGGCAGCAATATCCTAGACGTGGTCATTACCAACATGGGCAACCGGTGTTCCACATCAGAGGTAAATTCCTCATTGGTCAGATCCGACCACAAGCTAATCACCCTAGACATCCACATCCCACCCCCAATTAGGGAAACCACTGTAAAAAAACTTCTCCAAAGCCAACTTCACACTTCTTAAGCAGAAGTGGCAAACTTCATGACACCCATGCAGACCGACAATAGAGGTACGACTGCTGAATCCTACACAGATGTACTTTATAAGCACTTACACAAGTGCATGGATCATGCTATCCCTAAATAGAACCAAGATACTATCCTCCAAAAAAAGGAAGTCAATCTGGTGGTCCTCTGCCATAAACAAACTCTACAACAGAAGAAAGAAACTGTTGCAAAAGAGTAAAATCCCATGACTGGAGGAACTCCCTGGTCAACCTCAGTAAAAAGTTGAGATTCCTCATAAAATCCTCCAAAGCTAGTTACGAAAACAAAATTGCCACTGACTTTAAAGACAACCACAAAGCATTCTATAGGTATATCAAGAATCTCAACGGCAACACTCAGATCTGCTCTGAGTTACAGCACAGTGGCACTAAATGTACAGAACCAACTGATATTGCCAACATCCTGGCAGATAGGTTCATTGCAAGCTTTACCCCCCTCTCACCCCTTAGAGGGCCCATCTCTATACCGGAAGAATGCAGAGTTCCTGTAATCACGGCTGCAGAGGTAAAAAACACACACTCCAAAGCCAAGAACACAGCATCCATGGGGCCTGACAATATCCCAGGCTGCATTCTACATGAACTACAGAATGAACTGGCACTCTACCCAAGTACCATGTTCAATCATAGCCTCACCTCAAGCTTTGTGCCCACTGAATGGTGCACCTCGACGGTTATCCCACTCCACAAAGGGGGAGCCATGATGGACCCTGGGAACTACCACCCCATTAGCCTGACGAGCCTGGTCTGCAAGGCCATGGGACGTATCACCATGGAACTCCTAAACAAAGACATTGGTAATCTCCAAACTCTGGACCCTACCCAGTTTGGGTTTGTAAAAGGCAGATCATGTCTCCTAAACCTGATTGACTCCTTTGAAGCAGTCACCAAAGCCATAGATGAGGGTAAGGTGGTTCACACAGCTTATCTAGATCTTGCCAAGGCTTTCAACACCATTCCCCCCACTCTGGAATTATAGATAAACTCACTAAACTAGGTATAAATCCATATGTCACAAGATGGGTTGCCAACTGGCTCATGGACAGAACCCACACTGTGAAAGTAGCAGACTCCAAATCCGACTTCAGACCAGTGGAGTACCTCAGGGTTCAGTCCTCGTTCCTCTCCTGTTTGGTATCTACTTCAGTGAAGTGCAGGCTAACACAGAAGGTCTTTGGCTAACAAAGTTTGCAGATGACTGCAAACTAGGAGCCATAATTGAAACTCCTAACAATGTGGACATACTACAAAAGGGCCTCACTGTGACAGATGCCTGGTGTCAAAGCCATGGCCTGAAGCTCAATGCCAAAAAGTGTATTGTCATCCCCTTTGGTAAAAACTCTGTACCCATGAAACTACCACATAAGTGGCAGTCTACTTAACACCGAAAGTGTGATAAGAGACTTTGGGACACAGGTGGACAGTAGTCTCTCCTTTGATAATCACATTGCCACAGTGGTCAGGAAATCCTTCTACGTGGCTCACCTCATCACAAAAGGTTTCTCATCCAGAAAAAAAGAGGTCATTGTTCCCCTCTACTCATCACTCATTAGACTCTACAACACCCCTTTTGTATGTACCTCACAAGACATCTACAACAACTGGAAAGGCCACAGAAATACCTCACAAATTACTGGCCTCAAACAGATGCCGTACGCAGACTGTTTAAAAAAAACTCCAGCGTTACTCCGTCGCATATCACCTACTCAGAGGCGATCTCTGCCTAACATATAAAGCTATGTCATACTCAGAGCTTTTGGACATGCTCCACTTAAAGAAATCCTAATCCCTCTGAGCTACATGCTCTAGCGACCTAAACCTTGTCACCACAGAAAACAGAACCTGCTGGAGGGATAGATTCCTGTCCCAGAGACTTCCCATACTCTGGAACAGACTACCTATCTGTCAAACAGAGCTCCTCATTAGCACTCTTCAAGAAAAATCTTGATGATTGGATGGGAAATAGGAAATTCACCCCAGGGATCACTTCTGTGGCTCTGCTTGACAGGGGCACAGGAAAATAATTTTCTTGGGTGGCAAAAGCCAGGGTACCTTTTTGGCTAGGCTTATATGGGCCCTAGGACTAATAGCCTAGTACCTACCTATGAACCTAAAATATGTACTTGCCACTACAATCCAGTCTTAAGCCCTTCTGGCCTGGACTGGCTTGCTGAACTGTCTTGCTGGCTTGGCTTCTCTTGGGTGGGCTGGCTTACTGGCTTCCATTCTGGCTCCTCGAGTCCTCAATGTTTGGAAGAGCAAAAGCAAATCTCAGTTCTTTTTGGAATGCTTTTTCTCTGGCTGTAGAAGCACAGATAATGTTTAAAAAGTACTCTACAGCCATGGGCTTTGAGACACTTCCTGCCCAAATCACCACCCCTTCAAGAAATGCAGCCAGTCATTGATGCACCTAGCAGGGAACAGCTCTGTCTCCAGGTCTGGGTTGGTGAAGCAACTGAATTGCCATAGAAAAGCTGGAAGTAAATGCAGCTTTCCCACGGTGATTCAGCACTACAACAAAGCAGGATTTTTTAAAAGTCCCACTGCTTTATAGAGCAGGCAGTGGGATCTTTTGCTTCAACCCATGAATTTTCCACTGGTGATAGGCTGGGTGGCAATCTTATTTCATGCTGGTGTTGTATTTCTCTTTCTTCACCTTCCTCTCATTGATATTGCACCTCAGTCTCTTTCATACTGTCAGCTGCCTCAAGACATTTTTACCTCTATTGCTTGTTCACTTTGTATTTTAATGCCCTCTGGGAATGGACTAAATTGCTTTGCTGTATGTTCTGCACTTAGCAGGCGCTGGCTGGTTATCTCTAGTTTCAGCGGACTGTGTTTTATCTGCACACAGTGCTGCTTTTATGTTCTTGGATGTACAAAATTTCTTAGGCTTTGCACTCAGCTTTGACACTAGTATTTTTCTATAATTCACAGAGCTCATTTCTGCCTGTTTCCTTACTACTGTGAATAGAAGATGAAATTGCTGCTATCATGCCAGGTATGCTGTTGCATATTTACCTACTGGCTGCAAGGATATGTATACGCGTTTGACAACGAAAGCTTTTTACAGGCTACGCAACTCCGATTTCCATACTTCATTAAGTGACAAACAGTGGTGCAATCCCACCTGCTGCCTCCAGATATTTCACAGACAGAAATTCCAGGTTGTAAATGCCACACTACTGCCATCAGTATCTGATGTACAATTGAAACAGCAGTATGGGACTTTACTCCCAACACTGGCACTCATTAACATCAAAAGGGCAGTTGACCTTAAGGATGTACAGTAAATGTGCACTGCTGCCTCACGTAATACAAAAGACTTGCCAACATTGTTAAAACTTCACACTGATCAGCTACAGATCAGTTATGAACCCTTTTTTCCCAAGATTTCGTCCACATTATACAGAGACCAGTGCCTTTTAGTTCAGTCTTACCAACAGTTAAAACGTGATCAGAATTATTTGCAGGCACACACGCGCACACTATTTTCAAAATGGGACTACATCCTGACAGTTTCAAGTATAAAGTAACCAATTAATCAAAACTAACATAATAAAAATCCACCCTTTAAAAGAGGCCAGTCTTTATATATTTAAATGCTAGCAAGTACCTGTAAGTATTCATTATTCTAAGGGTGGGTACCCAACAGTGTGGTATGCTTAATCCTTTAATGTTAACCACAAGCATTTAAAGGTGAAGAGTAAGGTTTTTTTTACTTGAAATAAATAAGCTAAAACATTTGTTCTTTAACAAAAATAAATAAATAAAAGCTTGCTCAACAATTTGACAATGAAGCATTTAAAACCATAGAAGATCAGAAAAATCTGTCTAGCATTTCAACTAAACATTTTCTGTCTATGACTAAAACATATATTGTCCATTACTTTAGGAAGAAACAGGAAATTAATAACACAAAGCAAAAACAGTCCTCAAAGCAACAGAAAACACACACTGTCCTAGGCGTCAAATTATACAGGCACGCACACATGTGCACACGCCCATGCACATAATGCACAAATGTCGTAGGAAGACTCTGCCAGACCTTAACAACAGAGGTGAATATGATGCATACAGCATGCAAGTAAAATACTGAATGACTGTAAATGCATATTACAATAGAAATAAAACAAAAATATATATAGAAACCCTATTAAAGGCAACAAGCACAATATCCCACTTAAAATGAATGGGGGTGCTTACACATATGTTTTTCAGTTCTTGGTAGTTGCTGTCAAAATGCTTACCCTTGTGAATATTTTCAGGATGCATTCATCACATCATTGGCTAAAATAACTTAAGATGTCACCAGAATCATTACTCTTGAAACTGTTTAAGGCTATCTTAGGTGGGAAACTGTATGCATATTTGTGCAGTGGTGTGTTGCTGATATGCAAGTCTCCTCACATCTTATGGTGTCCCCCACCTGTCAGAGCTTAGTTGAGGTGTTGTGTAGTGTTAGCTCCTGTTTATATGGGTCTGTGTCATAACATTGAAAATTTATAACACTGAAAACGCATAACAATGAAAAGTGTAGAAATGTATAGAACTGTGTAGAATGTATGCAATGGTGTAATTTCTTATCCTAGGATTGATTATGGAACCGAGTCTGGCACAGTATGTGTGGATTGCGATGGTCAGCATCATGTTGTACCCGCAGATCTGTAGATGGAGTTGGTATATATAAGGAAGTGGGATGTGGGGGGGGCAAAGCACCCCACATGGGGGTGCTGGAGGGAACTTGCTCCCCCTCCAAAAACATGTTTTTAGGATATATTTCTTGTGGAGAATGTTTTCAGTGTTATGACATAGACCCGTTTATGAACATGAATGGCTTTTTAGGCTGCTGTTAGAAATGCATTTCTTGGGCATGGAAGGAAAAATAAATTCTATGTAAAATCCTTGGTTACAGCTGGTTAATAGCATTTATGCAGCTGAATCGGAGTTTCTTGACTTGGAGGGACTACAGAGAAACAGTCTGGTCTCTTTTGTCACACATTTTGCAAAAAATGGATGTCCATTTGTAATCATCTAGTACCATAAGAACCTGATTTATGACACTTTCTGTAGAACTCCAGAGGCCAGTAGAGGGTGATGGTTCAAACTGTCAGAGATCAACAGGTGGTGGTTGAAATTACTACCCTCCCACTGGGGTTGGATGGTATTGTGTCATATCTCATCAAATTACAGTTTGTTAGAAGAGCTTTGTTGGTAGCTGTTTGCACATGCAGTTTGGGCTACATTAAGGATTATATGAACTTTCGTAGCTGTACATTTTTAAATCTAAATAGGAATTAAAGTACTATAAATTAGCTACATTGTATGCAGACTATGTTTATATACTTAATTAGTTGAGTTGGTAGGGGAGTTAACCAGCAGTTAATATGCATCTGTATTTTGCAGAATAGAGTTAAGGATGGAATCTGGAAAAATTAACTAAAATCTAACTTTTTGGGAGGAGAAAGGTCATCCTTTCATAGGTGCCCTTGGTGATTTGTACATATCAATTTTGTGAAGCTCTGCTAAATAAGAAAACCATATGGAAAGAATGGGAAGGAACCGAGCAGATGGATAGGTATTAGAGGCAAGAGTGGCATGTGAAGGAAATAGCAATGGAAGAATGAAAAGGGAAGGAAAATATATGAGCCATGTGGTAGGAAGAAAAAAAAAAGCATCATAGATGCCAGATGAGTGAATTTTCTCAAGCAGGTGAATTGTGTTGTACCTGAATATGAGTTGGCAATCCTGAATATAAAGTAGGTGGTGAAAGCTGTGCAGCATTAATGTATATTGCTGAAACAAAATGACAGTAAGAAAGGCAAGGGTAGATAAAATGGAAGAAGTTGTGGAAATACCGTTAAGGTGTTTTATGGTAAAATTTTAACCAAAGACCTCAGTGAAACCATACCTCTAAACCTGGAAACATCAAAAATCTAGACAATGGCCCATGAAAAATGGGTACAAATCTGTGCACTGATTAACATATAATTTGCATATATAATTATGTAACCCTCCCACACCAGTGGAATTGTGGGATTCCAACTTTCAAATGAAAACTGAAGAACCGACAACCAAAATATTGCCCTAGAGTCCCCCTGCAGCCATTCCAATGTCCCATTACTTGGTTATTTGCCATAAACACTGTAATGTGCATACTGCTTTCTTTCTGCAATGATTATTTGGATTTCATTTAAAACCTTTAATCTGAAGTAGGAAGACTTCATTTGTCTGCAACTTGTGGGATTCGGATCCGACATCGGATCCGAGATAAGCTTTAGGATCCGAGCTCCTAGCTCCTCCCTTTACCCATAATCCCCTGCTAAGCCCTGACTGACCTCAGATTTTCAGTAGCTGTTTTCCCATAGCAAAGAAAATTGGTGACATATTTTTAACTATATTTTTTTCTGATACTTTAGCAGAAGTTAAAGTGTGTTTGTTTAGGCTTTCCTCCCTTCTTTAGTTAACCTTCTCGGGTGTTCATTAGTGTGTGTTTGTTGTGTGTGTGTGTGTGTGTTTTTTTTTTTAGAGCCTGTTAGGGCGTAGCTATGTCTGAAGCCCCCAAGGCTATATTTTCTAAATGTACCGAGTGTGGCCATGAGCTTTCTCCGGCTGATGGCCACACTCTGGGTTGAACACCTTTCATCTGGTTGTACCATTTGTGCAGGGTTCAACCCCGGCTTTAAGGGAGCGGAGATCGGTTGGTTCTGGCGATTTCTCCCTCCTGAATCGGCCCCTGCTATCCAGAAATCGCCAGTGACTACTTCGGTCTCCCTTCCTCCGGCAGAGACTCAATCTCCCGCTAAGAAACCGGAGGATAGGGAGACCAGGAGGGAAAAGAAGAGGCACAGGGAGAGGCACCATAAGCGGAGGGCCGAGGCCTCTGTCTGCCTCCCCTCTGGCTTCTAAATCTCCTCCTCCTTGGCTCCGATCCCCTCTGTTCTCTCCCGGACCCGAAGAGGTGGAGACTAGACCTTCGTCGAGGTCATTGAGGCGACACTCTAGATCTGCCTCGGTGGCCTCGTCGAGGTCAACTTTTTCTATGTCGGACGCTGATATGGACCGGATGATGAGGCGATTCATCCAGGCCCAGATGCAGATGGGAGTGCTCCTGGCCCCCCCATCCGGGAGGGGCCTCGACCTCCTTCTCTGACCCGACTCCGGGTTTGGAGCGCCGGGCAGCGTTGGACCCGGTGGGTCGGATCCGACTGGTCGGCGCACCTCGGGTCCGATCCCTCTCTTGAGTGCTTGGACCCGACCTCTCGGAGCCGTGGGCCTAGCCTCAGATCTGAGGGAGCCGGTGTCTCTTCGACTCCATCTAGGTCGGAGCGCACTGGTCTCTCGGATCCGACGGTCTTGGCTCCGGTTCTGATCCACTCGTCGGATCTCGGGTCTTAGAGAAGTCGGCTCCCAGGAGAGGGTTCTGTCGAGGACATCCGGAGTCCCTGTCTCTGCTCCATCCCGCACTAGCTGGGCCAGGCTCCCATCAGCCGGTCTCAGGGACAGCCCGCCTCAATGTCCCAAGTGGTTCCTTTGGAACAACTGGTTGCTGGCGAGGACTCCTCGGACAGTCCCCCCAAGGAAGTGCCTCATAAGCATAAGTGTAAGAGGAGGCACGTGGACTTATTACTGAAGACACGGACTTGGAGGAAGGGAGGGCTGCCCAAGATCACCCCAGAAGATGTCTCCTTTGGAGACATGTCTGTGTTCTTGGAGGCATGTGAGGCGTGTCCCCTCCTGCCGACCCTCTGGTGGACCTTATTGCCACCAGAGCATGGAAGGACCCGACAGATCGGATTCTTATTCCCCATCGGACCGAGGGACCCCCAGTAGATGCCATGCTGATGGCTGCAGCCACAAAGAGGAATTGGCTCAGGAGAGTCCCTCTATGCATCCCCCGAGCAAGGAATCCCGATGGATCGCATTGGGAAGCGAGTCTTTAGTTCAGCAACCTTCTCCTGAGAGCGCTGAACTATATGGCACACATGATCAGGATGCAGCGAGACCTGATTAAGGAATACGCTGCATCTCCCCAGAGTCCATTTCGAGGACAAACAAGTGTACTCCACTGGCCACTCTCAGAGCGGTGTCTAATACTTCGCTCTTATCTCACGCGCTAGCGGATCGGGCCTTGTTATGAGACGCCAGGCCTGGCTCTGCCACTGTGACGAGCCCTTCATGGTTCTGCCCTTTTGACAAAACGGTTTGCTTGTCCAGGAAGACGCTGTCTGCCATCGGAGTCTGCTTCTCAGCTCCACAGAGGTCCTTCTCGAAGAACCAAAAGGGACAGAAGAAGATGTGGTTCCGGAAATCGCAGCAATCCCAACCTGCTCCGGACAACCAGTCCTATCGTGGCAGAGGAGGACAGGGAGGTCGCCGTCCTAGAGGCAGAGGGGCTCCTAGGAACTTTGAGTCCAGCGAACCTTTCTCTGACAGACCCACGCAGCAACCCTGATGGGTTACCCGGCTGCTCCTCTCTGGAGGCAGTTGGGCGGGCACCTGACATCATGGGAGTCAATCGATTATCCAGAGGCTATTCAATCCCCTTCACAGTATTCCCAGATCCAAAAACCTCCCGATGTACCACCCGATCAGCGGAAGGTAGCAACTGTCCCCAAGGTCAGACCGGATCAGGGTTTTACTCCAGGTTCTTCTTGGTGCCAAAAAAGACGGGGGACTTAAGACCGATCCTAGACCTGTCACAACTGAACCTGTCTGTAACCAAACAAAAATTCCGGATGGTCACCTTACAATCTATCCTCCCTCTTTTGTGGTAGAACGATTGGATGTGCTCTATAGACCTCAAGGACGCATACTACCACATTCTAATGGACAGATGGTCCAGGAGGTTCCTTCGCTTCCGGCTGGGAGCCAGTCGCTACCAGTTCAGGGTGCTTCCCTTTGGTCTCACCTCTGCCCCCAGGGTGTTTACCAAGGTACTTGCAGTGGTAGCGGCCCACCTGAGACTCCAGGGAATTCAGGTGTTTCCATACCTGGATGACTGGCTCCTTACAGCGTCATTAAGGCATCTACTGTGCTCAGCCAGGGACTATTTCCTTCATATAGCCCCTCGGCTGGGCATCACCATAAACCGAGAAAAATCTTCCCTGGCCCCCACACAGCTTATAGATTTTATAGGAGGAAGATTGGACACAAGAAACATGCGGGCATTCCTCACTCTAGATAGACTGTCCAACCTGAGGTGTCATATCACGGGGTTCTTAGAACCTGCTTAGACTGCAGCTATGATCCTGAGGGCCCTAGGTTCAATGGTGGCAGCAATCCCACTCCTCCTTCACGCTCGACTACACATGAGGATCCTTCAATGGACCCTCCAGGTCCAATGGTCCCCGCTTTACCTTCCTCTCAACAGCCCGATAGCCATCAGCAGAGCATGCAAGAGCTCCCTGTTCTGGTGGCTCCAGTCGACGGACCTCCTGACAGGGAGACCCTTCTGTACTGCATTCCCCCTTGCCACAGTGACCACGGGGTGCATTGGGCAGGATTGTCCAAGGCACGTGGAACAGTTCAGAGACCTCCCTGCATATAAATGTTCTGGAGATGAGGGCAGTGCTATTAAAGCACTACACAGCCTTCTTCCTGTAGGAACTATTGCTATCCAGACAGACAACATGTCGGTAGTCTGGTACATCAACAAACAGGGGGGAACCAGATCCTACCCCCTTTGTCGAGAGGCCATGAGAGTATGGGAATGGGCAATCTCCACCAACCGTTTTCTTGTGGCAAAGCACATTCCGGGAAGGTCCAACATTCTAGCGGACAAGCTCAGTCGCACCATTCTTTCCCCTCACGAATGGTCTCTCAATTCTCTAGTAGCGAAGCAGATTTTTGCCGCCTAGGGGCAACCCTGTTGCGATCTTTTTGCTTCTCCCTCAAACGCCAAATGCGACAATTTCTTCGCTCTACTTCCCCCATTTGGGGAATCCCCGAGAGACGCCCTGGTGCATGCTTGGCCTCCCAGTCTCCTATACGCTTATCCTCCTCTTCCTCTAATGCAAAAACTATTACAGAAAGCCAGCAGTTTGGGGAGCAGAATGATTCTCATTGCCCCATTCTGGCCTCGTCCACCATGGTTCCCTTATGTATGGTCTCACCGAGTGAATCCGCCCTGGATTCTAGATCCAATTCCTGATCTCATTTCCCATCCTCAGGGGCTTCCAATCCCGAACCTTCACACTCTGAAATTGACAGCTTGGCTGCTCCAGTTCCATCCCTAATAAGGACTCCCGGTATCTCTTCACCAGTGAAAGCCATCATAGTGGCTGACCATAAACCTTCTACTAGGAAGGTTTATCGAAGCAAATGGAAACTGTTCTCTATTTGGGTGGAACATAAAAATCTTGATCCCTTTTCCGCGCCACTCTCTGCAGTACTAGACTTCTTGACAGACCTTTTCCAACAAGGAGCAAGCTCTTAAGGTACAGATGGCAGCCATTTCTCATTGCCATGTGGGCCATGACTCGACACCTCTCATGGCTGCAAAAATTTTTAAAACCTTTCTTAAGGGTGCTTTCCTCTTAAGACCTCCTGTTACACCTTGGGACTTATCTCTAGTGCTGCAGGCCCCAACCGCTCCTCCTTTTGAACCTGCAGCCTCTGTGGACTTGAAGTATCTTTCCTGGAAAACTGCTTTCTTAGTGGCCATTACGTCAGCTAGAAGAGTTTCAGAACTCCAAGATCTGTGCGTCAAACCACCTTATCTCTCCTTTTTTCCTGATAGGGTCTCCCTCAGGACCAGTCCTTCCTTTCTTCCAAAGATTGCTTCAGAATCCAATATTAACCAATCTATTAATTTGCCAGTTTTCTTTCCCAAATATAAAAACAAAGGAGAATATAAACTGCATTCCTTAGATGGTCATAGACAACTGCGTTTCTACATTCACAGAACAGCTGGTCATAGACAATCCGATCAACTGTTACTGGGTAAGGCAGTCTCTAAGGTCACCTTGTCAAAGTGGATTTCTAATTGTATCTTGCAGGCTTATGACACCTCAGGAAGGCCAGAATTACAGCACATTCTACAAGAGCAGTATCTACTTCTGCTGCCTTTAAATCTAGAGTACCATTAGATGATATCTGTGCAGCAGCCACTTGGACCTCATCTCATACTTTTATTTCACATTACAAAGTGGACGTTGTTTCCAGAGGGAGAGCATCCTTTGGCTCTGTGGTGCTCCGGAGCATCCTTCCATGACGGCCGCCCAAGAGCCAGGTAGCTGGCGACTCTGTCCCACAGGTTGCAGACAAATGAAGTCTTCCTACTTCAGATTAGTTATGTACTCACCATAACGTTCCATCTGAGTAGGTGACTTCACCATCCCCCTGACCTTTCATGGCGCTATTAGTCCTGGTTCCCAGGATTCTGTTATACTGGTATTCACAGGGCAAACTCAATCTGAGGTCAGTCAGGGCTTAGCAGGGGATTATGGGTAAAGGGAGGAGCTAGGAGCTCGGATCATAAAGCTCATGAATTCCGGCTCGGATCCGATGTCGGATCTGAATCCCACAGGTTGCATCCAAATGAAGTCACCTACTCAGATGGAACGTTATGGTGAGTACATAACTTCTTATTTTACATTTTGTAGCACAAACACTAGACATCTAAACAAAGCAGTACAGTCCCACAATGAAAATAGACTTAGTATTAAAACTTCACTACCCTTGAAACTCATATTCATTGAAACGGAATTGAAACCCACATTCAAAGAAAATGCATCTAGCCAGTGGTGGATAAATATTACCTTTGGGCTGTTTTTTCAAATCATAGGCCCCTTGCACACAAAACATACTTGTTTTCTCTGATGCACCTTCCTGAATGTATTAAGTTATATTCCTTGTATATTACAGTACACTTGTTAGAGCGCATTTTAAATTTACTGTTTTGAACATTTTTCCAGTAAGCAATGAAACAAAATGCATGAACCAATAATGACAAAACTGCCCAATTCAGAACATTTCCATCATAAAAGTGTACTCAGACTTGTACAATCCACCAGTATCAGTAAATATGCACAATCTCTGTAGAAGTAAAAGTAATCTAAATAATTTTACATTAAAGAGATATGTAACAAATGAAGAGGTTGCTGCTAGCAAACAACTTTATATTTCTGCTGCCCTTGAAGAATAAATTGCCTATGTTACATTAAAATAAGGTAAGCTAGTAATATTTCAATAGGGAATGGATGGCAAACTGATAAAAGGTTCATAGTTACTAGGTATCTCCGCCAAAGGAAGACATTCTCAGGACTGCAGCATCCATCCCTTTTAAAATAACAACACAGTACAGTATCAGCAATCCATCTACATACTGTGGGAGTAGAACCCACAACCTTCTGCAGCAAAAGCAAATATACTACCTTTTGTGCTACTAACAATGCAAGTAGACTTTGCATAAGCAGCACTAAACTGCTCTTTGCCTGAAGAACTGTGCAGCACAAGAAATCAGGAAAAAGCTAAAATTTATTTTTGGGGGAAGGGGGACAAAGGCCCAAAACCGGGGGCACATTTTAAACATCTCTTGTATAATCTTAGAAAGTTGCTAGAATAAAACGTTGTTACCATGTGCATCCTGAAAGATAGGAAGACTGAAACTTTAATGGCTGGCATTATTTAGTGAATTCAGTTCTCACTCATTTGCTAGAAAACCACAAATCTTATTTTTATTTAACATTTGTTTACCAGGAAAGTCCAACTTTTAAAGCCAATTTTTAGCAGAGGCCCCAGACACATGTCTTTGTATCATGGGAGGAACCCAAAGCACCGAGAGGAAACCCACACAAACACAGGGAGAACATATAGACTCCACACAGAAGCTGCTTCAGCCAAAAATCAAACCTGAGAACCATCTGAATTTTAAGAGGAACAGACCAAAAGTATGAACCAAGCATTCCAGACATTCTGTGAAAATTTGTACAAGTGAGAGCTACAACTCCTTGAAATCAGAAGTGGTGGTATGGGTAGAAAACTCAGGCTCTTGCTCCTTGTCCCCAAGGTACAGGGTTGAGCCTGAGTGACCCTAAGCATACACACACACACACACACACACACACACACACACACACACACACACACACACACGGTGTAGTCTGCTACGTCAAATGCAGCTCTCGGCACACGCTGTAGTCTGCTACTTCAAATGCAGCTCTCAGCAGACGCTGTAGGCTGCTACTTCTAATGCAGCTCTCAGCACACGCTGTAGTCTGCTACTTCAACTAAAAAAACGTATATAGCTTGACAGCACATGGTCTAATCCGCTAATTCAAATGCAGCTCTCAGCACGCAAATCACTTCAACTAAAGAATCGTATATAGCCTGTCAATGGACCTGGTGCGACCGGTATTGTGAATGCTTGCTTAACTAGTCTGAATTCAGCTCCTAAAATACTTGTCCTCCTTACCTGGAGCAAGAATTCAAATGCAGCTCCTAAAATACTTATATTCCTTATCTGGAGCAGCTGGGGAAATGCCCGCACGGCTTGCACGCTATGGCCAGAAACAAGTATAGTGAATCCTTTGAGCCAGTTCCGGCAGGCTGTTCACGAAGCTGACATCATCGCACCTCTGCAAGTGATGACATCTACTGAAAAAAAAATGTTAAAAAAGCGTGGAAATTAAGGTATGCCACTCCGAAATCGTGACACCCCATTATTTGGACCTCAAAACCAGTAAAAAATGAGAAATTCAGTATTGTTGAGAGGTATGAGTGAAACTGAAGAATAATACCTGAACGTTTATACCTTCTCTTCATTTAATGTTAGAAGTGCTAAAATGATGCAACAGAATCAATTGTGGTTTACAGAACATGTATTTTGCTGCAGTCTAAAGTTTTGGTATGTGACCCAACATTGATGATCATATAACTGGCTTGTGATGTCGACTCTTGAAAAAAGGATTCATGTTTATTGTAAGTTCAAATATTTGAATATATGAATATCATATTGTAATTTTAATAGTGTCTGTTTACTGCAGTATCAATTTCTGAAAAAATAAATTCATGTGTATTGGAAGTTCAGCTATTTGCTTATGTGAGTACTACATTGTAATTCTGGCACAGTGTCCTGTTATTGAAACATAGCATTGGTCTACAGTGTCCTGTTAATGAAACATGAGTAAAAAAACAATGTTAACACTGCAGAATGGTTTAGCATTGGTCTGCAGACCCACACCCCTGCCAAGTGTGTTGCGTTCAAGATTTTCCTACTTCCTCTTTGCAGATGGAGAGAGAGAGCAGATAGAGGAAGTACTTTTTTCTATCAACCCAAGTATTTCCTGTACTCTCTAGCATTAGTTTACAGGAGTGTGGAGGCACGACCCTTGCATGTAGTTGATTGCAAGAAGCACAGCCTCCCTGGAAAAACAAAAAACAAATTTAGTTGTATTAAATTCATTTAGTTTTATGTAGCAAATGTACTTTACCATAACTGTTGTCATGAAGCTCTGAGTACTTACTTGAACTTGACAAATGGTATTTTGAATGAAGTCTTCAGTTGCTGTTTAATCATTGGTAGTACATGTTTCAAATACATTTGTATTGTCATTCATAAAGAAGGCAAATGTAGTATCTTACATGCCTGCAAAATATCTCTCCTAAGTAAACAATAGGAAATGTACTAGTTATAGAAGCCCTGTTCAGTGAAGCAACTGTTTTGGGATATAGAAAGAGAGCAATTTTGATGGAAGTAATACAAAATCTGATGTTAATCTTCTTTCCATTCATCACTGATGGGTTTGGTTCTGAGCCCGTGGAACTGAGTCGGCCTATTACCAAGCTTGTACCAGACAAAAGAACTCTCGAGCTAAGTCTCTACCCAGAATGCCCTTCTCTCTGTTACCTCAGATCTCATTTGCCGCGTACCCGTAATGCCGCGTTTCAGCCGAGCTCTCAGCTAAGTAAAATGTTTTTTGATATTTGTGTAAAACTTTTTGGATATCTTTATATTTTACCGAACCTTTAATATTTCTAGTGTCTCTTCTTCGATCTAACTGTATTTTTTCCACTCTACCCATTGTTACTGTTGGTGAACTTAACTACCATTGTTGGTACGGCCTTTTCCCTTACCCTTGTGGTATTTCTTCAGTACTATAGCTGGTATTGCTTTCTTTTGCCTAACCTGTTGGCTTATCTCTATTTAGGTGTTTTTCTTTCCTCACATTTACAGTATTTTGTAATATTTGTATTTTCTTGTGATTTCTTGTGCTTTTTTTGACTGAGTGACTTCATTATTGGATTATACAGTTAGTTGTGGTGTCCTTTCTATTAAAATGTTTGATAAGAAAGGGTACCTCTGGCTTTAAGCATTGTACTTCTTGTAAGGGTAAGTTACCTAACTGTGATTTGCATAACTGTGTATACTGTTTGGGAGTGGCCCACCTTTTGGTGCAGCCTCCATGCGATATTTGTCTACGTTTCAGCCAACGCACTCTTAATGAGCGCAAAAATAAATTCATTCTGAAGGGGTTACTCAAGTCTCCCTTCTCAGAGGTAATTTCTGCGATGGAGGTCTCAACCACTCTTTCTAAGGACAAAAATCATCAATCAAAAACATCATTTTCAAATCTAGGTGCTTAGGATTTCCCTTTCTCTTCACACCTTGGCTGACCTGGTGTGACTCAGATTGAACTCTACAGTTCCCTACAAAATGGTGTCTACAGGATTGCAATCAGTTTCTCTCAGCATTTAAACAGATTGAACTCTACAGTTCTCTACAAAACGGTGTCTACAGGACTGCAGTTTCTCTCAGCATTTAAACAGATTGAACTCTACAGTTCCCTACAAAACGGTTTCTCTCAGCATTTAAACAGATTGAACTCTACAGTTCCCTACAAAACGGTGTCTACAGGACTGTCCCTACAAAACGGTGTCTACAGGACTGCAATCAGTTTCTCTCAGCATTTAATGCAATCAGTTTCTCTCAGCATTTAAACAGAGTAGGTTGCACACAAAATGCATTTGTTAAACTTTCACTTACAGTGCTTTGTAATTAAGCAGGTCACCATATTGGTCAGTCATAGGGCTCTTTTTTTCTACTTGAGTGTTTGCCTCATTCCCCTGTAACTTAAGTAAATTGACTCTTACATTAAGAGATATAATACTTACCTTATAGCTTTAGGACACCTTAGGAAACCTTGTAAACTGCAATAGCCCCGCTATGCTCGGGCTCTCTTCGCTCCCCTCCCTGCCTCCAATTCCCTCCCACTCCCAGTACCTCTAAATTTATAGTACTATAGCCACTCCCTCCACTTTCTAGATCCTATCTACTTTCATCTGGGATAATTCCACCCACCCCATTCTTCTACCTACATTTTAATAGCACCTATTAGCTTTCATCTGGCATTCTCCCATCCCCCTTCCAGTACCTTTTACCTCACCACCCTATCTTCTGGTGTTGCATCACCAGGTAAAACAGTTCATTAACTCACTAGCTGAATCACAGATAATGATATACTCCTCTTTACTACCCCTCTTGTTCGCACCATACCTCCTTACCTTGTATGGAAACCAGTTTCTCACGAGATTTCAGGTCCCAAAAGGCCATACTATCACCCCAACTGTAAATCCTTCCACCTTCAACCATACTTACTGTACCAGATCCTATCCAACATCTTGTTAAGTCTATCAACCTCTCAACCCCAGGCACATTAGCTCTAGATCCAAACACTACCACAAGTTAATAAACAAATTCCTGAAGTTCATCGCCAAGTATAGACTCAACCTAATACTTGGTGGTGATATTCACCCCAACCCTGGCCCACCCACTTCAGATGCACATACCCCCTCTACTTGCAGTCTAAGCTACAAACCTACAATTAATAGGCCAACTAAATCTCTCCTAGCATGTCATCGCAATATTAGAAGCATTAATATCAAGGTACATGAATTGCATGCACTTCTGGATGTCCACTCCCCTGAGATTCTCTGTTTATCTGAAACCTGGTTAAAACCTAACACTAAAGACAATGAAGTGTTACCACCTGGGTACAACATACACAGGCTGGATCGTGCTTCGAGGAAGGGGGGGTGGGGTAGCTGTACTCTATAAATCTGAGTTGAATGTCACCATAGATGTAATACAACCACCTCAGATTAATAACTCAGAGTCTTGCCACCAAATTGCAACTTAATAAAAATAAATGCATTAATATCATCTGTATGTACATTCCCCCAGGTAACAATATATCTACACTTGAAGATATCCTGCACTGGCTATCATGTCACTACCCCCAAGAAACCCTACTACTTGGAGACTTTAACATAGACTGGGGCACCTGTTCCTCAGAATCCCCAACCACCCATATTAACCTGCATGCATTTACACAAATTATGTCCACCCCTACCAGGATAGGTAAACCCAACCAAAAGGAAAGCATACCGGGTACTCATAAATAGTCACCCCCAACTGTACACCTCTGGTACCCTCCTTGATGGCCTAAGTGTTCACCTTCTCACATATGTAATTAAGCACAAAACCATTAATTCCCAACAACCCTTACTCAGAAAGGTTAGAAACAATAAAAACTTTAACCCTGCCAAATTCCAACAAGAACTAAACTCATGTAATTGGTTTATTCTAAAAGACCTCCCCTTAGAGAAAGCAGTAGCATACTTTAACAACAACTGCCTTGAGATCCTTGATTTGCATGCACCTGTTCGTTCAAAGAGAACCAAGGCAAAAACTGTGCCATGGCTTTCTAAAGAGTCTAAACTCAAAATTACCCTTAGAAACAAAGCATGGGCTTTATGGTGTTCTTCTAAAGACCCTCAAGATCACATTAAATACAGGAAATCCAGGAACAAAACCAAAAAATCAATTTTACAAGACAAAAACAATACTACTGTAATCTATAGACAGTAAATCAAAATAACCCTCAGAAGTTTTGGGCAGGTTTAAATAATCTACTACATCCTGGACAAACTTCAACCCCAATCCCTGCTGCTACTATTGATAAAACCCCTGAAGATGTTTCTGACAGTTTTAACCGATTCTTTACTGAGACAATTCAAGCCCTAGCTAGCCAACTACCTCCTAGCTCCCCTGGTCCTGAAAGTAGCACCCCTAGAAACCTACTCGCATTCAGCTTCCAACCAGTCGCCACTTCACTTATCCATACCTTGATCAAAAAATTAAAACCCACTACACTTTCTGCTGATCAATTCCCTGCTGAGTACCTACAAAAATCAGCTGATGCTATTGCTTACCCCGTCTCAATACTAATTAATCGAACCATAGTAGAAGCTAAAATTCCCACCATCTGGAAAATATCCTATGTAATCCCACTTCACAAAGGAGGCAGCTATACTGAATTCTCCAATTATAGGCCAATAGCTATACTCCCTCCACTTGCAAAGATTATGGAAAAATGTATTCATAGACAAGTCATGCACCGCCTAATCCAGAACCACCTTATGGCAGACACTCAGAATGGCTTCTGTCCTCATCACAGCACTACTTCAGCCCTCCTAGCCTTTACCAACACCATAAACCATAATTGCAACAGTAATTATATATCCTCAGCCCTCTTCTTGGATCATTCCAAGGCATTCAATATGGTTGATCACCAACTTTTAATCCACACCCTGCAAACATTCTGTCTAGATACTAGAGCCCTTCAATGGTTTCAGTCCTACCTGAATGGTCGACAGCCAGCTGTCCTCTGGCAGAACAAACTCCCTAACCTTCTACCTAACACCCTTGGAGTATCACAAGGCTCTATACTAGGGCCCTTGCTGTTCTCCATCTTCATTAACTACCTTTATACTGTCATTCCAAAAGTCAGCTGTATCCAATATGCTGATGACTCTACTCTGATTTGCTCAGCCACATCTCCAGTAGAGTTATGGTCAGCTACCCAGACCACCTTTAATACAATAGAAAACTGTCTTTCTGAACATCGTCTGATCCTAAATCCCAAAAAAACTAAAATGCTGTTGTTTTCACCAACACATAGGTCTACCACTTTCACCTTTACCATAAATTCAAATAATGGCACAATAATCTCCCCTGACCCTTCTACAAAACTATTAGGTGTCATCATAGACAATAATCTAAAATTCGACCTACATGTTAACCAAACTATCAAAACCATAATTAAAAAACTAGGGTCACTTTACAGAATAAAATCCTTCCTAGCCCCTCCAGCTAAAATTGCCATAGCTCGCTCTCACTTTATTTCAACCCTTCTGTATGCATCCCCTCTACTCTCGAATTTAAACAAGACTGTCCTTAAACTCTCAATTTGCTACAACCACATTGCCAGGTTTGCCACTGGGCTGCCTTTTAGGACACATCATTGCATCAGTCTAAATCAGCTTGGGTGGCTTGAACTACCCAGTCTAATCCAGTATAACCAACTGATTATGGCCTATAAAATCCTCTATAATCCGGACAATACTCTTGCACTTAAAAATATTATCAACCCCTATAACAATTCTAGACTGCTTTGATCCTCTAACAAACTACTAATTCAGACGAGCAAAATTAATAACACAGCCGGTGACTCTCTCTTTGCAAACTCTGTAAGTAGATCCTGGAACTCTCTTCCAGCTGATATTACCTTACTTTCCACCTTAGTTCAATTTAAAACTAGATTCAAACAACGTTTGTCACTTAACTGGCTATGTCAATGTATCAAGCCTGGCTAACTCTCTCTAGAATGTGTAAAAAATCTGTTAACCAGTTTACTGTGTAATTTAATTTAATCCTGACTTGCGCTCAGGATTAACTCTTAACCTGTGGAATTTGTTTAACTTGCTTACTTATGTAATCTCTGTAAATAGTCTGTAATATGTAATGCTGGTATTATGTAATACTGTAATCTGCTTACCCTTGGAGCTTTTCTCCCCGGGCCTCCGCTGAAAATGGACATGCATCCAGTCGGACTATCCCGGTCAACAAATGTAAAATAAATAAAAAATAAAAAAGAGATCCCATTCTGTTCCTTCTTCACTATTGGGTGATCAGAGCAAACCTAGGAAATCTAAGGTCCCCAAGTTATCATCTGAGCATAAATCTACCTCTTTGGCTCTGCCTTCCTCTGCTCCGACCATCTCAAAACCTTCAATACCAATGCCTGTATTGGCACAGACCCTGCATCCGGCACCGATCATAGATCTTACTACACCTATTTTGACTTTGGCACCTGTAGCTACTTCAGCTCAGGGCACACCTTTGACTTAATTTTCCATTTTGGTACTGACCCTTTCGGCTCAGAGTGCCACTTCGGCACCGAGTGTTGTACTGACCTCACTGGATCTGACCCCTTTACTTCTGGTCTTGAAACTAGAGACTTTGGTGCCGGCAGACATTGCACCACGGACCTGATACTCTCCCTCAGTAGACTTGTTTCTGGGCCAAGTGTATAGCCCATTTATCGAACATCCTGACTCCCCATCTGAAGTATCCACCAGGAGCCTTTCGGAACACGACGTGGTGCTTCTTGTGGACCAGTTGTTGGTAGCCAGGGAGATTTCATCACTTTCTAAAACCCATCCGTCTGCTGGACTTGGGTTGCCTCATCCACGGACTCCATCTTGGATTCTTCCTTCGACCATCTGGGTTCGAAAGCCTTCAGTTCTGACACCATTCTTGGAACCCACAACCTCTGCACCTATGGTGCACCTCACTCCAGCTCCGAGTTTGTCCCTTTGGTATTCTGTTCCCACCGAACCAGTCCTTCCTCAATCTGGGGATTGGGGGAACGGGTGCATTGGCCCAGGGTACGGTGCCAACTTTCTCCTCTGTTCCCTACTCTGCACGGATGGCTGTGTCCATGCTGAGGTTCCACCAGTGGGGGTGGGCCTGTTGGAGCAGGGTATGACCCCAGTCCCGAGGTTGTCTTTCTCGGTTTTGGGCACCCATCCCTCTTCAGGCGGGCCTGCCTTCCGAGTGATGTAGAGGGCTGTTGCTTCTGGTAACACTCCTATGATGTCAAAATCCCAGTTTTCATCCCCTCAGCTGCAGCTGCCGTAGACTATCCCACCAAGACACCAGGCAGAGAAGCTGCAGGACACCCCTGTTCAGGGTACCCACTCTTCAGAGTCCTCCTCAGAGACCCCCCACTGAGGAGCCCTCTCGGAAGAAGACGTTCAAGAGGAAACCCGTGGACTCACCTGAGGAGTCTGTATCGGAAAATACAGATTATGATGATGGTGAAGGGTCCCCACGGTTACCTCCTGATATGTTAAAACAGAGAGGTGACCGAAAGCCCTCCAACCCTTCGTCCAAGGAGTCTGTGTTCATGCAGCTTTTCGTGCCCAGCTGTCTACCTCTTGGTGACCCCACCTGCCAACGAGCTTGTCGTGCAGCATGCATGGAACAACCTTGATTCCATTGTGGTGATCCCCTGGAGACAAGACAAAATTCTGTCCCTGCCTGCTGAGAATCCACACTGGTCCAAAGGGTTACCAGTTGATGCTATGGTGGTGACAGTGGCCATGAAAAAGGACTTGGCTGAGGAAAGTCCCGCTGTTCACCTGCCCAACAAGGTGTCCTGGGCGGTGGACAGACTTGGGAAGTGTGTTTTTGTATCGGGGACCTTTTGTAGTCCCTGAATTATTTGGCATATTTTATGAAGCTCCAGAGGGACTTTATCTCAAAACTCTCTGGGACACTCGCAGGACAGTTGTCTGACAAGGTCAGGGACAAAGTGGCCTTGCAGCTAGCAACCCTGGAGTCAGTATCCAGCTCATCCATGATGTTGCTGTCACATGCGACTGATGGGCTGGCTAGAGCAGCGGGTTCAGGTATTATGAGACATCATGCCTGGATGCACATCTGTGACCTTGCGCATCCCTTCAAGTCTTCCTTTTTGAATGCTCCCTTCGAAACTTCATCCCTCTTTGGCTCCAAAGTGAAAGACACGCTAGCCAGGTGTGAGCAAGATGGAATAAACCCTGTCTGCTATAGGCCTATGATTTTCTATCCCTCAGCATACCTTCTCCATGAATCAGAGGAGTGGGAAAATCTGGCATAAGAAATCTCAGGATCCTTTTCATGCCACATGTGGTGATGATACTCGCAGAGGGAGTAACAATTCTGGAAGATGTCCCTATAGAGGCAGAGGGGGTCCTCACAACCAAGGCTCCCTCTCTGGACAGCCTTATCAGCGCTCCTGAGGGGCGGCCCGATTGCTTACCTCTGGAAGCAGTCGAGGGTCGTTTCTCTCTGCACCAAGCTGCCTGGCACTCTATCACCACCGATCGTTGGGTGCAGAAAATTATCACCAGAGGTTACCATTCCCCTTTCTTGTCAACCAAATTTTCCAAGAGAACTTCCCGACATGCCACCCAGTCAAAGGGAAGAAGCAGCTTCAGAGATTATAAAGCTGTCTCAAAAGAGTCATCCAACCAGTCCCACCAGACCAGAGTGGATCCGGATTTTACTCAAGATTCTTTTTGGTGCCAAAAAAAGACAGGGGACTGGAGACTTCCAGATGGTCTTGGTTCAGTCCATCCTTCCTGTTTTAAGAGAAGGCGATTGGATGTGCTCTATTAATCTCTGGGACGCGCATTAGCATATCAGGATATACAAATGCTCCAGCAGTCTGCTTTGCTTCTAGCTAGGAGCCAGTCATTACCAATTCCGTGCCCTGCCGTTTGGTCTCTCTACAGCTCCCAGAGTGTTCATTAAATGCGTGGCAGTGGTAACTGCTCAGTTAGGATTCCGGGTGTTTCCATATCTAGACGACTGGCTCCTTACCGCCCCCACCAAGCATCTTCTGGTAACTGCCCTACAACATGGCAAAATTGTTGGGAATAATGATACATTGGGAGAAATCAAATCTTATCTCTACACAACAGAGTTCATTGGAGTAGTGTTCAATATTCAGTCCTGCCTGGTATCACTCCCTCTTCATAGACACCACAGATTGAGGTTTCAAGTTCGAGTGATTATTTCTTAAACATCAGTCCCTGTAAGACAAGTTCTCCAAGCTCTGGGTTCTATGGCTGCGTCAATTCCAATAGTTGCACTAGCAAAGCTACATATGCAAATTCTGCAATGGCTCCTACTGTGTCAATGTGTCCCACGCTGTTATCCCCTGGATTACAAGATTTGAATAACCAACTCTTGCAAGCAGGACCTGCTTTTGTGGATAAGGCCAGATGAAGATCTTTGGAGCCGACCTTTTCAACCCTCCCAGCCCACAGCCATTGTGATGACGGATGCTTCCCTAATTGGGTGGGGCTGCCATTTTCAAGGAAAGCATGTCCAAGGCACATCGTCTTCCTTCGAGGCCTATCTGCATATCAGTGGCCTAGAACTGAGGGCCATGCTGTTAGTGTTGCAGGCATTCCATGCGACTCTCCCCTCCGGGACAATTGCAATCCTGTCAGACAGTATGTCAGTGGTCTGGTAAGCAAGGAGGAACAAAGTCCTACCCCCTTTGTCGAGAAGCCATGAGAAATCTGGCTGTGGGTGATTGCTTCCAATCACTTTCTGATAGCAATGCATGTCCTGGGGAGCTCCAACGTGATTGCAGACAAACTGAAGAGATGCATCCTCATGCCCCACGAGTGGTCCCTCAACCCCGAAGTGGCATCTGTAATCTTTAGCCATTGGGGCCAGCCTTGCTGCGATCTTTTTGCCTCCCCATCAAACACCCAAGTGCAGCAGGTACTTTGCCCTATTTCACCTGCAGGGGGAGTCACCGAGGGACGCTCTGATCCATGATTGGCCCACAGGACTTCTCTACGTCTATCCTCCCATTCCTCTGATCCCGCAATTTCTAAATAAAGCTCTTCGATTGAGATGCAAGGTGATCCTCATAACCCTATTCTGGCCTTGACAAGTCTGTTTCCCCTTTCTTCGACCTCACCTAGTATTCCCGCCGTGAATTCTG
Organism: Protopterus annectens; assembly: GCF_019279795.1. NCBI lineage: Eukaryota > Metazoa > Chordata > Ceratodontiformes > Protopteridae > Protopterus > Protopterus annectens. Next base: position 282,044,850 of record NC_056729.1, on the reverse strand, counting down.
GACCCTCTCCCAGATCTGATCACTCACCCCCAAGGGCTGAGTAACCTGTCCACTCTCAAGCTGACAGCTTGGTTTCTCCACTTCCGCTAGTTGCCAGGCAGGCTGACCTCTCCTTATCTGTTCGAGACATCATTCTGGCCTCTCACAAACCATCCCCCAGAAGACTATATCAGGATAATTGGAAAAGGTTTTCCATTTGGTCCAAGGATAATATGCTAGAAAAGCCAAGTTTAAAAGTCCTTCCCATATCACATGATCCACCCCCAAGTTGATTAATTAACTGATTAAAATCAACAGTGAATGTGCAAAAGAGAAAAGGAAAAGAAATCACATTATACAACATCTTAAGACACATAAATTTAAAACTTTAAAACCATGAATATGTACATATATCATTATATGAAAAACCATAATAACCAAATCTATCCTAAGTTGTACCTTCATTTGTAATACACAACCAATAGATGCTACTTCATTTAAACCAGGAAAACCCACAGCATTTAAACTTAATATCCAGTAAAGTTCCCGGTTTTCCAGAAACAACTGCCAAGATCCACCCCTTTTATTCCGTTTGACCTGCTCAATCAAAATGAATTTAAAATAATGTTCAGGAAATTCCAGGATGAGCCTATAAAGTGCATTTGTAGTTTTTTTTAACCATTTGTCATAATGTTCATAGATGCGTTGCTTAAGCATCTGCTCTGTCCTACCGATGTAAAAGGCAGGACATGACTGACACAGTGTCTCATAAACTACCCCGGTACTGTTACAGTTGTAATGTCCTTTTATCCTAAAGCTGAAACCATTAATTTCAAACAGTTCCCCCACATAAATGAATTTACAAAAATGGCACATGCCACATTGGTACATAACCTAACTTGGGCATTGTCAACTTCGATTATAGGCCTTTCCACCAAATTTTAATGGTCCCCTTCTCCACACGACAGAAGGTTTTTTTGCTAACTTTACCTCTAACCGTACTATCCCCAGTTAAATACCCAGTCCTTTTGTAAGATTTCTTGCATTTGCAGATGGTCAACAGAATATCTAGTAATAAAGGACAGTCTAAAACTAACATTGTTAGGTACTTCGTCCCATTTCCTTTCCTGTTGGATGTAGAATTACTAGTAGCAGAACAGTTTTGAGGGTTGATCAAATTTCCAACCAATATGGGTGAATAAATACCCAGTTGTTTCTTAACCACTACTTCTTTTACATACTAATTTTCTTCAGTTTACACACGTGGTGGGGAATGACAGCATTAGTTATTTGGACGTAAGATGAGAAAAGGATGTGGAGCATGGGAGATAAGTTTCCACCATTTATAGGAAGCCCACATACTCAAATGCATTCTTGCATTTTGACAGTTGTCACCCTCTCCCCCAGAAAAAAGCGGTGGTCAAAGGACAATTTGTCAGAGCTATAAGGATGGTCTCTAATTTTGATTCCTTTCTTGGGGAATGTAATCTTTTGGAAGACATGTTCATAAAGAGGGACTATCTTGCAGCTTTTGTATGGGAAATTAAAAAAGAAGTACAAATAATTCCAATAATTTTTGGCATTCCTAAGACACACAAGGGTATAGACCCGATTAAATTTAGACCAATAGTGTCTGGGGCCGGGAGTATCACTGAACCACTTGCAAAATATGTAGAATACACTGTAAAAAAGTTTCTATCTTCCATTAAGTACATCAACAAGGATTCTTGGGATTTCCTTAAAGGAATTGACCAGCAGTTGTTTGACGTGGACCTGTTAATGGTAACCATTGATATTGTAGAGCTTTTTCCAAGTATTCCCCACTCGGTAGGGCTTGAATGGTTCAGTGAGGTATTGACCACTAAATCTGGCCTCGGTAACAGCATTGTGAACTTAATTTTGTATTTTATGGAAATTATTCTTGAGAACAATTTCATATATTTCAATGGTGAATTTTTTCGTCAAAAGAAAGGGGTTGCGATGGGGGCCCCTTGTGCTTCCCTATATGCAAACTGTGTTTTACACTATTGGGAACAGGAACATGTCTTTAAGAGTCAATGGGCCAAGTTTATAGGGCACTACATAAGGTACCTTGATGATATTTGCCTCTTGTGGAAGGGTTCCAAGAATGAACTAGAAGAATTTTTGACACACATTAACAGTAGTACCCAATTTTTGAGGTTCACATACAACATTGACTCGGACAAGTTAAATTACTTGGACGTGACTTTGTATAAAGACTACAACAACCACTGTTTCCAATGTAGGTTATACAGGAAAACTACATTCTCTAACTCTTACCTGCACTTTGAGAGCGGTCACCCCTTCTATCAAAAAAAGGGGATAGTTAAGGGGCAGATCATTAGGGCTTCAAGAATGTCTAGTACCCTTGATAACTTTTTGGAAGAGGTTGGTACCATTTAAGCATTGTTTAAGGAAAAGGGGTACCCTAAAGCACTGATTGACAACATGACACAGGAAGTTTTAACAAACAGGGATTTGAAGTATTCTCCCTTGTTGGGAACTGGTCTATCTATTTCTAACCAGGTAATTAGACAAGAACAGTTTGAGTCTAAGAGCAATTTTATACACACTTATTCCACTAGTTCCTCTGAGGTTGAACACATTATTTTGAAACACTGGCCTATTTTAACATTACATGAAGTTGTCAAAAATTATGTGACGGACTGTCCCCATTTTGTGAGGAACATGGATGTAAATTTAAAAGAACTTTTTGAAAAGAACATAGGAGTTAAAGCAGGCAATGATAAGACGAAGACCGGCACTTACAAACGTGGAGCTTGTAAACAGTGCACGTACATGATTAATCAGGACACACTTTTCATCCCCTCTAGAAAATTCAGATTTAGATCTTCTGAATATTTAATTGTAGAATGAAAGTAGTAGTTTATTTGGGGACATGCTTGAGTTGCCTCAGTTTTTACATGGGTAAAACGGATAGGCAACTAAGGAGAAGAGTCTATGAGCATTTGTACGATGTTTCTAGGGGCAAAGAAAACAATGCCTTTTTCAAGCATTCGCAAATTTGTGAAGATATGGACTTGAAGTTTTTGGTATTAGAACAGGTGGCACCAGACGCAAGAGGAGGGAATTGGGAAGCCAGACTTGAATATCGTGAGTTATTCTGGCAACTTAAATTAGATGCAGGTAGGGCCCCTGGGTTGAATGATAACATCAGCATTAGTAGTGTCTTGAAACTCAGAGTGGCCTGGCTATAGTAAATAAACCCTTATTGTCACATAGGAGCGAAATAGAGAAGCATATTTTATTGGATGCATGATAGACTCAGAATGGCATTTCTTTACATGTTTGGTATATTAATTTTGTGCACAGCATTGGATGTCATGACAGACTTATAATGGCATTTCTTTATGCGTTTGGTAGATTAAGTCGACAGCATTATGACAAATTTTAAGATCGATTTTAATTATTTGTTTTATAGACAGAGACATGTGGTTTGAAATGTAACCGCATTCTCTGGTTTATTATTTATTGCCACATTCAGCGTTATTTGCTCAATAATGGTTTTACGGCTTACAGTCAGACTAAAATGCAATGTAATTCCACTTTAAACAAGGGTGGGGGTATTATGGGCATGTGATGTATTTTGAACTATTTAACGACTGTGTGTTCAACTACATTTTCACTTCTGAAGAATCTCTGTATTGACCGAGCGAAAGCACTTGAGATAAATTGGTTTTGCTGTTTTCATCAGTCGGTTTGACTGCTATTTTAACACATTAAAGTGTTTTGGATTTTACCAGCTTTTCTTCCTTTGTGGCAACTGGGTCCTGTGGCCGTTGGGCAACATTTCATTCTTGGTTGGATTGTGTTTTTATTCTGAGTTTTTGTTAAAGTAGCTTTATATATTATTTTGTAAGGATGTATGGTTGTAACTCAAATTCTCGATGTTCATCGTGTTACCCTGCTGTAGTCATCACACTTGGGTTATCCTGTCGTCAGGCGGTCCCGCAGTCGGCCGGATTTCCAAAGTCTTGGTCCGACGTCGGTTGCTGTCGCCTCATCCCTGACGTCAGTGCTCCAGGGGTACATATATTGCAACCAACGCCATTTTCTTCAGTCTTTCTTGCCGCGCGGTGCCCGAAGCAGAAGCAGTTCGCAAGTGCCAGTCGGCCGACTCCTGAGATTTTTGAATTTGAATTTCAGACCGAAGTCTTCTATAAAGCTAATTACCCTGTTGGGGAAACTTTTCTTGCCTCAGACCGGTGTCAGAAAAAGTTAACAATTGTATTTCTTGTGGGAAGCAAATACCTCATAAGGATTTTCATTCTTATTGCATACCTTGCCTAGGCCCTGACCACGACGTCACTTCTTGTCGTTTTTGTGCTAGATTTAATAAACGTACTATTAAAAGATGTTTTGATTTCGCACAACACTTTTTTGGTAGAAAATTTAACTATAACATGCCGTCGGAGCTACCGACTACCGGCGTGCCCAAAAAGCGCAGGGACAAGGACCAACAGCCCAGGCCTAAGCCTGATTCCGAGGCTGCGGTTGATCCGTTCTCCGGTTATCAGTGAGGCTCCAACGCAGCCTCTGACTACCGCAGTTCTGGTACCCGAAACCGCTTCAGATATTTTGACTGAATGTACTAGGCCGACGCAGCCTTTTACTTCAGGCCCTTCTGACTATTTACCTTCCAAGGAGGTCGGTACTTCTGAAACGCCATCGGTTTCTGAAGGTGTTTTCAGACCGACGACTCTTACAGTCAAAACATTTTCCAAGTCGAAGACTCCTAAATCGAAAAAGGCTTCACTTCAGTCTCCTGTTCAAGGTCCTATGCCTAAGAAACAGATGCTCAAAATGGCTGAAGATTTGATTTCTCTTATCAGGGGTTCACAGCCTCCTCCTGACAAAAGGCCTAGACAAGAGGAAGATTCTGCTTCCTCTGAACAACTGTCTGTTTCTTCAGATTCCTCTGAGGACCAAGACTATTCCTTCTCTGCTTATGAAGATTCTGATGCTGAAGACTCTATTCCCTCAGCTTCCCCTCCAGAAGATTACTCTTTTGGGGAAACTTTACACACTATGAGGGAACATTTTCACTGGGAAGGTCAGGATTACTCTGATTCCAAGAAAAGGCTGAGAGAGTTTCTTTTACTCCCCCAACACAGACCTCTAGCCATCCCTCCTGTTTTGGACATTGTGGATGATGTCTACTTAGAATCCAGTTTCAACCCTGACTCTCTACCTCCTGCCCCGGCCAAGCCTGACAGATACTACAGAGTACCTGATTCCCACAAATTCCTTTACAAAAGCCCAGTAGCTGACCCAGATACTATCTCCCAGGGTCCCAAGGGGGCTAAGGCTTCCATGGCTAAAAATCCAGTACCTTCTGAAAGGGATTCAAGAACACTAGACAGATGGGGGAAAATAGCTATGAGAGCACTAAACTGTCAATTTCATATGCTTAAGTATCAGCAATTTCTGATCTCTCAGTTAAAACAAAAGATAACTACCCTACCTCAACAATCTGAAATGAAAGAAGTACAGGATTTGTTGCACGCCACCGAGCAGGTGGGCAAACATACCTTACAATGTGGGTTTGATTCTTTAGAGGCCTCCTGCAGAGCAGTTGTCACTGGATCAGTTATACATAGGCATGCCTGGTTAAAGGAACAAAGTCTGCCTGATCATGTTAAAGCAAAACTACTAGATGCTCCCTTATAGCAGGATGTTCTTTTTGGTTTTAAAGCAGAAGAAGTTTTAAAGAAAATGGAAGATAAGGCGAAATCAATGCAGACAGTCAAAGATTTCCTACAAGTACAACCCCCTCGCTTCAGCAGAAACTGGCCAACAAAAAATTGGTCCTTTCCAGCCACTGACAGGACTCAGAGGGGTACATACAGGCGCCCAAGGGGCAGAGGACAACCACAAATTCAGTACAAGTCTCGCCAATGGGGCACTCCAACCCAGAAGGGAGGAGAAGACAGGTCTCAACCCACCAGAAGGCAAACTCAATGACTTGCACCTCAACTGGCCAAACAAAGCTCTTTTGTCAGCCCCCTTGGGGGGGAAACCAGCACTATTTGCAGACAACTGGCATATGGTCACAAAGGACAAATGGGTCCTAGACATAATTTTACGAGGATACAGATTCCACTTTCACACCTTGTCAATAAAAAGAGGAATGCCAAACCTGCCACAAAATCAAAGGGCAGAGGCTCAAAAACAAATTACAGCTCTCATGGCCATGAGAGCCATTCAAAGGGTACCAACTCAAGAGCAAGGCCAAGGATTTTACTCAAGACTCTTCCTAGTACCCAGAAAAGAAACTGCTTGGAGACCAATTCTGGACCTTTCAATTCTAAACACTTACTTACAAGTTCCCAAATTCAAGATGCTAACACTACAGCAGCTACTTCCCATGTTGGGCAAGGAAGCATGGCTGGTAACGTTGGACCTCAAGGAGGCATACCTGCATGTCCCTATCAGACAAAGTTGCAGAAATACCTCCGTTTTATTGCAGGTTCAACCCATTATCAATTCTCTGCACTGCCCTTTGGCTTATCTACTGCGCCCAGAGTATTCACAAAATGCCTGGCACCAGTAATTGCATACTGCAGACAAAGAGGAATTCAAATTTATCCATATATGGACGACTGCCTCATCCAAGCAGAAAGAAAAGACATTCTCTTACAACATCTGGCTTTTGTGAAGCATCTACTAAATTGTCTGGGGTACACAGTAAACGAAAAGAAGTCAAAACTAGTACCCTCACAAAAAATGACATTCCTGGGTGCCAGCTTGGACACAATGGCCCAGAAGGCTTATCTTACACCAGACAAGCAATTACAACTGACTCAATATTTCAAGACAATGGCAACAAAGACCCAATTAACTGCAAGAAAAATTCTGCAGGCTTTGGGCTTCATGGCATCTTGCATTCTGATACCATTTGCAAAACTGCATATGAGGAAATTACAGTGGTACCTAAAAAGCGTATGGTCTCAACACAGCCACAGCTTGGACACAGTGATATCTCTCATTCCCTGCCTTCAACAGGAATTTCTATGGTGGGCACAGGCATGTCAGCTCAACAAGGGTCAACCTTTTACCTTGCCCCCACCCAGGCAAACTATCACAACAGATGCTTCAGACTATGCCTGGGGGGGCACACATGGCAGGGCAATGCATTCAGGGCCTATGGACTGCAGAAGAAAGAAAATTGCACATAAACCTAAAAGAGATGCTAGCTGTACAGAAAGCTCTGACAGCCTTCAAGGATCTACTACAGCCAGGACATCTTGCAATAAAGACGGACAACACCACAGTAATGTGGTACATAAACAAACAAGGGGGCACACATTCCTGCCCTCTTTGCAGGCTAGCAATAATCTTATGGAACACAGCTCTGGCCTACCAAGTCCAGTTACAAGCTCAATTCCTGCCAGGACAGAAAAACACATTGGCAGACGACCTAAGCAGAAACATCAAAGATCCCCACGAGTGGAAGCTAGACCCACAAATATATACAATGATAACTCAAAGATGGGGTCTACCAAATATAGACCTGTTTGCCAGTCCTCAAAACTACCAGCTGACAAAATTTTGTACAAGGACATTCTATCATCAAGCTTGGAAAGTGGATGCTCTCTCCTTCAGTTGGAAAAACCTGACAGCATACGCCTTTCCTCCATTACCTCTTCTCACAAAGGTTCTTTTGAAGGTCAAAAAGGAGAAACCTCGACTGATTCTCGTAGCCCCAGACTGGCCACGCCAGCACTGGTACCCGCTATTGAAGAATATGACTCACAGCCCACCATGGATATTGCCTCAAATACCTAATTTGCTCACGCAGCAAGACAAGCAGATTCTACACAGCCAGATCAAAACCTTAAACCTGGCTGCATGGCAAATCAATTAAGCATCCCACCAGCCCCTCTTTCGCAAGCAGTACTGGATGTTATTCTAGAGGCCAGGAGTCCAAGCACCAGGAAGGCTTACTCGGACAAATGGAAAAGGTTTTGTGCTTGGAACCAAGCTAAAGGACAAGACACAACTCAGCCTCATATGCCTCACATTCTGCAGTATTTAGCTGAGATGTTGCATAAAGGACTTTCCTTCTCTTCAATTAAAATCCATGCTTCAGCTATTTCAGCTCACTACGACACAAATCCACCTTTATTTTCAAATCCTCTTCTAAGGCAGTTCCACAGAGGGGCAAAACACATTAGACCACCTAGAAGAGCCCCTACACCAACATGGGACCTCAGCTTTGTTCTGGAAAAACTAATGCTACCTCCCTTTGAACCAGCTTTTTCTGCAGACCTTCAGTTTTTATCTTGGAAGACTGCCCTGCTCCTGGCAATAACTTCTGCTAGGAGAGTCTCAGAGCTACAGGCACTAATGGCAGTGGAACCTTTCCTCATTTTTCATCAAGACAGAGTTTCTCTACGAACTAATCCTTCCTTCATGCCTAAGGTGGTTTCCAGTGTAGCTTTAAATCAAACCATCCACCTCCCTACTTTCTTCCCCAATCCACAGAATAAAGGTGAGAGACTCCTGCATTCCTTGGACATTCACAGGCAGCTTTGTTACTACTTGGATAAAACTAAGGCTTTCAGAAAAACTGACCAGCTCTTTGTTTCCTATGCTACAGCTTCTCCAGGGAAGGCCATATCCAAGCAAACCATTTCTAAATGGATAGGCCACTGCATACGATTCTGCTATACCCATCATGGGAAACCAGTTCCTCCTACCATTAGATCCCATTCTAGAAGGGCAACAGCTACCTCTACAGCCTTTCTCAGGGGGGTTCCCACCAAGGAAATTTTAGAAGCTGCAACTTGGAGCTCTGTACACACCTTCACCAAACACTATCACTTACCTCTTTATTCTAAGTCCAGGGCAGGCTTCGCCACTGCAGTTCTGCAGGGCCTCATTGCCTCCACTAACCCTCTATGATGCCTCCACCCTACCTTAGCTTTGGGACTCAACCCAAGTGTGATGACTGCAGCAGGGTAACACGATGAACATAGTACAGTTTTGTACCTACCATAAATGTATATGTTTGAGTGTTCACCCTGCTGCAGTCCAGGTTACCCTCCCTCCAACCCCTCTGATCTACTGGCTAAATCTTTGCTATGCCTTTCTGATGTATTTGCTTATAGCTGAAGGGATTTTGTTTGTACAGTGTTCACACCTTTTGGTACTAATTTGGATCACCTTTTTGGGAGCACCTGACATCTGGGGCAAGAAAAACTGAAGAAAATGGCGTCAGTTGCAATATATGTACCCCTGGCGCACTGACGTCAGGGATCAGGCGACAGCAACCGACGTCAGACCAAGACTTTGGAAATCCGGCCGACTGCGGGACCGCCTGATGACAGGATAACCCAAGTGTGATGACTGCAGCAGGGTGAACACTCGAACATCTACATTTATGGTAGGTACAAAACTGTACTTTCCAACTGCTCACATTTCATTTGCTGCGTTCGTGTATTATTTCCTTGCATGGAAACTCAAAAACAGAGACTCAGTCTCTACAGTACTTTATCTGAGTTAATGTGATTTCAGAAGTGATATATATAGAGAGACTGGGATTGTTGTGGTGGTGGGGTTTGTTTCCCTGCAAAAAATTCTGTTTTTTTCATATTGGGTTATGAATAGTCACATTTGCCTGCAATTTGTAGTGACTCTTTGCCAGATGTTGCTTGGTCTTGAGTCACAGTTCCATGTTCCACATTTTCATACATCTGCCGTTCTATGTTCTGCAGTCTGCTTCTTGCCTGTTGACTGTTCAGCATGCCAGTAAATGTGGATAAGCCACAGGTGGATGCTGTATCAGAGCAGCACCAACCGGCACTGTGATAAGAAAGCATGCTTTATTAAACTTACATCCCATGCCAGGAGGTGAAAAATGGCAGCTACTTAATGTCACTCTGAACAAGAGGTTACTTTTTGCATCCCTTCTGTATCTTCATACTTGTATCGTTTTCTTCCACTTTTTGAAGTATGTGATACAGTTGTCCCATTTGCCTGTTAAAAGTTTAACATAAATGATCTAGCTATGCGATGACCCGTAATATGGCCTTGAGTAAAAACCAAGCCTGGTAATGTGGCCCAGGTAGGTTAGCCACAGGCAGGGGGAGAAGAGATGAGCTGGCTCATCTTCAGGAATGAAATGCCCATTACTAACAATGCTGACAGCCTCCATACTTCCCACCTCATGGGAATTGAGCTATTGACTACTGACAGGAGGATCATGGATATTACATCATTAACCTACACTGAAGTTCAGGGTAGTACCTTCTTTTATGGGAATGCTTTCAGTTCCTCAGGAGCAGACTTGTCTGTTACTCAGTGTAGTGGGATCAGCTTCACTCTCTCTTCTGGAACAGTGCAGAGAACTTGTCTGGAAAAGCAAGGAAATGGATTTAATTCCAATATCTTCCTCATCACAAATAAGCATGGCCTGTTGAGGCTCAACATATTCTTAAGGGTGACCGAATTCAAGATGCTGACCCTCCAATCTGTGTGGACGTTTCCGATTCCAGTGGTGGGTTTGGTCACTTTCGACATAAAGAATGCATATTTTTATGTACCCTCATGTTCAAGGTTGTACAAGACTGTTATCCATTTACATTTTGCCATTTGTGCTTTCCACAGCCCACAGGATGTTAACATAATTTTTAGCGTCAGTGTTTTTATATTTATAAAGATGCAGGAGATGCACTTTTGCCTGGATGACTGTCTAATCCATGCACCTTCAGAAGAGGACATTCAGAGGACACAGAGACTTGTTGTGAACTGTTTGATAGATGTAGACTTCTCTGTGAACCTGACAGTCTGTATTGGTCCCAGAGAGGTCCAGAACTTTTCTGGAGTTCCTGCTAGAGTATAATAATTAAAGGGGGAGCAATATCTTCCCAAAGATGATGATCGTCCCAAAGATAATGCATTCCAGATGAAAGCTTATTTTGTGGATCTGGCACAGAAATCCCATATGACACCCAGGGGGCTCCTCATGGCTTTAGGCTGTATGTTCTCTTCCATCCTAATTTCTACTTGGCAAGACTTTGCACGTGCTTTCGCGTGATTTAGCGCGGAGTTGCCCATAGAGCACCATCGGGCAGCGCCGGTTAAACAAGGTTAAACTATTTCTGGCTCCGTAAAGTCTGCTTTTCAATTTTTCCCTTAGAACTTCTCTACTTGCAATCTAAACAGTCTATTCTCTATCTCAAAAGCTCAGCACTTGCTCCTAAAGCATTTTTATATAGGTAAAGCTCAGCACTTGCTCCTAAAGCATTTTTATATAGATAAAGTACTTGTATACTAAATAAAGTACTACATTAGCCTAGAATCCCCTTGAGTACCCATTTCCCTATAGGTCCCTTCTGACTCAGTTACACAGCAAACTTTTTCACTTTTTCTAGCATGTTGAAGGGTCAGTTGCTAGCGTCCTCTCCTGTTCAGCTGGTGAATCTGGGCATCTTGAGGCAATGTTACAATTGCCTCATGTACACAGACAACCCACTCCTTCTCCCACAAATCACAAATACATGTGAGAGATGCAACTATATAGCCAAACTGGAGGCTGAGCTCTCTCAACTCAGGACTGGCAAGACCAGACAGGAGGAGAAGGAAACCACGCACACCACAAACCCAGTTTCACATAGAACTATCACAACTGCAAAACAAACACATAAACACACAAAGACGTACTCGGAGGCACTGATCAAAAATCTACCAAAACTACAGAGACCTCCAAAGCAGACACCCAAGCAACTGCCACCTCAAGACATAAGACATGCAACACATAGTTCTCAAAGTCAGTGTGCTAAACAGTCACAGCCCTTAAGGCCAAACACAATGCCAGACACACTTGTTATAGGTGACTCCATAGTCAGACACACTGACGTCCCACTCACCAGACTGAACAAGGAAAAGATCACAGTAAGCTGCCTGTCAGGCGCTACAATCTGCCACATAACACAAGCACTCAAGTCACTCCACAGCAAGTACAAGTATGACTCAGTCATTGTCCATGCCAGTGTGAACGACCTGAGACGTACCTCCCTGGACTACTTGAAAAGAGACATAGAGGAGCTCTCAGATTATGTAGCCCAGGCCGGTATGACCCTGACCCTGAGCAGTATCCTACCCTCACCAAGAATGATGCCACAATACAGAGACAAAATGATCAGCTTTAATAATTGGCTTAATTACTGGTGTCATTCTAAGGGGATCCAATGTCTGTCTGCCTGGGATGACATACTTGACAAGCCACGCTGCTTCGCAAGGGACGGCTTGCACCTGTCACCCTGGGCTTCGGATATTGGAAAAGGCTCTTGCCACCCCATAATGCCTTTTTAGGCAAGGCTCAAATGATAAACCTACCGCCCTAGAAAACAAAAATGGAGAAAAACTAAGGGTAATACTGCTCAATGCCAGAAGTCTAAATCTCAAGATGCAAGACCTCGAAGCCCTCCTCAGTATGGAGAACATTGATGTCTGTGCTGTGACTGAAACCTGGTTCAAGGCTCCTGAGAGCACCCCAGCACTATCAGGTTATACCTCATATCATGCGTTCCGGCCCCAAAATCCGGACCGAACCACAAAAGGAGGGGGAGTATCCATATTCATAAAGGATACCCACACCTCCAGGTTAGTGGCAACACACGAAGCATCGGAGACCATCCAGGTGCAGTTAACCATAGGTAAAACTGCCCTACAGTTTGTAACATGCTACAGACCACCTTCTCAAACTCAGGAAACCCACACAGCCTTCCTGAAGACACTGGAGAGTATGAATGTCTCTCCAAACACCATCATATATTGGGTGACTTCAACTACCCAAACATAGACTGGGAACATTACTCAAGCCCCAACACCCTAGCCCAAAGGTTCCTTGAGTTCATAAACTCAAATGCTATGGAACAACTAGTCACCATTCCCACAAGAGGAGAAAATATACTAGACCTGATCATCACAAACATGGGGACAAAATGCTCCACACCGGAAGTATATCCCTCATTGGTGAGATCAGACCATAAATTAATCTCACTGGAGATCCACATCCGCCCCACCCCAGCAAAAAGACCACAGTGAAGAACTTCTCAAAAGCAAACTTCACACTTCTTAAGACTGGAGTGGTATCCTTCAAGGCCCCCGAGCCAGTGGAAACCACAACCCATGCTGCTGAAACCCTTACAAATGCCTTCTACGAGCACCTCCAGGAATGTATGGATCAAGCAATCCCTAATATAATCAAGACCCTTTCCACCAAAGGCAGGCGCCCGGTCTTGTGGACTCCAGCCATAAACAAACTCTGCAACAAGAGGAGAAAGCTACTACATGACAGAGCAAAATCCCTAAATGGGAAGGCATCTCTGATCAATACTAGCAAAAAACTACGATCACTCATAAAATCATCCAAGGCCAACTTTGAGAGAAAAATCGCTAATGACACAAAAGACAATCATAAAGCCTTCTTTAGCTATGTTAGAAACCTGGGTGGAAACTCCCAGATATGCTCAGAATTAGTCCAAAATGATAAAAAAATCACTGAACCCACAGACATTGCCAACATACTGGCAGACAGGTTCAGTGCAAATTCTCCTCCCTCCCCAAAAGGAGAAATATCTATCCCACCAGAGTCTAGCCTCCCAAACATCTCAGATGCCCAGGTGAGAGCTGCTCTCTCTAAAGCAAAAACACAGCATCAATGGGACTGGACGGTGTCCCCGGCTGTGTGCTACCGAACTCAATGAGGAACTAAACCCACACATAAGGCTGCTGTTTAATCTTAGCCTTACTACAGGATACGTGCCAAAGAATGGCGTACGGCAACTGTGGTCCCACTCCACAAAGGCGGTGCTTCTACGGACCCTGGAAATTACCGCCCCATAAGCTTGACGAGCCTTGTCTGCAAAGCTATGGAGAGGATCATAATGGAACTCATAAATAAAGACATTGGGGACCTACAGACACTGGATCCTACCCAATTTGGCTTTGTCTCAAGGGCAGATCCTGCCTCTTGAACTTGGTCGACTTTTTCGAAACAGTCACTAAGGCCATTGATGAGGTAAGGCAGTTCACACAGCCTACCTTGACCTAGCAAAAGCGTTGACACAATACCCACTCGGGCATCATAGAAAAGCTCACCAGCTTAGATGTAAACCCATATGTCACAAGATGGGTTGCAAACTGGCTCAAGGACAGAAAACACAGGGTTAGAGTTGCTGGTGCCATGTCAGACTCTAAGCGGTCCTGACGGTGTCCCACAGGCTCAGTCCTGGGCCCCCTCTTGTTCGGCATTTATTTTTCTGAAGTGCAGGCAAACATAGGGGGATTGTGGCTGACAAAATTTGCAGATGACTGCAAACTGGGCACCATAATTGACACTCCATCAGACACAGACATCCTCCAGAAAGGTCTCATAGAAATGGATAACTGGTGCCAGAGCCATGGCCTTAAGCTAAATGCCAAAATGTATAGTCATACCCTTTGGGAAAAACAAGGTAACCCCTAATTACCACATAAGTGGTAAAGCATTAAACACGGAAGAAGTTATCAGGGACCTGGGGACCCAAGTTGACAGTAACCTCTCTTTTGACACTCACATTGCCAAAGTGGTTAGGAAGACCTTCTACATTGCCCACCTGATCATGAAGGATTCACATCCAGATCAGGAGAGGTCATTGTACCCCTGTACTCTTCACTTATCAGACCTGATTGAGTACAACGCCCCATTGAATGTACCTTACCGACACCTGCAGCAGTTGGAAAGACCCCAAAAGTTCCTCACCAAAAGGATAAAGGGGCTCAAACATATGTCATCGATGCCCGACTGAAGAAACTCCAGCTCTATTCAGTCGCATACCGTCTGCTCAGAGGTGATCTGTGCCTGACATACAAGGCCATGTCCAACCGAATTAATGGACATGCTCCACCTCAAAAATCCAAATCCAGCAGAGCCACGAGAGCAAGAGACTTAAACCTCAACACGGATATAAATAGGACGTGCTTGAGGGACAGATTCATCACCCAGAGACTCCCTACACTATGGAACAGAATCCCAGTCCATGTGAGGCAGAGCCCCTCACTGACTCTGTTCAAGAGAAATCTTGACGAGTGGATGGGAGATCGTAGGTTTACCCTGGGAATCATCTCTGTATCACTGCTGGACAGAGGCACAGCAAACTAATGGGTATATTATTCTCATCCTAAGGGGTGGTGAAAGCCACACACACTCTGGCTAGGCTTATAAATGCCCTAGGGCAGATAGCCTAGTATGAACCTATGAACCTAAAACTTCATGGCTATGTCAGAAATAATTGTTAACAACATAATCAAACCTCTGCAGCAACCGATTTCCATGATGTTACATCAAGTTGGTGGTCTGAAAAGGTGGAATACAATGAAGGCCTGTCAGTGGTGACTAGATATAGGACGGACTCTTGTGTAATAGCTCGTAGTTTATCTGATTGGGGGCATGTGGCATACTTGAAAGTGTAAGGAAGATAAAGCAAGACCGTTCTGTACAAGTATATTGACCTGACTTGAAGGAGGCAGTGGCTTGATTCTGTCCTTAGTATTCAAGTCAGTACTGACCCTGGGCACTCGAGTGTTGTAGACAATGATGTATGTAAACAAACATGGTGGTGCTCATAATTAATCAGCTCTGCAGTTTGGTAATGATAGTATGTGAAATGGATTCCCAGCTGTAATTGTATCATCCTAGTACATAGTGGTGGTTTAAGCAGGACCACACTGAAGAGTTAACTTTTGGATCTTGCTTTCACATGTTTCTTTTTCAGCAATTCAGAAATGGGGTCTGCCACTGATGGACCTCTTTGAACAAGAGAAGCATTGTTTGCTTTCAGATCTCGATACAAAAAGGCATCGGGTAGAGGGCTTTCAACATCTCCTAGGAGGGGGCAGCCCTTTGTGCATCTTCCTGTGATTCAGAATGTAATGGCCAAGGTCAAGTCAAGGCCCTTCTCACAGCCAAAACAATACAACTGTACTGTACTTCTTTGGAAGAGACAAAGGATTGTAATCCCACCTCTTGGTTGTTGGATAACAGATTTCAGATTCATTCTGAATCTGAATGACTTTATTGTACATGTTCACGAAGTCCGATTCCAGGTGGTGACTACCCAGAGAGTTGTGCCTCTGCAGCTACAGGTGCCTGAATGCTGTTGCTGTATGTGATGGATGCCTTTTGTCATATCACTGGATGTTCATCGTGCATACAGCTGCAGTCATAACAGATGGGTTCTCCTGCCGTCAGGCGGGTCCTCGGTCGGCCGAATTCCAAAGCCTAGGTCCAGCGTCAGTTGTCACTTCTTCCCTGACGTCAGAGCGACAGGGGTATAAAGGAACCAGCCAACGCCATTTTCTTCAGTCTTTCTTGCCGCGCGGTGCCTGAAGCAGAAGCAGTTCACAAGTGCCGGTCGGCCAGCTCCTGAGATTATGAAAATTTGGAAACCGAAGTCTTCTTAAAGCTAAGTACCCGTTGAAACTTTTCTTGCCTCAGACCGATGTCAGACAAAGTTAATAATTGTATTTCTTGTGGGAAGCAAATACCGCATAAGGATTTTCATTCCCTCTGTATACCTTGTTTAGGCCCAGACCACGACGTCTCGGTCTGTCGCTTTTGTGCTACATTCAACAAACGCACTATTAAGCGTTGGGTGGAGTTCGCCCAACATTATTTTGGGAAAGCATTTAAGTATATTATGTCATCGTATACTCCGACTCCGGTTTTGTCTAAAAAACGCAAAGATAAGGACCGACACATGAGGTCCGCGGCCTCTACCGACACCACGCGGTCCGGTTCTCAGCAAGGCGCCTACGCAGCCCCTGACTACCGACGACACTTCTTTGACACGGTCTCCTATGCCCGAGGTCGCAGGCTCCTCGGCCCACACCCCGACCTACAGATACCGAAGCCACTCTTGGCGTTGAAACTCAGAATGTGGACAGGTCCACCTCCACTCAAGGTGTCTTCAGACCTTCCTCTTCTTTCTCCATCAAGGCTTCCACTAAGTCTAAAGCAACCATGCACTCTAAGAGACCAGCTACACAGGGCCCATCTCCAGGCCCCATGCCTAAGAAACAGATGCTTAAAATGGCTGAGGATTTAATTACTCTTATCAGAGGTTCTCAGCCCCCACCGGACAAAAGGTCCAGAGTGGAGGAAGATTCCCCCTCCTCTGATCAGGGCTCCATTATTTCAGAGCACTCTGATGATCAGGAACATTCTTACTCCCCTTTTGAAGACTCTGATGTGGAGGAGTCCATCCCTTCTCTATCCCCCCCCTGAGGATTACTATTTTGGGGAAACTTTGCATACCTTAAGGGAACACTTCCACTGGGAAGGCCAAGATTATTCAGATTCCAAGAAAAGGCTTAGGGAATTTCTATTGCTACCTCAGCACAGGCCTCTGGCTACACCTCCTGTCTTGGACATCCTAGATGATGTTTACTCAGAGGCCTGCCTTAACCCGGACTCTGTACCTCCAGCTCCAGTTAAGCCTGACAGGTACTACAGGGTTCCTGACTCACACCAACTTATATACAAAAGCCATGCTGCTGACCCAGAAACCATCTCGCAGGGCCCCAAGGGAGTTAAGGCCTCCATTGCTAAAAATCCATTACCTTCCAAGAGAGATTCCAGATCCTTAGAAATGTGGGGAAAAAAGGTATATACCTCGGCTACATTAACCATGAGGGCCTTAAACTGTCCGTTTCATATGCTAAAATACCAACAGTTTTTGTTATCACAATTGAAAAGTAAAATGTCACAACCTGAACAACCAGACTTGAAGGAGTTGCAGGATTTGATGCAGAACAAGTGGGTAAGCATACCTTATGTGGTTTTGATGCTCTAGAGGCCTCATGTAGAGCTGCTGTTACAGGATCAGTCATACGTAGGCATGCCTGGCTCAAGGAACAAGCCTTGCCTGATCATGTCAAAGCTAAATTACTAGATGCCCCTCTTCAAAAGGATGTACTATTTGGTGCTAATGCTGAGGAGGTATTAAGGAAAATGGAGGAAAAGGCTAAATCAATGCAAACTGTGAAAGATTTTCTACAGGTACAACCCCCACGTTTTAGTAGAAATTGGCCTTCCAAAAACTGGTCCTTTCCTGCCACGGACAGACCCCAAAGAGGCAGATACAGGCGCCCGAGGGGCAGAGGACAATCCCAAGGATCGTTTAGAGGCAGACAATGGCAAGCTCCTACACACAGGTGGTGAGGATAACTCGCATTTTTTCAGAAAGCAAACCCAATGACTTTCCCCTTTGCATGCCAACCAAGTCTCAAATGGCAGCCCCCTTAGGAGGAAAGCTGGCATTATTTTCAAAAAATTGGCATATAGTCACAAAGGACAAATGGATCCTGGACATTATAAACAGAGGCTACAAATTCCATTTTCACACCCTTCCAAAAATGAGAGGCATGCCAAACCTGCCACACAATCAAAGGGCAGAGGCACAAAGGCATATTACAGATCTCTTAAACATGAAAGCTATTCAAGAGGTACCTACGCACGAACAAGGTCAAGGTTTTTATTCCAGGCTATTTCTGGTACCAAGGAAGGGAAAAGATTGGAGACCTATTTTGGACCTATCCATCCTAAACACATTTCTACTCGTACCAAAATTCAAGATGCTCACTCTACAGCAACTTCTTCCCATGCTGGGCAAGGAGTCTTGGCTGGTAACTTTGGACCTCAAGGAGGCATACCTGCATGTCCCAATCAGACAAAATTGCAGAAGGTACCTCAGATTTCTTGCAGGTTCAACTCATTATCAATTCTCTGCATTGCTCTTTGGCTTATCTACTGCGCCCAGAGTATTCACGAAATGCCTGGTATCAGTAATTGCCTACTGCAGACTTCAAGGGATACAAATATACCCCTATTTGGATGACTGCCTGATCCAAGCGGACAGCAAGCACATTCTTCTGAAACATCTGGCTTATGTAATAATGTTGAACTCTCTGGGATACACAGTCAACAAAAAGAAATCAAGGCTAATACCCTCTCGGAAGATAATTTTCCTGGGTGCCAATTTGGACACAAACACCCAAATGGCCTACCTCACGCCAGAGAAGCAGGGGCAACTAATTCAATACTTCAGAACACTAGCAAATTGCACCAGGCTGACTGCAAGGAAAATCCTGCAGGCTCTGGGATTCATGGCATCTTGCATCTTACTAATCCCATGTGCAAAGCTGCATATGAGGAAACTACAATGGTACTTGAAAAACATATGGTCTCAACACAGCCACAGTTTGGAAACAATAATACCACTAATTCCATGTCTGCAAAAGGAATTTCTGTGGTGGGCTCAAGCATGTCAAAAAAGCACAGGTCTTCCATTCAGCAAGCCTCAAGCAAATCAAGTCATCACAACAGATGCCTCGGACTACGCCTGGGGGGCGCACATGACAGATCGGTGCATTCAGGGCAAATGGTCCCAAAAAGAAAAGCACCTTCACATCAATCAAAAGGAAATGCTAGCAGTAATAAATGCTATTATAGCTTTCAAGGCCCTTCTACAACCAGGTCAACTATTGATAAGAACGGACAACACCACAGTTATGTGGTACATAAACAAACAGGGAGGCACACATTCTTACCCCTATGCAGACTGGCCATGTCACTTTGGAACATGGCCATGGACTTCTAAATGGAACTACAAGCACAGTACTTGCCAGGCAAGGAAAACACGCTGGCAGACAACCTAAGCAGGAATATGACAGATCCACAAGAATGGAAATTGCATCCAAAAGTTTTTACAGAAATAATCCAAGAATGGGGAAGGCCAGACATAGATCTCTTTGCCTCCCACAAAAATCATCAATTGACAAAATTCTGCTCAAGGATTTTCCATCCAAAGGCCTGAAGAGTGGACGCTCTCTCTTTCAGTTGGACATCAATGACAGTCTATGCCTTCCCACCTCTTCCTCTGCTGCCCAAAGTTCTATTGAAAACCAAAGCAGAATGCCAAAGATGATTCTCATTGCTCCGGACTGGCCAAGGCAACACTGGCACCCACTCCTGAGGAGCCTGACACATTCCCCACCATGGACCCTGCCTCTAATGCCTCTTCTTCTGACTCAGCACAGCTTCAAAACTCTTCACAGCCAGCTAAAAACTCTCATTCTAGCCGCATGGAAGATTCCTTAGCATCACAACAGGCCCTACTCTCCAAGGAGGTGCAGGATGTCATTTTGGAGGCCAGAAGGCCATCAACTAGAAAAGCTTACTCCGCAAAATGGAAACGGTTTTGTTTCTGGAATGAGAAAAAGGGCCAGGATCCTGGAAAACTGAATTTACCTCAAATACTACAATATTTGGCTGAGCTGCTAAGCAGTGGACTTTCATTCTCCTCCATCAAAATCCATGCCTCAGCCATTTCTGCAGAATACAACACTGATCCACCTTTATTCTCTCGCCCTCTCTTAAGACAGTTCCTCAGAGGGGCTAAGAATTTAAGACCTCCAAGGAAACAACCAATACCTGCTTGGGATCTTAATTTCATTCTGGAAAAACTGACCTTGCCTCCCTTTGAGCCAGCTGCCTCATCAGATTTGCAATATTTGTCCTGGAAAACAGCTTTCCTTCTGGCTATCACCTCAGCTCGTAGAGTTTCAGAACTACAGGCTCTCATGGCTGTCCAGCCTTTATCATCTTCCATCAGGACAGAGTTTCCTTATGAACCAACCCGTCCTTTATGCCTAAAGTGGTATCCAGGGTAGCTTTAAATCAGGCCATACATTTACCTACTTTTTATCCTAATCCTCAAAACAAAGGGGAGAGATTACTACATTCCTTGGACATCCACAGACAACTGCGTTATTATTTGGACAGAACAAAGCCTTTCAGAAAATCAGAACAGCTCTTTGTGTCCTATGCGGTAGGAGCTCAAGGAAAGCCAATCTCCAAACAGACCATCTCAAAATGGATAGCCCACTGCATACGCTTTTGCTATTCCTTTCATGGCAAAACTGTACCTACAGGCATTGCGACTCATTCCACCAGGGCCACAGCCACCTCTGCAGCCTTCCTCAGAGGAGTTCCTACCAAGGATATTTTGGAAGCAGCCACTTGAGTTCTATGCATACCTTCTCCAAGCACTACAACCTACCATTATACTCCAAATCTAGAGCAGGCTTTGCCACTGCAGTCTTGCAGGGTATTTTGGCTCCTCCTAGTTCCATCTAGTGCCTACCACCCCTTTCTTAGCTTTGGGATTCTACCCATCTGTTATGACTGCAGCTGTATGCACGATGAACATAGTACAGTTTTGTACCTACCATAAATGTAGATGTTCGAGTGTTAATACAGCTGTAGTCCAGGTTTCCCTCCCTCCTTCCCCTCTTGGGATAGGCTAACACATCCTCATACAACCTGATTGGGGTATTCATTTATGATGTATTTGCTTGCAACTACTGTATTTTGGTTATATTGCACTGCATTATTACACAAATTTATGTATCGCCTTCCTTCTGGGGGCACCTGACATCTGGGGCAAGAAAAACTGAAGAAAATGGCGTCGGCCGATTCCTTTATACCCCTGTCGCTCTGACATCAGGGAGGAAGCAACGACAACCGACGCCGGACCTAGGCTTTGGAATTCGGCTGACCGAGGACCCGCCTGACTGCAGGAGAACCCATCTGTTATGACTGCAGCTGTATTAGCCCTCGAACATCTACATTTATGGTAGGTACAAAACTGTACTTTGTGGACTGCACAGGAGGTTTGTTTAATTCAGCCTGGGTATTCTGAGTTAGTGATGCTGTTTTTTTGCCTTCTGTACACAGGGTGTTTAACAAGGTGCAAGCCATGGTGATGGAGATCTTCTTGGGCAGCTGGCTACAAATGGCATAATTAAATATTTTGTATTGGCATCCGTAATGAGTGCTCTCCAGGGTTGTAGTCTCTGTGGGTCTAGATAAACTGGTAGAAATCCTCTACAAGTCTGTCAACTGCCTTAATCAGCTTGGACTTTGGACCTTCAGTGTTGGTCTTTCCTGACTATGGAAAGGGTGCAGGAGGTCATGGCCATGGCTTCCTAGATGAGATGTTGACCTAAGACAAATTCCAGCTGTAAGTCTTCATTTTCTTGTGGGATTGAGTGCATCTGTAATTTTCATGGTGTTTTTGCACACCTAAGGATGTGCAGATGTTGTAGTGGACTTGGACTTGAGATGTCAGTTGTTACAGAATCACCACATGCCTACAGATCTGCTTCTGGTATGGTCCCTCTTTAAATGATCGTAGAGTGGTGGATATTTTCAGTCAATCTCATTATGGGCCTTCACATCTTGAGCATAACCTGCCATGGATACTGATGGCAAATAAGGGAGCCTGTTTTGACTCCTCCACAGTTTAGGGGGAGTAGTTTCCCAAGACAGAGAAGCAGTCCTCAGGACATGATAGTCTTGGAGGACAACTGAATTGTGGATCTGTGTTAATCTGGTTCAACATCCAATCTGTTTGGTACTGGAGAAGGCAGAATGTAATTTGGTCATATCTCCCATGCAGATGCAGAGAAGCTGTGCAAGCCTAACAGTGAGCCATAGAATAGAGTACAACTTTCTTTAGCTTTTCACTTCTAGAGAAGATTGAATGTGCTTTCAAACTCTGATTCACCTCCTGTCCTCTCCTGGAATTTAGCATTTGAGAGGCCATCCCAGCTAGGGTCTTGCATTAGTGCAGAACCTCAGAGTTTGACTTGTTAATCACCCTGTAGAGTGTGGTTCTTCCACAGTTTGCTGCATGCAGCTGGCTAAGAGAAGTGAGTTATGGATGTATTATCCTTCCTATGGCAAGAGAGATTTTTGAACTACTTTCTATTCTTTAAATCTACTCCTCATCATCACTTGGTGGCAGAGAAGGGTGTACTATGTTACCTTGAAATGTGTGCATTCTGAGCACAAAATGTCACACATTCCAACTGGAATACTGTTATCTTGAGTACTTGTAAGTTCTATACCAATGTGCTCAAATAGATTGGGAACACGTGCAAACTAAAATAAGTGACATTGCATTCTGGCAAGCCCCACCCCCTTCTGTAACCCTGTGCTCTCTCTGAAATCACTGCAGCTCTGGGAAAGAGCAGTCATTATTAAGGCATATAAATTGCTTCTTCTCGATTACAAGTCATCTGTGGAAAAGAATGAGTGGTGTACCTTTGAGCCTTTTCACATTGCTGCCATAAGTGGCAAGCAAAGGATTGGCAAGGAAACCGCAACAACTTGAGCAAATGTAGCTCAAGCAACTTAACAGTTATCAAGTACCGCTCACATAAGCCATGGAAAACCAGGAGGGGAGGGTGTACTGTCAACTGTTTGGGTCTTTTGTGGCATAAGTCGTCTGTCTAGGACGAAGAATACAAGGATGGTAAGTTCTCCTTTGTTTGGGTGACAACTGGCTGTATGGCACTACATGGATGTTGAGCTTCTTTTATCCCACTATGCCTTCCAGTAGGGATGTTGATAGTGATTAAGACAGCAAAGAAGGCTTCCCCCTTCCACCTTACAGGTAACTTCTGCTAAGATGTACAAATTCTGCCCTTCACCAAGTAATGTTTGGTGCTTCCTTAGACAGTACATAGATGCTTCTAACCTACCTTTGAAACCTGTATATTTTGGATTTCACTAATTCCTTAGTCACAAGAGTGTAGTAGATGGGATTGTGGTACATCTGTAGCTGGTCAAGAAGATTTTTAAATGGTTTTCATCCTCCCTTCATTTAGAGTACCTCCTCCCTTCATAGGACTTCAGTTTCATAAGCGACAGGCTAACTTGCTCCATATTCAACCTTTCTCACTCAGTGGCATTGAGTTTCAGTTCTTGGATTATGTTTTTCCTGGTATCTATAACCTCTCCCCCAAGGGCATGAGAGCTTTAGACCCTTATCGGTACAGAACTTTTACAAAGTTTGGGTGTACCTCAGGGGATATGAAAATTGAGTTCATTCATAATCCCATTTCCTTTGCTGGGCAGAAGTTTGGTTAGGAGTCTTTAACTCCCTGGACTTGTACAACCAACTTTGGTTCTATTTGATATGAGTACCCAAGTAATGGAAGGCAGATCAGCTATCATATTTGCTTTATTGAGAGATGAGCTTGCAAGTATATAAGCAAACTCACCTCATGTTAGTTACTTATTGATATCAAGTGGTGAATTTATTGTTGGAAAATATGTTGTCAAAAGTCACAGTTTTGGGTGCTGTGGCTATTTCCAGTGCTTGCTTCAAAAAATTCTCCACTGTGGACATCATTGCTTGGTGACCTGGTCATTATTTCACAATTTCACTAAGCATGTTTGCGTGGAGTTCATCTCCAGGAGCTGACCTTTTGAGCCTTTGCATCTTGATCTTGTTTGCTGTTTGATTGCTGGCACCCTGGATTTTTATGGTATGAGGGTCTTCTCCGTCACAAAACCACTTATTTTGTCCCAGATACAACAGATGTTTATGCTGCATCATTTGATATCTGAGGAGGACCTTCCTTGGGAGGTAATTCTTCTTTGTTCCTGCTGTTCCCTTTTCTTTGAATAGCCCCTCCTTCCAGTGGAAATTGCTGGACTTCTGTAAGTCATGCGAGTACTAATCCTTGTACCATGTAAGTACTAAATCTTTCTTGTTTTTCATATTTATGCAGATCGTTGAAGTGGCAGAGAAGACTGCTAGGCATGCTTTCTTACTGTGGCATGTGACAGCAATCATGTTCACTGGATGAAGTTATACTAGTCCCCTAATACTTGAGCTTCACTAAAATATGACCATTCATAGGATCATGGGAAATACAAGGAGGCTGAATCAGTACCCATCGTCTTGCAGTACTGACCTTTTCTAGATGATCAAAGCAGGCAAGTCAGAGTAAATCTGTGGATGGTCATCCAATCATCCAGGTTTAATTGCAAGAATGCTAGGATGCCACTTTGTTTAACTTAAGGGAAATTTTGTTCTAGAGCTGGGATAGGCATTTGGTAATAAATTTCTGTCTCCAGTACATTTTATTTGTGTGCTGGTTAGAGATTTAAATCCCTGTTTTTGGTATTAGTGGAGCAATTCAACTTGTGAAGATTCAAGAGAACATAGAGAATGGGTCTGTCAAAGTGTGTAATGCAAGGGAACCCCATAAGAGATATTAAGGAACCGAGTAAAGTGATAGCACTACAAGCCTTCACAGGTAATTCAGGCACTTTAGGTCAGTAGTCTTTTTAGTAGTGTCTGCGGCATTTCTAGTTGCTTAGTATGTTGAGAAAGAGGCACTGAATTCAATAATTGGTCTAATTAGGGCTGCTTAAGGAGGTATGATAACTTCTGATCTGCTTGATATGTCTTTAGATATTAGTTGTGGTAAATAGGATTGTCAAACTACTACTATTACTTCTGCTGTATGATTTTCAGAGGAGAGTTAATTTAACCTAGGTCCCAAGATCCCTGACTGTCATCATTCAGGGCATTGGCAGTACTATACACTGAGGTACAAAGATGTTTAAGAAAAATGGAAATACTACACTTTTTTGCATTTAATTTTATCCCTTTTTTCCATACACCACTGGTTTACAAGGGTTAGTGCTTGCTGTATTGAATAATTATCAGAGGGAGATTAGATAGTAATATCCCATTTGCAGTCATCTCTAAACTTAGTTAACTAAAGGTCCTGATCCCCAGTCTGAAGATCAGAGAAGTAGATTCCGAAAAAAAGAGTCAGACTAGTTCTGAAACACTCAAGCACGTCAGCCAGTGGCCAAACCCCCAAACAAGAGTGTCCAAGTCAGATTTACGATGAGTGAGAGGAAAGGATATCCCAGTCATAGATTCAGAGAGCAGTCCCCCTCACAGATCAGTTGTTACAGGAAAGACTTGTTTAATATTTACTGTATTTTGCATGGTGTAACTAAAAAGAACTTAGTTGCTGGTGCAGTACATTGATCTGTGGCAATGAGTTAGATTTACAATGTATTATTAATCTTTTATGTGGGCTACTAGTTTATTGCTAGCCTTTTATGTGGGCAGATAGTTTGTTGCTTGTAAGAGGTCTCATTCTACCTACCATAACAGCACACTAATGCAAACTAGTAGATAAGCAGCTCAAAGCAGAATATGAACTTAAATAGCTACTGAAACCAGGACTAGCTACAAATCTTTAACTGTCAGGAAGTTAAGAAATAACCTGCGGTGTTTGGAGCTAGTCCATAATAATACTACGTAATCTAACCCAAAGGAAATAGCTAATATCCTAACTAACAAATTTAGTGCAAACTTTATTTCTACCACAGTTATAACTATTCCACAGTCCCCCCATATAATTATTATGGAACAAGCCCTGTCAGCTGTCTCAAAAACTAAGAGCATGTCATCCATGGGTGGTTCTTTTTGCTTGTGGTTAATAAATTGTTGACTCAACTGCCAGTGGTGTCCCTATTGGAATGCTTTTTTACTTTTGGTTACTTGTTATAGTATATAGCAGTGCCTGATTATCAGTACTAAATATGGCGTATCTGAACTCCTACTTAACCTCTTTAATTTAAGTCTCAACCATGGTTACACTTCTAAAGCCTGGTAAACGGCCATTGTAATGCTGTTACACAAGAGTAGCTTATCCATGGATCAACGTACCTATAGATCCATTTGTCTCATTAGCCTTGTTAAGCTGTATAACCTATGTCATACTTCATTAATCTGGACATTGAAGATCTCTTCACCTTGGACTCCCATAAATTTGGCTTTGGAAAGGTAAGTCCTGCCTCTTTAACTGTGTTAATTTCTTTGAAAAACCTCACTAAGCCCATATTGCTGTGAAGCAGTATATAGAACATATCTGGACCTGACCAAGCCCTTTGACACTATTCCCCATGTAGGCATTACTGACAGACTTAAATCTGAATATACATTCATATGGTGTGTGGTAGATAGCTAACTGGTTGTCTGATATAACTTGTGGTTAGAGTAATACCAGTGGTGCACTACAGGGCTCTCTGACAGGTCTACTGTTTGGCATATGTTTCTCATACCTTCAGGCCTAACTCTTCTGGAATATCTCTAAGTTTGCAGGTGACTATATAAATTCTGTGGTGTTATTTGATCTTCCACTGATTGACAATTGTGCCAGCATGGATTAGACTGTGTTAACATTTGGTGTAATAAATATCTCAAATTAAACCTGAAAAAATGTAGCATCATTCATTTTGGTAAACAAAACATTTACACATCATACAATATAGGTGGCCCACCAGTCCAGTCGGACACCTTCATAAGGGAGGAAGGCACTCTTGTTAAATCCTCCTATTTGGATTGTATCTGTACCATACCTCCCAACTGTACAGATTTTTGCAGAATGTCCAGATTTTTTGCTTCATAATTTTGGTCTATTTTTCATAAAATTGTGGTTTTCTGGCAAATCAGTGGCAAATTATTAAAGACTGAAGTTAGAAAATAATGACAGACATTTGACTTTCAGACTTCATACCCTTCAGAAAATTCATGGTAATGCAAATGCTGTTATTCTATCAACTTTCTAAGTTTGTAAGAGCACTATTAAAAAATTGTCCCTATTTTTGGGCCTTCATCTCACTTTTATTCATGGCTTTGTCCAGATTTCCTGCTCTAAGAGGTTGAGAGGTATGATCTGTACTGTAGTTCAGAAATCCTTCTATCTGGCTCACTTAATTTCCAAAGTCATCTCTTCTGGATCAGAAAAGTCTCATTTTTCCTTTACTTACCCCTCAACAGAGCCATTATTGAATATGTCCCTTTTGGTGTTTGACTGCACATGCCACTCAACTTGAGAGACCGAGACAGCTTCTAACTGAAAATGACCTCAAAACACTGTTATTTGGACAGATGGCGTCCCTCTCTCTGTACTCTGGCTTTCCGACTCCTCTGTGGTACTCTGGCTTTCAGACTCCTCTGTGGTGATATGCATCTAGCCATTCAAGCCATACATGATCTAGTGACCTTCAATGAGCTCCCTTTCTTTCACAGAACAAAAACTTCCTCAAATATAGTTAAAACCTTCACCAGCCAGTGGAAAGACATGTTGGCATGATAGATTCATATCCTAGCTTATCCTCTACCCCTGCTATATTCAAGAGAAGCCTAGATAATGAGAGGAACTTAAAGCTTACAGTAACATTAAAAACGTCTAAAGGCTTTCGTGGATAGATTGGGGTTGGTGATGGCTGTTGAAGTTTGTGGAATCGTATGCAATTATTATTGACAGGCTATTAAAAAAAGAATGTAATTTTAATCTTTAGAGATGATCATTGTTATGTAAGACACACTGGATTGAAAATGGTTATGTTTGGAGCATTTATGGTGAGAGTGGACAGCAAAAGAAAACTAAGGCAAGATTTATGTGATATAAAAGTTATGGGATGTAGTATTCAGTACAGAAAAACTGGGGGATCAGGAGAAGAATAACATATGATAGAATGAAAATATTTTATGGTAGTGACAGAGCAGAATCTGTGGAAAGCTTGGATTTTACTACTGAGTTTGTTGGTATTTTCATGTGGAGAAAAAGTAAAATTGCTGTGAGTTAAAGCAATAATATACAGTAGATTGGCATGGTGTATAATGTATGTCCAGCATTTTTCTGTTTGTTAGGTTCCTGTATTTGTTTTGGTATAAGAATAGGTGCTGGAATAAACAGCATAGTAATTCCCTTTAATCTTGAGTGGTATGGAAATAACATGTAACCACAGACCTATATGTTAAAAGCAGAATGGAACAAGATGTCTGCCGATTCCATCAGTGATGTCATTGCATGGAAGTAGAGTAAACAAGTAAATAAATCTTCACAGTGCAGATTGAGACTATACTGGAATGTATTGCTGTGTGCGGTCCCAAAATGTCCAATTAGGAAACTGTTGACTTCTGATTGAGGAGCACCAGAAGCAGCTGATGGTAGGATGTCTTAGATTACAAAAAATGAGTTTGTCTAGACATTGTGACGTTTTACTTTTGAGCTAATCATATATATGTAGATTTACTTGACAGTTTATTGCTTATACTGAGGTGAGGTGAATGTAGCCTTGACTGCAGTCCAAAATGCTCCTATGTAGAGGAGGTGTTGAAGTGCCTTTCATATAGGTTCATCTAAAAATATTACAATAAAAAGTGACAGTTCACTGCACATGGATTGTTCCTTTTTATAGTCTAAGCACTGTATGTTCCAAGGGAGCAGGCATCAATGTTAATGTCAAATTTGGTCTTAATCTTAAAATTATTGAGCATAATAGGAAACCATTTTAGAGATGCATAAGATGTGGTAAGAGTAAAGACATACAAATTGCTAAACTGTGTGCAGATTCTAAAATACATCTCAGACAGTACAGATTACACATGTTTATAAAATCGTATGCAAAATCTTCTGCAAAGCAGTATGCCTTCACAAAGGGGATAATAAATTGTACTAATGACATCCAGGTAACCTCAAATATTGAAATCAAATTAAATTATATTGAAAACTGGATCCAAACGAAGCATGGGGGGTGGAACTAGTATTGTATTTACTAGGTTGTATAAGTATTGGGAGATTTCTCAAGATTGAAGACATGCACTTGTTAAAGCTTAGGGAAAGGGGGAGTAGGGCAAACCCAGAGTCATACAGATCCATAAGTTTACTTCCCTGTTTTGGAAAAATAATGGAGAACGTTGTACTCCATAAGTCATTGTCAGAATTGAAAAGGTTGAAACTTGAAACCATATATACATATGTTGAAAATAGATCTGTTATTACCTGTAAGATGGTGTTCAGTAACAATCTAATAACCGCTGTGAATGAAAAATTGTGCATATAATTTATATAGATTTAACTACAGCATGTGATAGTCCTACACAAAGCACTGATCAATAAATTAGAATAAATAGGTATTGATGTACTCTTGAGAAGATGGGGCATGTCTGAAAAAGAATTTGACTAAATTAACCACTTGGGCACAACAGAATAATCTTCTGTTAAATATGTATAAAAAACCAAGCATGTGAGATATGGGAGACATAAAATGAAAGGTAAGTGTTTAATACAGTGATTGAAACTGCAGATTAATTTAAGGACCTGGGTATATGGGTAGTGCCAGCTTTGAGTTTTTGTACTTGTATGAACCAGTTAGTCAATGAGAGTTATATAACTATAGGTTGTATAAAAATGTTTGTAAAGTCTAAGAAGTCAGAAATTAAGTAATTGTTTGGTACATTAGACCCAGACTTGAGTATGGAATAACATGGAAGCCTTAACAGAAAACGTGCAAGTAAACTATAGAGTACAGCAGAAATATACAAAGGACATTCATGGAGGTGAAATTTTAAGTAATTATGAAAGACACAAATGTCTGAACTTGTACGGTGTATCTTACAGATATTTAAGAGGAGACCTTATTCAGGTATATAGGGCATTTAGAGACAACCTCTGGGAAAGTTTGTGATTATTAAAAAGTAGTGGAGAATCAGGCACCCTATGTAGAAGATTCTCTAGGAATGGGAAGTGTATTAATTGGCTCTCTGAGAGAGTAGCTGATGCATGGAATAGACTACCTCATTATATTAAAGCAAGTACTAGATGAGCTATTTTAAAGAACAGCCTGGACACTTGTTATGGGAACAACTGTTTTGGTATATTGGCAGGCGAAAAGGGCATTATTGCCTGTTCTTGAAATACTGTTACATATGTATATTTTTTCTTACAAAAATTGCCTTCTTTTGAGCATTTGGGGTTATTTCAAGATTCTTGAAAGACTTAATGCTGTCGATTTCTGACCCCTCCCCATATAGCAGTCTAATTTATTTCAGACTGGTAATTACCTTTGAGAACTTACAGGAAAATAGGCTGCCTAATACAGGTGGGTGAACACATTTTTGTGCAGCACTACTTGTTACTTTTTATATCTTCATATGTGTCCACTTGAGTTCAGATTTGGAAAACTATCTGTAGGCTACCTTGATCAAGAACTCTCAGTATTCATTAGATCCAAATTAAACAGACACATTTGAAGCATTTTATTTTTGATATTGACCTGCATACTTAACTCGACACAAGGTGCGTTGCTTTGCATTTAAATTTCCATACGTGGACTGGTTATCCAACTGATTTTATTTCTGAAAATTTTTAAATTGACACACTTTAAGTGTATATGTGAGAGCAAGACAGAGAGTATGCTTGACTGAGTCTTTTAAGGTGTGTATCATTTTAAATGCTAAGTCATCAGCTGTGAGTTTGAGCTCCTTAGACTCCTATCCTCCCAATGTGATGTAGTCTTCTACCCGGTTATTGAGTTTAGCATCTCTGTTGTTTTTGCCTGCTGGTGGTTCCTAATTCCTACACACATTCTACCTCTTCTCTCATCTTGGGTATGCTTGTAATACCATTGTTGCTACCTGCTGTACTTCCCTGCATTGTGCAAGTCTAGTGCCATGCTTGAACCAATTGCACTGACTAGCTGAGCACTGCTACACAACCGAGCTCGACGCAAGTATAAGTATTGTTAAAGTAAGCCCCAAATCAAATTTCAGTTTAAATGTTTCCTTGGCAAAAGAATACATTACGATGTTTTATTGTTTCTATAAAGGCATGCCGAGGAGAGAAACATGATGAGCCAGTTGTACCCATGGATGTTGTGGACGCTGCTAAAGAACAGATTGTAAATGAAGATGTGGTGGATGCAGCTGCAGTATGTTCCATTCCTGCTGGAGCAGATTTTCTTATGTGCTACTCTGTAGCTGAAGGTAAGTGACAGGCAGAGAGCTGTTTAATTTGCTTTTTATTAATGGACACACACAAAATGCAGTGCATGAAAAGTACAGATACAACAGTCATTTTATTTACTGTACATGAAACTGTAGATTCCCTCTTAGTTATCTTACTGTAACTTGCTTCAGCTGAGCCTGTTACTTTCTTTTATTTTCACCTGCACGTTTAGAGTTTACAGCATGGGCATTGTCATAGCCCAAAGAAGTGAAGGACCTTGAATGAGTTAAGACATCAAACGTATTGAAAAGGACTTTTTGAGGTTTGTCATAAAATGACAAGATGATATAGGTGATATTGTATTGCTGATTACTGGAAATATTACCTTCACCCATGGCAGTATTCTCAGTGCCCTGTTCTGCATGGCATACTTGTTAAGTGACAAGCATGTCAGCTCTTTGAGATTGCACATCTAGTTTTCCAAAAGTGTAGTATCCTCAAGTACAGAAAGAGCAACTGACAGTGGCACCTGTACGAGAATCCTTCAGGAACTGCTAGATTGTATTGTAGTTCAAGGGGCCATCTGCACCAAGGAGGTGGACAGTTGGGTAGTTCTCTTTCACTCAGTGGCTCTTCTCAGTTTCAAGCTGCTGTGTTTAGAATGTACTTATATGCAACATTCACTCATAC
This sequence comes from Protopterus annectens, assembly GCF_019279795.1. NCBI lineage: Eukaryota > Metazoa > Chordata > Ceratodontiformes > Protopteridae > Protopterus > Protopterus annectens. The sequence goes on along the minus strand of NC_056729.1, from coordinate 282,012,471 downwards.
TGGAGTACTCTGTATCAGGGATAAGACACCTCCTCATTCCCAGTATCAGCAGTTGAATAAAGGATTTGTTTTGATCAGATTTTCATGGAATATAAGGTATAGCTCACAGCAAACAGAACCCTGTAGCTTATGTAGACTTCTGTCACAGAGGTAGTGACTATGAAGATGAACAAATTCTAGGATATAATATTTAGCTGTGCTGAGTCAGCCAGCTGTGAAGACTGATAGATGAATTCATCCACTAAAAAGGCAGTGCACTACCTGGAAGGCAGTTCACTGAAGGCAGGAGATGAGGGACCTCTTTCAAATATTCCTTCACCAGTCTTAGGTCATATTTTTGACCTCCACTAAGTCATGGTATAAAAATGTCTGAAACATGTGCTTTGATCATAGAGTTCCTAATACACTGATCAACCAGCTTAAGACATGTCAGATAAACTTTGTTGTACACCATCTGCGGATAAGGGTACATTTATTGCCCCAAAGAAAGAAACCTCTTGTCTACTTATCCTGGAATGGTTCCTGGCAGCATCCAGTACCTATTCTTACTTTTCCTTGGGAGACTTTCCTTCTGGTGTAGCCATTCATTCTTCCGTAGTGTTTGGGTCCCTAGTACAAACTTTGAGGTTATATCTGAAAAGACTAGAGCTGAAGATCCTGAAATCATCCACTTCTTAAGCTACCAGAGGGCCACCAAAATGACCTTTGATGTTTCCATGTGCCATTTCTTAAAGGATTATGGTGACTAGAGGGGAGGTGCACAGAAACTACCCTCTTCATTCTGTGAAAAACATATCCACTGCCCAGTCTCTCTCTCACAGAAGCCCACACAATACATTGAAGGGAACGGAATCTGGGGAGAACTGGTCACAATACATCTGGTACCTGCTGCAGCAGCATACCTTATCTGGAGTTGATGTGTTTACTGGTGTCACAGTGCATTTAGGTGACTCATTTGCTGAACACAAGGTGCGGGAATCTTATTACTGAGCAGTGTATTTTGATCATTGTCAGAATATATGTCGAGAAGAATGGTAGCTCCTCTCACTGCCAGGATGTTGTTGGGGTAAGAGTAGAACTGATTGCAGCAAGAATATGCACTGGGGTAGAGATCATTTGCAAGTTCTACAAGGCTGTATGATGGCATATTGTAGCTTTATTTGGCAGACTGCATGCTTAGATAGAGGGTACTTGATTTCATGTACTTTACTTAGGTAGGTGCAGTTTCTTTTAGCTGGCAGGTTATACAGAACTGTAATGAGTGTAACTATTCATAGACTTATCTGAATGGTGTAGCAGTGAAGTATAGGCTTCTGTAAATCACCCTAGAAAGTTTTCTGTGACCCTAACTAATGAGGCTATCTGTTACCTGCATCATTTGGCTGTACAACATCTGAAGTACTGCAGTTAAAGCTTGAATATAAGTGATAATGCAAATAGTACACTGCATTGGTTGTACAACAGCAATTTGAGCAGAAACTTTCTTGAAGGTGTGCTAATTCCCTAGCTACAGTCGCTTTCCTAGACAGAGGAAGGTAATTAATAAGGATTGTCTTAGACAATGTTTAGGGGACCATCTGCATCTGCCAGAAGTTATTACCACTGCCCCAATAGTGCTGTAAACAAACTGTTAACCACTATGTGCATCTGTGTATGTTGAGGGTTTACAGGTTGTCCTGAATGGAAAATAAGTGCATTCTTCAATAGCTTCCTGTCTACAGTCGTCTTCTGTCCTGGTACAGAAAATTCCTCAAAATTCCTCCTAAGAACATTTCTGCACTGAAAACTGTTGAAGTCATTGAGAATATTCACAGAGGAAAACCTCAGAAGAGTGCAGAGGAGAAGGATGCATCTTGTTTTGGATAGATCATCATTTAGGATGGTAGCCAGTCCATTCATACAGCAGTTGGTTTTCCATTTGTTATGCCAGGGACCTGAATTCTGAAATGGGTTCTGGTTGCTAAAAGATTGTCTAACAACTAATGGATTTTGGAGCTGGTGTGTGGGTGGGGTATGTATGGTGGTGTGGGTGGGTGTGTAGGGGGCCCAGATATTTTTTTTTTGTTTGTGTGGTTACACATATTATATTGGGGAGATGTGGTGTGAAATACATTTACGAATATTACAACTTTGTTATAATAAACAATGAAGTTTGAAGTACTGCAGTTAAACACTTCCTTGAATTCCTTCATTAAATATCTGATGAGAACCTGATTGTAATATTCAGATGTATTTAAAGGTAACAGTAATTAAAGCCAAACAGTTCCTGTAATTGAAGGAAGCTTAGTGAAGTGTGGCACATTGCTTCTTGGAGATGTGAAAAAAATGATCTGAAATGGAAGACATTTTGTATGAACAATAGTCTTTCTAATTTGATGCTGTACAGTATTGGGATAAGTTGGTTCAGTTGATTTGCATTTTTATGTCTGAAAGTATTCACTTAAAGTTAAATTTTTCTGACTAGTATTTCATTAATCAGTCTTTATGGAAAAGTAGATGCAGCATTAATGTTTTGGGAAGCAGAATGCCATATTACCAAAGTGGATAAAAAGTTTATGAATGAACTTTATGTTCCAATTTTTATTTTCACTGTGTATTGAAACACAGTATTAAATACTTGTGATAATGGACTCCATATTTTTCAAAAGTTGATTGTGTCCTTTGAGTTTGCAGGGAATTGGATGACTATGAATGCATTTCACATATTCCAAGAGGAAATCCTTAACTAGGCTGAGAATATAGTTTTAGACCTCCCAGATGAACTACCAAAGGAGAAGAAACAGACCGTCTTTATAGTGAGAATTATCCTGTTAAATGTGGGTCTGAGGCTGCCAATCAATACCTGCAGTAAAGCCGTGGCCACTGGGAGTGTAATCCAAAAAGTATCCTTGCCTTGGACTGCAGCCTGTACTTGAAGGCATTAGAGGACAGTTTTTAGAGGTACCCATGGATATGGGCTACTTTATGGCCATCCATCGTAGTAGGTGTTAGGGACAAGATGATAGAATATGTGGAGCAGCTTCTTTATCCACCCATACCAAGGTACAGGAGAACTAGCTTAAAAGGCCTTAAAAGGTCAACCTTTTTCAAACAAACCAAAAAAAATCACGCAAGGGGAGAGTAATTGAAGCCAAAAATGGCATTTCAGAAAAAAAAAAATCGGAAGTGAAGAAGGGGGCAGATGAAGGTATCAAAGTCCAAGTCTGTGGGTGGTGATGGGGGGGGCAAGTCTTTCTGAGAAATTTCTTGCCCAATGCCAACTTTATTCCTAGCTCTTGGTTCCTCCACCTTTTATCACTTCCCCCATCCTTGTTCCTATCTCTTGGTGGGCAGATTATCAAACTTCAGGGAGATGGTTCAGCATGACATTTGATGGCAGGTGAGTGACATTGTTTCCCTTGGTAATGGACTAAAATTTAGAGCATTTACAACAGAATTCCTCCAGCCCGTCAGAACCAAATGCACCTAACCAAGTGCCATAACAATCCCTTATCCTGTGGCACAGTGAAAAACGTTCTTCAGGTGGAGAAAGAGCAGTGAGTTTGCTCCAGATGTTTCCTGGTTCCAAAGAATTATGGACCCAGAATGAGCCTGGATATACTCATCTTGGACCTCTGCAAGCTGAACAGATTTCTAATAACTGAATTCATAATGCTCACCCTACAGACTTTTCTGTTATTGCTGCTGTTACTGGCCTCTTTCTTGGTCAACCTAGAGTTAAAAGATGTAAAAGATGCCATCCTGCACATGCCCATTCTTAGAAATCACAGGGAGTATCCGAGGTTCAAGGTGGGTGCGAATCTTTTCCAGTTTACTTCTGTGCATTTTGTCCTTTCTGCAGCACAGCAGGTGTTCACAAAGTGCCTGGTGATATTCTTTGCCTTTTGATTAGAATACAGAGTCCACATTTACTGAAACCTAGATGATTGTCTGATTTAGTCACCATTGTTAAAGGAAATGGGACAGATGCTTGCCTGTGACTATAGATTGCTAGATCAACCTGAGCTTCACTTTAAACCTTCCAAATTCTACTTCCATAGGGGGTTAAAGGTTTTACTGAGAGCAGTCCTGGATATAGACATGAGGAACCTTTTCCTCCCCAAGGAAAGGACATGCCATCTGAAACTGCTTTTTGCAGACCTGGCCCAGAAGTCCCATACCCCGAGGTAGGGTGATAATCAGTACGCTGGATCACGTTGGCATCAACTTTGATGTAGCCTTAACCAGGCTGCATATGAAAAAGATCAGTGGTATCTAAGAAGTCTGTGGCAGTAGTGTATCACCCCGTATCAGTCACAAAAAAGTTTACCTGGTTAGCCAGACAAGTGGAGCTCAATTCAGGCAGATCTGTGATGATGCCTAAGCGGATCTGAACTGTCACCCTGTATACATCTGAGCTTGGTTGTGGAACACACCTGGAGCAGCAGATGGTGCAGGCGACCTAGAACACAACCAAACAGTGAAAATAAATGCTTTTGAAGGAAATTGATACTTCTTTTGGCTGTGAAGGCTTTCAAATTTGCACTGATGCTAAGTACCCTGAGTGTTATCACATTCAACACCTCAGTAATGTGGTACATAAACAAGATGGAGGGGTAGCATACATCCAAACAGTCCAGTTTTCCATAATTTTCTTAAACCCACGGAATAAAATTATTTTACACCTGTTGAATGTGCATAGACAGCTCAAACATTACTTTTCCAGAACCAAAAATATAAAGCAAATTAACTAGCTTTTTGTCTCCCTTCATGTTAGCCAAGGCTTAAACACATGCAAAACACAAATAGATAATTAATCTGGAAGCAATACACACAGTAAAGTAATTCACATTCAGCAGTACAGACATTCCAACATTCTACTACATTGACTATTACAGGTCTGCACGTCGTTTCCCTACTGTCCGAATATGTCAAAGTAAAGCTGTTACTCAACTTCATGATCTTGGCAAGCAGAGTCAATTTCTGCAACTGATGCTGTGGAATGATTTTTTGTAGGCAACTATTTCCTTTCCTGCTGCTTCCAACGTGTCTTTTGGATGTTTTACACAGTAGCAGTCATTGTCCTCATTCATCTTTATTGCTAATATAGATTTTAATGTTTTGCGCCAAGTGACAGTTTTTGCTTTGAACCATGCTAAGTGCTTGTTCTGCTTCAGTATTGAGTGTGGCAAACAGAAGACAGGTTACATTAGTTTTTGAAACTTTGTCAGGCCTTACACCACAGGGAATACCAAGCACCATGAACCAGTACTGTAGAAAACTAGATGCATCTGATCCATGTGGCCGTTCAAATCACCTGATGAACTGAAAATTTGTCAATCAGTTTGCAGTGCTCCACTTATGAGCTGCAAAAACTAAAATCGGTGCTAGTGTGTCTGCAGTAGTAGTGGAAGAAAAAACTCTTAGTAGACAGCTTCGTAGCCGGATCTACTAAGCAGTCAGCTTTGTAGCTGGATCTACTAAGCAGTCTGCTCAGCTTCATAGCTCGATCTACTAAGCAGTGTGCTTTGTAGCTGGATCTACTAAGTGTTCAGATTCGTAGCTGGATCTACTGAGCTGGCCATGTTCTGTAACAGATCATTTCTGGCAGGGAAGTGGTGTTTTTTTTTTTTTTTTTTTTTCAGTCTTATCAGTATGGCAGTGTAAAACTACTTGGCCCACTTGAAATATTTTTGCTCTGTTGTGATGTCATCCATAGTGTCTTTCAAGTACATTTCAACATCAGGATGGATTTCACATCTTCCAGGATACTGTCTCACATTTTGAGAATTGAATCAATAGTAGGTGCATTATCCAGAAATTACCTAGCAGCTGGTACCCTACAAACATACGTGTGCAGTATTTTTATGTATGCATTATGTAAGACGAACACTATGCTTTCCCTGCCCTACAACTTTTGCTTACACCTTCCAGTCCTGCAGTGGTTTAAGTGCATACTGCAGGAACAGGAATGCCAGCATAATCTCATGGCTTTGCAGTCTCTCAGCTATTAGATCCACTTTAACAGACCATGGGTCATGAAACGTGAAGTCAACGCATTCTTTCAATTACTTGCATCAGTTAACCACTGAGTTGGGGCATACCTGACAATTTTAAGGGGCTCAATATCCACAAACGGTGCAAACTCTCTGCTGGTGCTGTGCACTTCTTGAAAAGAGACAGTAAATGTCAGATATCAACTCCTCCACAGGTAATGTCACTGGCCGTATATCTGATTTAATGCATAAATCTGCTGTGTATCATAAACAGCACAAGTTGAAAATATGGGGGTTAAGCTGTCTTAGTATGGATAGCTCTAAGTTCCATTAACCAATCATGGTTGCAGTGTTGTTTTGAGTACACCATCATATTGCTCACAGGAACGTCAAACTTCCTCAGAGTTACAATTATGCAGTCAAAATAGCTTGGCCAATTACACTGACAAAAGCAGGCATGTTGAGGGATTTAAATATGTTTTCACTAATGCTCTGATAAAAAAAAAAAAAAAAAAATTACAAGTAATCGGTCATCTCCCATATCTGTACTCTTGCAGAGTTGAAAACAGTGTGGCAGTTTCTGACACACTGGTGCAACATCCTGCTTATTTTTAAGCCCCATTACATCCCTTACAGGTCAAGAAGGTGTTGTTGGTCTGCAAGTCATTTTTATACCACCTCTGGGTCCATGCAGTACTTCATGTACTTGAAGAAATGATCCCCAGTCATAAATGGTAAGTTTTGCTCAGCAAATAGACTGAGGCTGTTTTAGCTTCAAATACTTTAGAGTTTGATTGCTGGATGGCAAATATTTGTTACCTTTCTTTCAGTTGAAATTTTGAGTCTCATCCAGGGTTTCCAGATATCCCTATTTGAACGGGACTATCCTGAGTTCAGCAGACCAATCCCAAGTCCCACATTACCTCTAAAAAAAATCCTGGTTGAAGTTGGTGAACCCACTTTTCCTCTGTTCCACATAACAGTAGAAGTGGTTCTGCTTTACAATTTTTGATTGGCTGGTATACTGTTATATGAGCCAATCAAAAATCTTAAAGCAGAGCCACTTCTGTTCAATGCAGAACCGACAGACTTTTTTGGTCACTGGCTTGTGGTGGCTGTCCCAACCTGCAGTTTTAGAAATTTGGCTCATCTTGTGCTGTTTGGTGGCCACATGTTACTGCAGGTTGTTCCTCCCTCCATGTCCAACATTTAAAATTGGTAGCACATTTCTTACAGAAGGTGTATGCTGGGCAATGCTTTCTTTCTATTACCCAGTCAAATGTGACCTTCCAGCTGCTTTGGAATGTAGTCATTCACCTCTTTTCGCAGAGGCAACTTCTTTGGAGAAAGGAGGTAGTAATTAGAAAGCTCCATGGCAATTCACAAGTGTTCCATGAAGTTATACTTTTACTTCCAGTAAAATGAAATCTGTATGATGTCAAACAGTGTTCACAAATTCTTACCCTTTGGAGTTGCTCCACTGCAGCACTGTAAGAAAGCTTGCATTGCACCCCCCTTCAGCTGCGGCTTGTATCTTGCTGTACTGTGATTCAGCCATTACTTTGCTTCTGAAGAACATAAATGTAACAGTCCAATGTATATGAAACCAGTCCAGAACATGTGTATACCTCAGTAACTCACACCACAATACATGGTCATAAAATAAGAGTAAGAATTATTGCCAGGGTTTCATAACTCATCCAAGAAGACAATAATTGCAAATATTTTATAACACCAAAAGTAATATAACATATGTATTACAGAGCTGCAGATTACTTAGCCAACCTCCTCCATGCCATACCCACTTCTCAAATATCCCAGTGACCAAGTATCTTCCAGTGACTGGGAATGTGCTTGGGTGTATGCTACAACTTTTACTTCAGTGATGCTGTAAGTAAGTAAATCAAGAGAACATCAACACCCTCTTGTGTACCCACGCAGTGGTATAGTAGAGACTAAAGGCAGTTCATAGGCTCATATTATATTTTGGAAAGTGCACAATTATATATATATATATATATATATATATATATATATATATATATATATACACACACACACACACACACACACACACACACATATCTATACGTGTGTCAGAAGAATACCTGTTAGCCAGGTGAGAGTGAGTGACAGCACGGATTCCTATTTGGCTGTTTAATTTAGTGACATATGTACTAATAACACATTGTTTAATCCATGTAACTACAATCTCTTGAAATATTATACACATTACTCTTCACCTGCCTCACATAAGCTTCCTCTTGAAGCCACATAATACTTTGTAAGCCACTTCAGTTTTAAACATTTGTATTGCATATCTTCATAGTTAAGAATACACTGTCAATAGCTCCGGTATTGTATAATGTATTCAGACTGCATTTTTCCCCTCTCACCATGACATTGCCACAGGTTTTAAACTCCATCTCATTTGGTGACTTAACTACAAGCCAGAAATTTGTCAGAAACCAAAGTGTGTAGACCAAAAATATGAAAATTATGGACTTTCTGGGCACCCGAGAAGCTCATTTCTTAACACAATATTTGGGGACAAGGCCAAAAAGAATGGGGAGAGGTGGACAAAAGGCCAAAATTTCGGGACAGATTTTTATTATTGCTGTCAAAGTTTATACAAAACAGATTTTTATTATTGCTGTCAAAGTTTATACATGTTTTGCATTTGTGGCACGTGTTTTCAAAAGGATACATAGCCTGAAATTCCATTTTTATTAGTTATTTTAAAGCAAGGAGTTTTGTCTTTTAATGGACTGTCACAAGACTATATCATACTTGTAAACGGGTGTGCTGTTTTTTCATGTCAGTTTAAAAATTGTGTAAAGTAGCTGAAAACCATTTTTCTGTGGAGAAATTGTTTATTTTACTTTTTTTGAGGGGCTGGCATAGTGTACTTTTTGCTGTATTTTTTGTGAAAAAATGACTTTTAAAGGCTTGTAGTTTTTACCGACATTTGCTACTTTTCTTCCCTGGGAAAGAGGCACTATTTTTGGCTTAACCATGGCACAAACTGCTGGTCTCATGACTGGTCCTTCCAACCACCTGAAGAAAAAAATAAACAGCCCTTGCCACCACAGCAGGCTAGCAGTTTGCCTTTGTTGCAGGTGGGTAACTCTGCTGTGGCCATTTGTTGCATCTTGGACCACTCATCTTTTACACTGGATCTCTCTACTGTGACATCTACAGCCACTATTGATACTAATGCAGTGCAAGCCCCACAAGTGTCCTGCCAGGAAAACTACATTTACAGCAATACCACACATGGCTAAGACAAAAACATCTTCTTTGTTCAACAGTTCTAGACATTTTCAACAGTTTTGGACATTAACAACACTGCTCCATACATCTTAACACAAGCAATCTGGCGAAATCCATAAAGTAATAGAGGAGACCAAAAGCCCAAAATCTGGGAGAGATTTTAATTATTGCTCTTCTAAACTTATAGTTGCCTGAATAACATTTTACATTAGCATGCATTTTTCTAAAGGGTATCATGCCTGAAAATCAAATGTCTTTCATTATTTAGTGACTTCAGTCCTCAGTGATTTGCCAGAATCCACAAATGATATGAGGCACAGACCAAAATATGAGGCAAAACTCTGGAAATTTTGTGAAAATCTGGACAGTTGAGAGATGAGTATTGGCTCTCAAGCTTTGAAAATTGAAAGAGTAGCAGGTTTTGCATTTTCTGAAAGATATGACAGCACTTGAAATGAATTAGAATTGCGTTCTCAAAAACACGAGTGTCACTGTTTTACCATTTTCCAAAAAATAGAGAGAGAAAAAACCCAATTATGTAACTCAGCTCTCGCAACTTCTTTATTCAAGAGTTCTAGACAAAACTAGAAATAATGGAGATGGAAAGAAGGGCCAAAATCAGGGGCACCTTTTACATATTGCTCTCATAAACTTAAAAAGTTGATGTAACATTTTGCAACATGCATCTTCATTTTTAGTGACTGTGCTGCAAGCATCAACAACACAAATGCCCCAGTGTTCCAAGTGATAAAACAAATGTAACTCGTATCCATCAACAGCACAGATGCCCCAGTGTTCCAAGTTATAAAACAAATGTAACTTGTATCTATCAACAGCACACATGCCCCGGTGTTCTATCAACAGCGCAAATGCCCCAGTGTTCTAAGTAATAAGACAAATGTAACTTGTATCCATCAACAGCACAGATGCCCCAGTGTTCCAAGTTATAAAACAAGTGTAACTTGTATCTATCAACAGCACACATGCCCCGGTGTTCTATCAACAGCGCAAATGCCCCAGTGTTCTAAGTAATAAGACAAATGTAACTTGTATCCATCAACAACACAGATGCCCCAGTCTTCCAAGTTATAAAACAAATGTAACTTGCATCTATCAACAGCACACATGCCCCGGTGTTCTATCAACAGCACAAATGCCCCAGTGTTCTAAGTAATAAGACAAATGTAACTTGTATCCATCAACAGCACAGATGCCCCAGTGTTCCAAGTTATAAAACAAATGTAACTTGCATCTATCAACAGCACACATGCCCCGGTGTTCTATCAACAGCGCAAATGCCCCAGTGTTCTAAGTAATAAGACAAATGTAACTTGTATCCATCAACAACACAAATGCCCCAGTTTTCCAAGTAATAAAACAAATGTAACTTGTATCCATCAACAACACAAATACCCCAGTGTACCAAGTAATAAAACAAATGTAACTTGTATCCATCAACAGCACAAATGCCCCAATGTTCCAAGTAATAAAGCAAATGTAACTTGTATCTATCAACAGCACACATGCCCCAGTGTTCTATCAACATCACAAATGCCCCAGTGTTCCAAGTTATAAAACAAATTTAACTTGTATCTATCAACAGCACACATGCCCCAGTGTTCTATCAACAGCGCAAATGCCTCAGTGTTCTAAGTAATAAGACAAATGTAACTTGTATCCATCAACAACACAAATGCCCCAGTGTATCAAGTAATAAAACAAATGTAACTTGTATCCATCAACAGCACAAATGCCCCAATGTTTCAAGTAATAAAGCAAATGTAACTTGTATCCATCAACAGCACAAATGCCCCAGTGTTCCAAGTAATAAAGCAAATGCAACTTGCATCTCTTTCTCTATATCTCTCTCTCTCAACTTTGCTCAAGAACTTTGGACAAAGCCCAGAATGGGGGGGTGGGGGTGAGTATCACACCAGCAGGGGCAGCTTTTAAATATTGCTTTCCTAAACTTAGTTGAAAGAATAGCAGGTTTTACATTGGCAACAAGCTTTGAAAGTTGATCAAGTAACAGTTTGCATTAGCAACATGCATTTTCTGAAGGACATGAAGTGTATTGCTTAATTTATTAGTGATCGCAGTACAAGCATCACCACAAAATTACACTACTTTCAAACTAATGAAAAAATGTACAACTCCTCTTTCTAAGCTTGTTTACTCAAGAACTCTGGATAAAGTCCAAAATGGGGAGGGTGGTGACATGTATAATATCACAGTATCATTATAGATTTCAAATAATTGCCGTCATAAATAATATATTTTGCTTTACCACATCCATTTTCTGAAGAATTAAGTCTGAATATAGGTTTACTAAAACTACACTATTGTGCAAGTAACCCTATCAGTGATTTGCCCAAATTAGGAAACACGCACAGGTTTTACAAGGAACAGGTTAGAAAGTAGGAAGCACGGGGGCATTTTGTTCGCCTGGGCATAAGATAATAGGTGGAAATTGGGAGCTGGTACCATGCTCAGTCAACACCCAAAAGCAGTATCTGACTACCGCCTGCAACATTAACAAACAATAAAGGACTCACCTGGAAATCGGTGCCTGCTCACAAGTGTGTTCCTTGTTATTTTCAACAAAATCTAAGCAGTTACAAACAAACCATATCAGCTCTCTGGGTGGCTCTAGTGACCTCCGACCTCCTGCAAGTAAATGTCCAGTGTAAGAATGGAGAGGAAAGGAAAGCCAGTATGTCTGTTAAATCCTGCTGTCCCCAGTTTGTTCCTTTCTCCTTCCACTGATCCCCTATAGCAGGCAAATAGGCAGTCTTCTCATTAACTGTGAGGTATGTCCAATTCTTTTTGCATCCCATCTAAGGCTGGGACAGGCACACTAGCCAAAAAGTCTGATATCGAGCAAAGTTTTCCAGAAAGTGGCAGAAATGGAAACCCTCTCTTCCAAGCACTCTCAGAAATGAACAGACCTTTCTTCCTGTGCCAGTTAATATGCAGTCTAAGTGGACCTAATAAAAGTGTGCTTTGCAGGTCTGCTGCCATCTATTAACCAGTCCAGGCATATTACAGCATAGGTACTTGTAAGGAAGCAGTCAGTCAGGAACAAAAAGCCAGCTGGTACCATTCTCAGTCAACACCCAAAAGCAGAGATCTCTTTACTGCTGAATTTGAAAAATACAGGAATTTTGCCAGACATATCAGGCTGCGGGGGATGGGCCTATATTCCAATTGAAAAGCAAATACGTCTGTTCATTTTGGGACATTTTGAGAGCTATGGTCTTTATAAACTTTTACAGACCAAAGACTGGGGCCAGAGGTACTTTTAGGCAGTGCACACTTTCAGATGCTTTTTCACCTAAAAGGTACTTGAATACTGGTGGGAACAACTCTGCCATGTAAACCACACACAAGATTTGTGTCTAGGGGTTGAGGGAAAGCTCATCTCGCAGGGTATTACTGGGAAAGCTCTGGAAGTCAGACAAGGGACGATGGCCTGCTTAGAACATTTCCCGTGGGTAAAATCTTGTATTACAGAGGTGATCCCTCTGCTGGAACATCTGCCATTAGGGTGAATTACTCACATGAATGTACTTTCTGTTTTCACAGATTGCTACATCATATACTTTTAATGGCAGATGCATTCTTAGGCAGTAGAGCATATTAAGATAGGGTCAGTCAGCAATGATTCAGATAGCTGGAGTGCCCCTGAGTGGATTATCCCACCTAAAGCTGCTAACATTGACTGGTACTCCTTGTCTTTCTTATTTTTGAGATTAAACTGAGACCAGAACCCCTTCTAGTGAGGTCAGATATTTAAGTATTGATTTGATATCTGAACAAAAGAGGAGGTACTTGTAGCTGTGTTCCTGCAGTGGGCATAGTACAGTTGCATGTGAGTGACTTGCCATAAGTCCTTGCCAGCAAGATTTGTGAATAGGTTCATAGGAAATTACTGGGCTTATGGTCCTAAGAAGCCTTTTTAAGCCTAGCCATACTTTCCCATTTGTAAATGAATGGGTACATTACCCAAAGACAAATTGTTTGGACTGGCCATATTTTTCGTTTATACATGACAGGATATATTACCCAGAAAATGGTATTGAGTTGACTTCCAAGGCAGATTTGTCATAGAAAATGTTCATCATATACTGATCACTGCTGCAGTAGCCTTTGCTGCATGGGTTATATCCTACCAGGGATACAGTAGCCGGCCATCTTCCAAAGCTTTAGGTCACCTTCCACATGCCCAATCTGTCAGGCAGCTCAGAGCTTTACTACTAATGAAAAGTGCGCTACTCTGACTTTTGAGAATCAGTGGTCAGCTTGGTGGTGGTCCTTTGCTGGACAGAAGTTCACTTTGGGGGGGAAGAACTTCCATTTTCTAAATATTAGTTGTGTTTTATTAATTTCCTCATCAGAAAAGTTTATTTTAAAGCAAGGGATTTTGTCTTTTAATAGATTGTCACAAGACTGTATCATACTTGTAAACTGGAGTGCTCTTTTTGTCCTGTCAGTTTAAAAATTGTGTAAAGTAGCTGAACACCATTTGTTTGTAGAGAAAATGTGTTTATTTTACTTTTTGGGGGGCTGACAGAGTTTTAAAGTGCTTTTTACTGTTTTTTGTGGAAAGATGACTCTTAAAGACTCAATTTTTACTGGTGTTTCCTACTTTTCTTCCAAAGAGACACCATTTTTGGCTTGACCATGGAACAAACTGCAGGTCTCATGATCAGTCCTTCTTCCATCCACATAAAAAGAAAAAATTGAGCAAACAGCCATTGCCCCACCACAGCAGGCTAGCAATTTGCCTCAAGACGCAGGTGGGTGACTCTGCTGTGACCTTTTGTTGTATCTTCTTAGACCACTCATCTTTTACCCTGGATGCCTCTAGTGTAGAATCTACAGTCACTGTTGACCAGGGTTAGGCATGTCCTCTGTGGCTGGTTGGGGTCCCCTCGGTGAGCAATGTAGAGCCACTCTAGTTGATCCTGGGATAGGGAACCGAGAAGGCTTCCTGTTGTGTTAAAATGCTGTTCCAGTCCCTGGGGAAGCTGCTGCTGCCATTAGTAATACTGCTGGCCCCAATTTTCATGTCCAGTGAAAAACTAAGCATGTGTTTATTCCACCTCAAATTTCCTTAGACAAGAGTAGTGCACTGAGTCTGGCTCAGGGTTTAATTCACGCTCTTAATCCTTCTTGTAAAGTAGTTTACAGTAAAAGAAAGAGGGATATTTAAGATTCTGATTCTGAATCTGTGCAGAAAGATGAAGGGACAGATACAGGGGTTTATCCTCTGATTTCTGATTCCGACTCTGAGGAGAGCTCATTTTCTGATTCTCCCTGTGGGAGTTTCTCTTTCTCTGAGAGTATTGCTAGAATGTGCCAATGTTTACAGTTCGAGAACAATGAGGTTTTGTAGTCCCTCAGAAAATACTGTGAGTTGTTACAGAAGGAATTTCCAGAACCTACACCCATTCCTCCTGTTCTATCTGCTTTTCAATTTTCATGATAGTCAGCCAGCTTCCCCTAAAAAGGCAGCTACTAGGTATAGAATATCTCATTCTTTTAAATTTTTATGCACTGTTCCCAAACCCGAACCAACAGCTATACCTTTAGTTGATCCCACTGCTGCTAAATATACAATTAATTCAAATCCTACTGTTTCTGATGGGATCAGAATATCGGCCAGTAGGTTTACTATATTTTTTGGCTCAGTATAGATGGCTGAATTTACAATAATCGCTGCACATAATTGATTATTGCCTTCGAGGTTGCAGACCTAGCTAAAGAATACCTTGTGGTTGTCCTTGGCCTGAGAGGCCAAATTTATCTGAAATTTGGCATTGGTAGACTTTATTTGTACTCTTTGAGTTGTTTGTTTAGTTTTAGAGTGCTTTTATGCTGCTGGGTGCTGCACCTCCTAATTGCTGCCATAATTGTCTCCCTTTTTTACAGCATATTGAGTTCCACAAGGATGACTTGTTTTTTGAGTTAGTTCTGTACTTTTTCCTGGTGGGTACAACTGCCTCAGGGCGGCTATTAACATGCTTGTACAAAATTTCTGTGATCGGTTATGCATAGGCAGCAGTGTTCTCAGGGTTTATTGGGGGGGTTGAAATTTTGCCAGGTTCTCAATTAATAACAGGATTCCTGAATATTCCAGGTTTAGCTGGGGGTCCAGGTTGTATTTTTTCTTCAAAGGAGACTGTTTTGTGGTCTGACCTTACCAGGGAAGACATTACAGCAGGGGGGTGTGCAGCACTCTCCCATTTTAGTGAGGACCAGATCCAGTATGGTTGCACCCCTGGTTGGTGTATTGACAGTCTGGTCGAGGGAGTTGGTGTTTACAAAATCCAGGAATATCTGTGCCTGTACGTTTGGTGTCTTATAAGATTCTCATTTAATAGTGGGGTAATTAAAGTCACCCATGAATATGGTATTAGGTTGGATGGTGAGCGTTTCCAGTAAGTTTAATTAAATGGTATGGGTTTCCTGGGTCATAGAGGGGAGACCTGCAGCTTGAAAGGAAGTGGTATTGGATTTTGCCTTTGATTTGAACATGGAGCAGTTCAGGTCCATTGTCCTGTTTGACTAAGCCTTGAGGTATGTTTATTTCTGATTTAAATCGAGACATCTCCAGCTTTAGTCCCCGTCTGTGTAGTTGGTCTAAATGTGTGGAAGGCATTATAACCTTGCACTGCTGGTGTGTGCTGTCTGCCGCTTTAAACCATGTCTCGGTGACTGCACAGAGATCAACATACTCTAGGGTGATGAGAGCTTCTAGAGAGTGGAGTTTTTTTAGACTCCTAGCATTGAGCAGTAATACCTTTGGATTTTCTTGGTTTTAATTTGCTATGTCAGAAGTACTTTCAGTTTGGCATTGCCTAAAAAGGCACTATGAGGCAAGGCAATGTTTTAGCCAATATTTGAAAGTCTGTAGGGGAAAGGTGCAGAAAATCCCTAGCAAAGCCGCATGGTCTATTGACCATCTTCCATGCTGACAAATATTGCAACCCCTTTGCACCCCCTTAGAATGACACCAGAAACTAAGCTGAATATCAAAGTCAGACATCTTTTGTTCCTATTGTGACATCATCCTTGGAGAAGGTAAATTGCTGCTCAGTACTAGGCTCATACCAGCCTGAGACGCATATTTCGAGAGCTCCATGATGTCTGTCTTCATATAGTCTAGGGAGGTAACTCTCAGGTCATTTACTTCCACATGAGACTATGACTGAGTCATACTTGTAGTTGTGGTCCAGTGTCCTGAGTGCATGCGTAATCTAGCTGATCCTGTCCCCTGATAAGCAAATGACTGTGACTTTCTCTTTACTCAAGCTGGTGAGAGGGACATCAGTGTTTCTCATGATGGAGTCTCCAATGACCAGAATTTGGATTGTGTGGTGGATTTCTTTATGGGCTTAGTAGTAGAGGCTCCATGAAATGTGGCTCTGTGTGTTGATGTGGGTGTTTTGAAAGAGTGCATTTGGGGCTGCTGAAGGTATTTGTTATATGTACTTTGTCTGGGAGGTCTTTAGGGTTTAGGAAGGTTACAGTTAAGTGCCTCAGCATATGTCTGTGTGTGTCTGATTTGCTTTGAATTGTGTGTGATGAGTGCAGCCTGTACACTGCTGACAACCTTGTTGACATTAGGAGTACTTTTATGTGAGTTTTTTCTCCAGTGACATTGTGCAAGTACATCTGTCACATACCATGTCAGTTTTTTGAGAATTAACTGGTTGTCCCTAAGTATGAGACAATTTCTACAAGATACCCATACCCACCAAGCTGGTAACTGATATAGTGGGAAAGTTCATATCCATGGCAGCAGGCCCTTTTTATTGATTAGACAGTTGGAGTAAGAATGTAAAGCAATATCAGGAGTATCCAGTTTGCAAATCTGGGGACAGTGCTTGTCATTGCAAGCTAGTTGTCTAGTGTGCAACTAGTTATTGGTGAAATTTCAGTTGTGCTTCTGCTGGAAAAATCTGCAGATGTTCTTCGTGTTTCACTGTTGCAGTCATTAATTTGGGTAATCTGCTGGCAGGTTGCCCTCAGTCAGCCTGATTAACAAAGTCTTGGGTCCTGCGTCGGTTGCTGTCCCCTCTTCCATGACGTCAGGTCATCAGGAGAATAAAACATGCAGCCAACGCCATTACATCGGTTTTTCTTGCCCCAGATGTCAGGTGCCCACCAAATGGGGAGTAAATAAACATAAAAACACAAAAGTATACCTCCAACAAAAAGAAAATTCACCAAAAAGGCTTTTAAGTGTAGAAAAATAAGGGAGGGGCATAGTAAGAGAAAAAACAGGGGGCTAGAGGGAGGGTAACCAGGACTGCAACAGTGAATACACTCGAACATCTACATTTATGGTAAGTGTACCCAACTGTACTATGTTCTTCTTGTTTCACTGTTGCAGTAATTACATTTGAGGAGATTCCCAAAGCTAAATGTTGGGAGGATGGATTTATACAGTATTAGGACTGGCTAAAAGGCCCTGCAAAACAGCACTGGCAAAGCCAGCTCTGGATTTAGAGAAAATTGGTAAATGATAGTGCTTGGTGAAAGTATGAACTAAACTCCAGGTAGCAGCTTCTAGAATATCCCTGGTAGGAACACCTCTGAGAAAGGCTGTAGAAGCAGATGCAGCCTTGGTGGAATGGGATCTGATCCCCTGGGGGATAGGTTTTCCATGGTTATTATAGCAGAAATTAATGCAATGGCTTATCCATTTGGAAATGGTTTATTTTGAAATAGCCTTCCCCTCTGCCCCTGCAGCAAATGCCACCAGCAGTTCTTCGAAATTTAGTCCTGTCCAAGTAAAATCTAAGTTGTCTGTGTACATCCAATGAATGCAGAATCCGCTCCCCTTTGTTCTGTGGATTGGGAAAGTAAGTTGTTAAATGAATGGACTGATTAAGAGCCACACTGGATATCACCTTGGGCATGAAGGATGGGTTGGTCCTGAGTGACACCCTGTCCGCATGAAAGATGATGAAAGGCTCCACTGCCATAAGGGCCTGTAATTCAGAAATCCTTCAAGCCGAAGTGATTGCCAAAAGGAAGGCTGTTTTCCAGGAAAGGAATTTTAAGTCTGCAGTGGCAACTGGCTCGAAAGGAGGTAGAGTGAGTTTTTCCAATACAAAGTTAAGGTCTCAGGCAGGGGTTGGAGCTCTCCTGGGTGGCCTTAGGTTTTTGGCCCCTCTGAGATACTGCTTTAACAGAGGATGAGAGAAGAGGGGGGGGTCTGTATTGTAATGAGCTGAAATGGCTGAGGCATGGATTTTTATGGAAGAAAAAGATAGGCCTTTGTGAAGCATCTCAGTTAAGTACTGCAAAATCTGAGGTAAATTGGGCACTGCTGTGGTCATCCCTTGAGACTGATTCCAGGCACAGAAATGTTTCCATTTGTCAGCATAAAATTTTTCTGGCACTAGGTCTTCTCCAAAAATGACATCCATCACAGGTTTGCTAAGGGATGCTAAGGGAGAATTTAAGTGATTAGTCAGCTGCAAGATTCAATGTTTGGAGCTGAGGGTGCAGAATTTGGTTGTTCTGCTGAGACAATAAGGGAGGTGTCTGAGGCAGGTGCCATGGAGAAAGTTGCGACAGACTGCGTAGGAGTGGGTACCAGTGCTGGCGAGACCAGTCTGGAGCAAGCAAAATCATCTTTGGTTTGTCTTGTTTGACTTTTAGTAGAACTTTGGAGAGCAAAGGTAGAGGGGGAAAAGCATAGACTAAAAGGTTTCCCCAGCTAAAGGACAGAGCATCCACTTTCCAGGCTTCTTTGTGAGGAGTGCTTGTGCAAACTTTGTCCAACTGGTAGTTCTGGGGTGAGGCAAAGAGATCTATGTCTGGGCTCCCCCATTTGCGCGTCAACATGTTGAAAATCCATGGTTCCAGTTTCCATTCATGTGGGTCCATGAGATTTCTGCTTAGATTGCTTGCCAAAATATTCAGCTTTCCTGGCAGGAATTGGGCTTCTAGTTGTACTTAATAGCCCAAGGCCATGTTCCACAATGCCATCGCTTGTCTGCAGAGAGGGTAGGAATGTGTACCCCTTAGTAGTACCCCTTAGGCTTAGTAGTATCAGTCCAGCACAGCATGAGTGGACTGTTTGGCCATACTCTAGAAACACAGGGTCTTTAAACCCAGCTGATGCCCAATAACCATTAAGGTATCTGCAAAATATCCCAACTAACAACTAAAAAAAGTCACGTAGACAAACCAATTGGTAAACTACAAGACAAACCTTGTCAAGCTAGAGTTTTCACTGTTTGATATCTTAAACCTGCTGTAATAGAGGCCCATGGGATATATGCAAATGACCCTTTAAGCACATCAAGTGTTTCAACTATATGGCTTCTGAATGCTGATGACTTTTTACTTTAAGGACATCATCTGGGTTTAAAGACCCTGTGTTTCTAGAGTATTGCCAAATAGTCCACTTAATGCTGTGCTGACGAGATCATAAAAAGGCTGAAACATGCATGTCCACACCTAGTGGGGTTTGGCGTTATTGACCTGAATCCATCCATAAGTGGGGAGGGTGGCCTAATGGTTAAGGTGTTTGCCTTACAAACACAAGGTGCAGGGTTTGAGTCTCACAAGGGATAATTGGCTAAGCTTAAAATGGCTCACAAGGGCAGTTAGCTTAGTACTAATCTATGAATCTATGAAAGACTTGAAATGAAAAAAGTAAATTATGGACGTTGAGAAGCCATATAGCTGAAACACTTGATATCCTTAAGGGGTCATTTGCATATATCCCATGGGCCTCTATTACTGGAGGCTTAAGGTATCACACTGTGAAAACTCTAGTTTGGCTAGGTTTTTCTTGTAGTTTTTAAATAATATGACCACCGGTACTGTTTTGAGGAGATTTGCATAGCTACATTCTTGGAACCTCCCAGATGATAAATATGAGATTTTAAATTCCCCTTTGGATATAGATTTTTTTTTTTGTCCCTTGTGCTGCACAGGTGATCAGAAAGTGTGATGAAAGGGTAAGCTGATTCAGGAGATTTTCTAAGGGAAGCACTAACTCCTCATCAAATTTTGACAAAAAAGCAGAATAAACAGTCTCAACAAAGTACAGGTAAACCAGACATTTAAGACCAAATAGTAAGGTGAATCCAAAAAATAAGCCCCAAACCTCTGAAACCCAAGGACAGTCTAAGTCTGAATGATTATTTGAGGTGTCGTGACCCACTCCCACCCTGGCCCCGTTTTTTTCTTCCACAAAGTCTGAATCTCCATTTTTCTCTTTGATAACAGAGAGTTTCAGGCAAATGGGTTCTGCAGGTCATCCGTCAAGGTTACAGATGAGTGGGAAGAAATTTCTCCTTTCCTAGGGGCCATTCATTTCCACTGTTCATCACATGCTGCCCCGAGGAGTGATAATACCACTTCCTCCTTCCCAGCTGGGGAAGCTTTTTTATTCAAAGATGTTTAGTGCCAAAGAAAGAAAATGCTTGACCATTTCTGGATTCTTCTTTTCTAAATCTGTTTCTGATAGTGCCCAAATTCAAAATGATGTCACTTCACAATCTCTTCTTCCTCTCAAGTTTTCTGGTAACACTAGACTTAAAAGATGCTTATCACACCCCTATTCATCCATATTGCAGACCATCACATCAGTTCTTCATCTTACCCTTTGGACTATTTGCTGCATATTAAGGGTATTCACAGAGTAAATAGTTTACTATCTGCCTTTTATTCTCCCCTTTCTGGGAATGATTCTCATTACTGCCATCATACAATTTTAGTTGCTATGCAACAAAGAACAACTTGTCTCTTACTTAAAATGTAATGTATGTCCTCCAACTTTTTCTGTTATACAACTGCCTCTCTCTGAATACATCAGTATCATGAATGTATACATTGTAAATAATGTACTTTCCACCTTTTATTCGCCCCTTTCTGGGAAGAACTTTCTTTACTGTCATCATACAATTTTAGATGCTTTTATCCTCCCCTTTCTGGGAAGAATTTTCTTTACTGCCATCATACGATTTTAGATCCTTTGTAACCAATGTACAGCTTGTCTCTAATCTATTATGTAATGTATGTTCTTCAATTTTGCTGTTATACTTTGCTTAGTTTTACTATGTAATATGTAGCTTTTCTCCCCGGGCCTCCACTGAAAACGAGCCCCTTGAGCCCAGTGGACTACCCCAGTCATCAAACTGGAAATAAATAAATAATAGAAAATAAGTGTCTTGCTGCAGTTATAGCTCATTGCCTGCAACAGGGTATCCACATCCATGTTTAGACAAATTGCTTATCGTTGCAGAGTCTTTTTCAAAGTGATATGAATCTCTTTCTTTTGAGTAAGAGATCTCTTACACATACTGGGGTGCCAAGAGAACATTCAAATGTCTTTCTTGATTACTTCACACAGAATTGTATTCCTGGGATGTCAACTCAACACCTCGGTTCAGAGAGATTTTCTTCCGCTGGAAAACAGAGCTATATTGAGATCTAGTTCTAAGTTTTTCCACTCAAACTTTGGTCACTGCAAGGCAGTACCTCAGGATTCTGGGTCTTCTGTGATTGTCATGACACCTCTGGAAAGAGTCAGCATGAGTAAGATAGATGGTATCTGAAGTCTGTCTGGTTTCAGCACCAACACCCTTTGTTTTTTCAAATTCCAGTGCTGGGATTTGTCAAAAGAGAAATCATTTGGTGGAGACTGATATCAGGTATTTTTATACTAGCATGTCTGGCTGGAGTTTTGTAAATACTTGTAAATGATTGTAAATTATCCTGTGTTGTAAATGCCAGCATGACTAGATAAGTTTTTTTGTTTTGATTATTGCTTTAGTTTATGTAAAATGTCAGAATCAAGCAGTGTTCCTCTGGCTGACCAAATATACGTGTCTTTTAAAAAGGATTCTGAATACAGGTTGTGGCAATCAGCTGACCTGGAGTGATGCCATTGTGTGCCAGAGCTGAAAGGAATGGAATCTCCACAGCAGCTGTTTTTGTTTACTTTTCAAAAGTCTGAAATGAGAGAGTAGAATTCTCATAACAGCTTTTTGTGACTTATGAAAGATTATGCTATTAAAAGCAGGTTCTGAGTCAGTTATGCTGTTCAGCTGCAGTTGACTTGAGTTGGATCAGTTTTTCAGTAGTCCGTGGTTGTTTCCAGATAGCTTTTTAAAGCTGTTCAGCAGAAATAATAGGATTTGCTATTCCAGTTGCTGAGGACCGGACAACAGCCTGAAGAGTAGACATGTATTCTTATCTTACCCTGCAGAAATAAGACTATCATCTTACCTTGCTGACTTAAGGAGACTAGACAGGGGCAGTTAATCTTTGGATGGTTAGGAAGCCACAGTCAGTTTTTCTTTAGTGTGAAACCTATCCTTCAGTGTTATTTTCATAATTCTTGTGTGTGAAACTCTGTGGTTTATTGAAATCCGTTATTCAGTGTATGTTTTAAATCATTTTTATTAAATATTTTACTACCTTTTATTGTGACTGTTTATTGAGAAAGTACTTTTTAGTAACGTGAGTGTTAATCCTTATTGTGACAACACCAGGGTCACTCCGAAAACCCTTACTGCTTGGATTTACATGCTACATTGCATATCGAGATTTATTTTCCCTAATATAATTGAACACTCCTTTGGAAGGGTATTGCGGTATTTTGATTGGTGGCAGTGTTGCTGTGTAATGTGGGAAAGAGGACATAGAAGGCAAATCTGTGCCAATCTTTCCCATGAGTGTTTGTATGTGTGAATATCAAATATTTAAGAGTGAGTGTGTCAAATACCTAGAACTGCGACACAGTACTCTGCAGTGGTTAGTATGAAGACTCACCTGACAACCATCATTGAAACGTATAGTTCATTCCCAGGTTTGGAGACTGTTCTCAGTGTACCATTGGGGGGGGTTGTGTTTTCTGTCTCTGCTTTCAGTGAATCTCCCTTACCGGAGACAGTAGTGAGGATTGAGGATCCTTAGTTATTGCGGATTGTCACAGAGACAACAGATATCCTAAATCCAGGTCTTCCCTTCTGCTTCCCTTGTCCAAATCAGTCAGTCACCACAGACTCCCTGCACTTCCCCTGGGGAGCAGTTTCAGGAGAAATAAAAGTGCAGGATGTGTGTGAGACACAGAAGACAGATGCAAGCACGTAAATGTCAGAGATGCTAGAACTAATCAAGACACTCAGCTGTTTGAATCATCTTTATT
Organism: Protopterus annectens; assembly: GCF_019279795.1. NCBI lineage: Eukaryota > Metazoa > Chordata > Ceratodontiformes > Protopteridae > Protopterus > Protopterus annectens. The sequence goes on along the minus strand of NC_056729.1, from coordinate 281,989,038 downwards.
CCCTGGGTCATCTTCAAGTTTACAGACAGTACCACAGTCATGTGGTACATCAACAAGCAGGAGAGAACCAGGTCATACCCCCTTTTCAGACTAGACATGTTAGCTTGGGATATAGCTTTCCAGCACAATCTCTTTATAGGCATTCTTCATTACCTTCAGAGCAAAACTGTGTGTAAGACAAGTTGAGCAGGACTAAGGCAGACCCTCACAAATGGAAACTAGATCAGGGGGTGATCCAAGATTTGATCCATCTTTGGGGAGTTTCTCATGTATACCTCTCTGCTTTCTTTTTGAACAATTGAGTAGCACAATTCTGTTCCAAGACTCCATTCAAGAAGGCCTGGAAGACCGATGCCATTTATTTTCTTTGGCCAGAAAAGTTATTGTATGCATTTTGACCCTTTCCACTAATATCAAGGTACCTCTGAAGATTTAGAAGGAATCCCCTAAGATCACTTTGGTGACTCCCTTCTGGTCCATCCAACTGTAGTTCTGCTTTTTCATGGAAATGGCCATATGGCCAGGATATACATCCTGAAGCATTTGTAGGGTATTTGTGCTTACGACTTAGAAGTCACTTGTTTTCCTTCACTATCTAGAGAATCAGTGGCATAAACTGTTAGCCCAGGGAAGTATGTCAGAATTAGTCAGCCCTGAGGTACAGTTAAGTAAAAAGGCCAAGAAATCATGGCCGGATTCTTTGGCTGTCCAGCCTCCACTGGACAATTCTCTAGAAGTGGGTCATAGCTCTGTAGGCCGGTGTCTGCATCAGATTGATCTGCCACAACTCCTTCGGAGGCTGGCACAGATGCATCCTTTTGCATGACCTCTGAGGCTTTGCATTGGTCTGCTCCAGACATCAAGGGGGAGCTGTGGTTGATTATCTCAGAAGGGCCTAGAGGGATTTCACAGATTTTGGTCAGGGAAGAAGTTCTGGGTACTCTTACTGAATCCTGTCTGGGTTCGGAACCTCCAATGTTTGTTAGGACTGACGTCCCAACCAAGAAAAGGCAGAAAACTAAGCATTCTTTTGTATGCCATTTGGATCCTCTAAGGGAATGGCAGGAGTTTACTCAGGGCCTGTTTAATCCTTTAATGGCTTTGAAGCATCCTCAAGGGGTTTCTGCTTGGACTTCAACTCCTTCTAAACGGCCTAGGGATCCTGATTCCTCACATGAGGATTCAGAGTCCAGTGAAGGGTCATTGTCTTACTCTTCCTACATGACTTCGCCTTTGACTTATTTATTTATTTATTTTACATTTGTTAACCGGGCTAGTCCAACTGGATACATGTACATTTTCAGTAGAGGCCTGGGGAGATAAGCTCCACATTAAGTAAATACAGATCAGCATAAAAGAAAAAAAAAAGAAGAATTTTCAAAATAAGAACTTAATATTGAGAGAAATGAGTACAGAGTTTGACAGGAGTACAGTACTATAGAGAAAGAGAGTACTAGCACAGCAGTACAGTACTGTCGATCCAAAGTCTAACACAGAAATACAGTCCTATTTACATAGTAAAGGGTATGACATTAGTGATTACAGAGTTTAATACAGCAATATAGTACTATTTACATGGTAAAGGGTATGATATTCAACATACTGTATGTTAGGAATGAAGGCACAGATTTAAAAAGTGAATTCAGGTAGTCTTAAATTATAACAATACACAAGAGAGTTTGTGTATATGCATTTAAAACAGAATGTTATACTCATAATAAAAAGATAGTTAGTCTGTATACAGATGGTAGAGTTTTGCTAATAGCCGAATGAGTATACAAAGATCAAATACAGTGATATTTCCCTGGGAGTAGGAAAGTAAAAAAGGGGGGTTAAGTGAAAGATTACTCAGTCCACACTATGGGTTTTGGGTGCAAGGTATACAGTGATGTTGTACTGGGGAGTATCAGTCAGGGTTAGTACAAGGGCATAGCCATTGTGTTTTTAGGAAGCTTTTTAGTTGCTTTTTGAAGAGTGGTAATGATGACTGAGATGCAAGTATGTTGGGAAGCCTATTCCAAGTCTTCCCCACAGAGTTTGAGAAAAGAAAATCACCTGCTCTGTTGTGGGATTTCTGGATGGTGACCAGTAGTTTATTTGCTGAGCGAATAGTAGTAAGATTAGAGTAGGGAGAGATGAGGCTACTGAGAATAGGAGTATTACTAGGATGGTACAGAATCTTATGCGTAATGGTGAGTTGTTGAAACGCTAGCTTATTTTGCATTTCTAGCCATCCTAGCTGTTTGAGATTTTGACAATGGCGAGTTCTAAATGGGGAGCCAGTAGCAAATCTGGCAATATTGTTATAGGAAGTGGTTAGCTTATTAAGGTTACTTTTGGAAAGATTAGTATAAATGGGGAGGTTATGGTTCTGATGAAAAGGATTCCATTAGTCCTGAATCTCCTTTTGAGGAATTACCTTTTGGGACACAATTGCTAGAATTATGGAATACTTTAAGTGGGATTCTTCTCAGGTGTCTGGTATCCAGAAAAGATATGAGTTGCTTCAGGTGGACACTCCTAAGCCTTTTGCAGTGCCTCCTGTGTTGGTTGCTTTGTTAGACACCTTTATAGCTGCTTCTAAGTCTCTTACTTCTCAGCCTTCTGCTCCAAATAAACCTGACAGGTTCTGTAAGGTTTCTGAGGATTGTCCATTTATATTTGGGTCTTTTTGCTGACCCTGCTGTGGTGTCAGTCTTCTCTGACCAGCCTTCTAAGCTTTTGCCATCTTCCAAGCTTCTGCCTTCAGATAAGGATAGTAGGACAATGGAAAGGATTTGTATGAAAGTTTACACTGCTTTTACTTTGGCATTTCAGGACATCGGTTGCCTTGATTGCCCAGGCTTGTCAGGTTATTGCTGATCTCCCTGATTCTGAAGGTAAGTCTTCCACTTATCTGTTTTGGGGTTCTGCCCCTGAAGTGGCTCTCCACTCTATCAAGTGTGGCTATGATTTTGCTGATGCCTCTTCCAGAGCTGCTTCCTTTGCCTCTTTCATGAGGTGTTAACTCTTGGCTTCATCAGCTGCCTTTACTTGATGGCATTAAGGCAAAGTTGCTGGATGCTTCTTTGGATAATAAAAATCGTTTTGGGACTGCTGCTGCTATGCTTAAGTATCTGTAAGGAAAAAGGTAAAACTTTGTAGGACCTTAGACAAATTTTTGCCTTTCCTCTCCCCAAGTTCTGGTGGAATTATCCTACTAGACCTGCTTTTGTTTGCAGGCAGGTTTGTCAGGGCACTGAAAGCAGTAAAGAGTGGTAGGCAAGCTCCTCCTGCTAAGTCTTCTCAGGCTTCTGTGACCCAGAAGCCTCCTTTATATGACAAGCATATTCTGTTTGACATCTTGCCCCACCCCCACCCCTCGGCCAGGTTCCCTTGTCCCTTTAGCTCTCCCCAAGTCTTCCAAACTGGCAACTCATCATCTCAGCTTATCAGTACTATCATCCTTCAGGGTTACTTCATGGATGTGGAAGTCTCAACCTCTTTTTTTCAGGAATACCCCAATGACCTGTAGAACAACTTCCTCTTTGCTCAGAGTCCTTGGGTCCCTGGTGGACCAGGGAACTATTCAGCCTGTACCTCCTTCCCAAGTAGAAAAGGGATTTTATTCCATGATGTTCCCAGTTCCTTGAAAGGAGGGCACTTGGAGACCTATTCTGGATCTCTCCTTTCTCAAGGTGTGTTTTTTTGGATGCTTGCTCATCAAACTCTGATTCCTTTTTAAATACCACAGGCTTTTCTGGTGTCCTTGGATCTAAAGGATGCTTACTTTCATTTCTTTTCACCCTCTTTTCAGGAAGTTTTTTCATTTATCTATTTCTTCCTCTCATTTTCACTTCTCTGCTTTGCCATTTGGCTTTTCTACTGCCTCAAGGGTATTCTCAAAATGCCTAGCTGCTGTTATTGCCTTTTGCAGGCTCCAAGTCATTCAGATTTTCCTTTATCTAGATGACCTGTTGCTTCAGGCACCTTCTCTCAGTTGCCTGTTAATGGATTTGATTTCACCACATCTCTCCTTCAAAGTCTGGTGTTCACTATCAACAAAAGTCTGTTCTGATTCTCTCTCAGGTTCATGTGTATCTGGGATGCATGACTCGGACAGTTCTCTTCCACCTCCAAAAGTTCTGTCGTTGACAGCTTTCTTTCAGTCTGTTCTTCTTCTGCCTGCTATTCTAGCCAGAGATTTCATTGAGCCTTGGGATTCATGGCCTTTTCTATTGCAATGCTCCCTCTTGCCAAACTGTACATGCAGAAGCTTCAGTAGTACCTCAAGTTAGTTTAGCTTCAGCATTGCCACCCTGTCAATTTCACAGTGCCTCGCCTTCCTTGTCTAAAGCGGAAATTTGAGTGGTAGATTCAGCAACTTGCCCTCATCCCAGGCCTGCCTTTTCACCCTGTGGTTCCTTCTCAAGAACTGTTCATCAACACTTCAAACATGGGGTGGGGGGGGTATCTTATGGGCACCTGAAAGTTCAAGATCTTTGGCTCCCTCTTCAGAAGTCAGACCATATTAACATCAAAGACATGAGGGCCCTGATTCTAGCCCTTTAGGCTTTTCACCCCATGCTCTGTCCAGGCACTCTGAAGGTTTTACACATACAAAACCACAATGAACTGGTATGTCAACAAACAGGGGAGGCACAGAGTCTTACCTTCTCTGCATGCTGGCTGTTCAGGCCTGGGATCTGGCTCTCCGGTATCGGTTCACTCTTTAGGCAGTGTATATTCCTTCAGAGCACAATCCAGTGGCAGACTCTTTGGACAGGTCCAAAACACAGGATCATGAATGGGTGCTTCACAGAGACTTGCTTCTGAACATAGTTAATCAGTGGGGTATTCCTCAGTTGGATCTATTTGCCTCCCCTCTAAACAGGCAACTCCCTGTTTTCTGTTCCAGAGTACCGCGCCGTTTGGCATGGAAAATGGGACACCCTTTCTTTCACTTGGAAGGGGATGTTTCTCTGACTTCCCTCTCCTTTTCCTGCTTTCAAGAGTTCTGCAGAAGATTCATCTGGACTCCCTATAAATCTTGCTAGTGACTGCCTTTTGGCCAAGACAGCATTGGTTCCCCTCTTAATGCACCTAGCCAGGAGCAGTGATCACAAGTTACCTCACCAGTTGGACCTCCTCACATAGGAAAAGGGGTCAGTCATCCATCCTCACTTGTCCACTCTTCAACTGACACTGTGGGAGATAGGGTTTGATCCATTTTAGGCACCTGTTTTCTGATGACATGCTCAGGGTTTTACAGAAGGTAAGAAAACCTGTAACCAGAAAGTCTTGTATGTACAAATGGAAGAGATTTTCAGTCTGGGTGCCATGCTCATAATCAGGACCCTTTTTTGAGTGCGAGTCTCATGGGGTTCTCTCCTGTTTGCGTGAGTTGCTCATGTCAAGCTTGACCTATTGTTCTGTAAAGGCCCATTTAAAAGCTATTTCTGCCTGATTGCTTTTGAATCCTCCATTGGTTTTTTTTGCTTTGAGGTCAAACAGTTTCTTAAATGCATCCTGCATCTTAGGTCCCCAAGGAAGCATATTCCTTGGGACCTTATTTTTGTTTTATAAAAATGGACCCAGGATCATTTTGAGCCTTCAGGTTCAGCTTCTCTAACATTGTACGTGGAAGACTGTCTTATTGCTTGCTCTTACTTCTGCTTGAAAGGGTTTCTGAGCTTCAGGCCCTTGTAGCCATCCCTTCTTTTTAGTTTTTCATGGGGACAGGGTGTCCCATCGTACTAATCCTTCTTTTATCCAACCAAAACGATAATAATAATGCAGAGGTTCCAAGAAAGACCACCAATGGTAAAGCATCCACAGCAATTCAAATCTTTAATAGACTTAAAGAAAATAATTAAATACACAGTTTTGTATCACTGTGTTTTCTTCAGAATAATATTAAACGTCTAATACACACTCCTTATATACTATTTAGATAAATGAACTCACTAATAAATATTAAACAATTAACTGTTCGACACCTATATAAATCCTTTAGTCATAAAAAAACAGTACAAATATTTGTCTAGCTACAAAAATACAATAAAAAATATGCATCTAAGCTATGTGGAGGCTCTAAAATCTTTTAACTTAAACGTTTAGTAAATGAAACGCTCTCCATCCTTTCCAAATGGTTTAAGGCTTGTAATTTACATACTTTGCTACCCTCTGGTGACCAAAACATCGTATATAAATGAATAGCTCTATGATAAAAACTTTAAAATGCACCGTTAAAAACGTGTTAATAAAAAATGTATATTGTTTTGTGTATTATTAAAAAAAAAAAAAAGTTTTCCTCTTGTATGTTAAATTGTAAAGGGCCAATTTGTAAGGGCCTCCAGAATAACTTTGGAAGAGGATGATTTTTCAAAGGAGTGTGAAATAATAAATATATTTTTTTAGAAAGGAAATCTCTATTAGATTAGATTGACTTATTTAATTACTTGTTCTATTAAAGGGGCTAGAATGAGCAAATACATCCTTTTATTGGGAAAAAATAATTCAGCACTGTATAATAAGAAAAATAATGGTACAGGTGGAGATCAAGGAGGTAATAACTCAAGATACACAAGGGCTTTTATTATAAATTACAATAAAGACATCTCTACTGTAACAAAAATTATCACTATTTACTGGGAATTATTTAAGAATTTTTCTGATGTAGAGAATCCATTTAAGGACTGTATTCATTTTATTTATAAAAAGTATGAACATTAAGAATATTTTAGAAAACAAGAACAAATTTGGTCAAGGTATACCAAATAAAAAAAAAAGGAACATTTAAGTGTGGCAGGTGCATGCAGTGTATATACATTAGTAATACAAGCTGTATATACATTCCCAGTAGGGAGAAATTGATACAAGCTAGAGAGTACAGTAATTGTGATAGCAAAGGTCTAATACACTTGGCTACATGTTTGGTATGCAAGACTTTTATGTGGGCAAAGCTGAAGGAGCCCTGAGAAAAAGAATCTGAGCATTATTATTATAGTATAACAACATCAAACCATAATAATGCCCTTTTTAAGCACACTTTGGTTTGCAAAGAATCTAAGTTAGTTTTTTTTATGTAGGAAACTGTTCCATGTAATAGTAGAAGAGGAATATGGGAAAAAAAGACAGAATATCGGGAAAACTTATTGGCATATATTTTTACAGGCTAATGAGGCCCCTGGTCTAAATGATAATATTTCAATATACCATTATTGAAAATGAAAGCAGTTAGGTTGTAAGTTATAATTAGTGAAAAAGTTTTCTTGTGTTTTGTTTATTCTAGATATGGCACTTTTTTTTAAACGATTTTACCATATACTAGGAGTTTTTTTTTTTTTTTTTTTTTTAGAATAGACAAAACAATATACATTTTTTATTAATGCATTTTAACATTTTTAGCATTGAGCTATTCATTTCTATACAATGTTTTGGTCACTAGAGGGTAGCTTACTATGTGATTTATGAGCCTTAAACTATTTGGAAAGGGCGGGCAGTGTTTTATTTATTAAACTTTTAAATTAGAAGATTTTTAGAGCCGCCATATACTTTAGATGCATTTTTTATTGTATTTTTGTAGCTAGAGAAATATTTGTATTGGTTTTTATGAATAAAGGATTTATGTAGGTATTAAACCGTTAAATTAGCTCACTAATAAATATTAAACAATTATCTAAATAGTATATAAAGAGAGTGTATTAGATGTTTTATATTATTCTGAAGAAGTCTCCGTACCTATGAGACGAAAAATGGGGTGATACAAGTTAAGCATTTAAGGTGTGTATTTAATTATTTACTTTGTCTATTAAAGTTTTGGATTGCTGTGGATGCTTTACCATTGGTGATCTTTCTTGGCACCTCTGCAGTGCTTTTATCATTTTGGTTTGATTTTGTTGGCACATTTGTGCCCTTGACACTGATTTTCCCTTTTAGTGTTAATCCCTCGTTAGTGCCCAAGGTGGTTAATGTGTTACCTTTGAATCAGGCAGTATAACTCTCTCCCATTTTTTCTTCTCAGTCTGCTAATGAGAGGGTCCTTCATACCTTGGATATGTAGACAGCTCGGGTATTTGAATGAAACTAAGGCCATTCATAAGTCTGACCAGATTTTTGTTTCTTTTCATTCTAGGATATTAGGTTTGGCTGTCCTGGATATCCAAGGCCATTTCCATTTGTTATTCTTTTCATGGCAACTGTCTACTTCCATTAGAGCTCATTCCACTATGGTGTTGCTTTTTCTGGTGCTTTCTTCAAGGGGCTGAACACCAGTTCCATCCTTGAAACTACTACATGGTCTTCAGTGCATACATTTACTAAGCATTATAAACTGGATATGGTTTCTAAGGCCAGTGCAGGTTTGATAGAGCCATTCTGCATGGGTTTGTGTTGTCCACCTTGCAGTCCTTTTCTTGAGATTTGATATGCTGTCTATGGTAAGGAATACTGCAATGGTGATATGAAAGGACACAGTGCAGTTGTGTAAAATATTACCATAACAGTAGATGTCCTTTTCCTCTTTACTGTTGCAGTATTCACTCCTTCCATGCATCCCCTTTTTCATTTGGGCTTTGTTTTGGTTTCCGTACTGGCCAAGGGTCTCCCTTTTCCATCTGCATTTTCTCCTTCTGGATGTACATAGCCTTTTTTGTTGTGTCAAGACTGCTCTGTTCTGGGGCAATTCAGTTCTGAGTAACTGCATCCGTGCATCACCTTTATGCCCTACTTCCTGAACAGGGAGCATACGTGTGACATATGATGCATAAAAGATTTAAAAGCTTTGGTATACTGGCTGGATATTTGGCTTTTTTTGGCAGAAGATCCTTACAATGAAGAATGCTGCAACAGTGAAGAGAAGGACGTGTAAAATCTTACTGTATCAGTACAACTGTCTTTTCTCTGGCTGTACAATAGTTATGTGAGTTCATCCTGTTGCTTTTTTTATTCCTCGATCAAAGTTAATTAGTTGGACATTTCAACATGTTTGCCCACAGATGCTCCTCTTTCAGTGCAGTCTTTTGTCAAAATATTTTTGAAAGCGTTTTTTTGGTAAGAGGCCTCCAAGTAAACTAGTGGCCCCTCCTTGGGATCTCAATTTTGTGTTCGAGAAGCTAGCACTTGTTCCATTTTAACCAGCTAAATTGGATGATTGGAGGTTCTTAACATAGAAAACCATTTTACTGATTGCTCTGAGGTCTGCAAGAAGGGTATCTGCATTGCAAGCACTTATGCTGAGTCAACCCCATCTCATTTGCCACAGGGGCAGTGATTCTTTGAGAAGTAATCCTTTTATACCTAAAGTTGTATCCAAGTTTACTTTAAGCTAAACTGTCCACCTTCTCATTTTCTTTCCTGAACCCAAAAATGGGGGAGAAAGAATACTCCATACCTTGGGATGGCGCAGACAACTCTGATATTCTCTTGAACTACATTTTTTCAAATCTTTGGATCAGTTCATTTCTTGTGAAGGTAAGGAGCAACTGTTGTCAAAACAGATATTTCCAGATGGGCCTTGACTCTGCCTGGAATAATTTTGTTATGGAGACTATAACGAAAGGTAATAACCTTTTGTTATTCTCTCCATAACAAAACTAATCCAGGCAGAGTCTAGGTAGATTCTACCAGGGCCTTGGCTTCATCTATGGCTCTTGGGAAAGGATGGGATTCTAGAAGCTGCTACTTGGTCCTCTGTACACGTTTACAAAGCTCTATAAGCTGGACTCCTTCTCTATGTCCAGATCAAGCTTTGCTATGACCATTCTGCAGGAGCTTCTGGAATCTACTCCTTCCACCTCCCAGATGTAGTAAGCTAGGTTAATTTACCTATATAGATAAGACTACTGTAGCAGTGATCAGTATGATGAATATAGTACAGTTGCATAAGTAAATGTGCCATGGCATTAGATCTTTGAGTGATCACTGCTGCAGTAGCTGCTCCCTCCCTCCATCCCCCTTGTTTTTTGGTGATTTTCTTTTATGCCAGGATGTGGAGATTTATTTTGTTGTTCCTAGCATTATCTTTTCAAGGAGTCCCCCTGGTGGCAGGAAAGCTCCTAAGGGCTTGGTGCCCAAACTTGTCTTTTAGTCAACTCAGCTTTGGAAGCTAGCCAGTTGTATCCATTGCAGGATCTCACCCATGTAACTAAGACTACTGCAACAGTGATCATTCCAACATCTACCGTTATGGTAAGTTTACTTACATAACTGTCCTTTAAGATTCTTGAGAGGGAAAAAAAAGGCATCACTGTCAAAACCATGGGTAATAGACTGAGCACTTTTCTAAAACTGAGATTGGTGAAGGTCTTTTGTGCTGAGACTGTTGCAGGCATGGTGCACCTTGGAAATCGGTCGGCTTACCACAATTTGGAATGCTGATCTGTCCAAGTTGTGTTGCTTTCATTATGACATTAGGAGTGCCTGTGCTAGCTGCTTTCTTTCTGGAGGGAAGAGGAATTTTCTTGAAGGTTGTTTCACCACTCCCATTGATGTTTTGCTGCCTATGTTAAGGAGCATAATAACTAGGCTCCACAGTAGATAAAACATGATAAAACACATGAAATATGTAAAACAGACATTTTATATTGAGAGAAACATCAACCATAAAATATATTTTGAGTAATCATATAAATACTCTGATTTCTGTGAAACATTGGGTCTAAAGCAACCTTGCATACCCTCTAAAAAGGATTGTCCTGAAGCCAGTGTGGTAAGTGGATTCAAAGTTGTACTGCATGTAAAAAAAATTATAGTGCTGATGTTTGCAAAACATTCTAAGAATTGCCGTCAACTTCGAGGCATAGCAGAGGTTCAAGCAGGCTAATAGAGCACTAGCAACTAGATAGAAAATGGGATAGGACAAGAAAATGTACAGATATGACTGAAATCTTGTGTGGAATTTGAGAGGTAGTGGGTACAGTGTTGGTCCTGCAACAAAAGTGGAATTTGACAGCAGTGAAAAGTCCTGGTCATAGTGCTGTAAAACTCTTCACTAGCTAGACTATATGAAATCACTGGATCTGACACAACATCCAACCATATCCTGAAGTCTTTACATCTGGCTTTGGAAGAAGGTGCTTAAATTAGGCGTAGAAAATAGAATGTGCTGCAGACACTTGGTCCTATGGTTTGCAAGTCAAGAAGTGTGACCTGGAGAGTATGTACATTAGCTACAAAATCCTCATGTGATTTCTCGCTCCACTAACCATTCATGGGGTTAATTCATGAAAGACTTGAAAAATGCAGTATAACATGAAGCTTCTGTTCTAGTTGGCCTGAATTTGAGATGACTCCACCTCATCCAGTCAAGGATAACGTTCACAGACTTTTAGGAGTATAGAGATGCCACACTCCTGAGTGAAGGGGCAGCTTAATAGTCCCTGATAAGAAAAGATCCATCTTCTGTAACTAACAGGAATGATATACGGGCATCGGGGGCTGCTTGGGATGTAAAATATTCCCAGGATTTCAGAAGTCCTCCCATTTACCATCATGCACCATGCATGCCACATTCTACATTTCTTCGAGTAGCTTCAAGTATGATTCAGAATGAAATAGTTCCAGGCTGACTGTTATTTTACTAGTTTAGCTTATCTGCCAGCAGTTGTTTAAGTTTTTGAAGTTTGCGAGTCCTTACTTTTTTCTGGGGTTTCAAGTAATATTTATTTTGATGCTCACCATTAGATTACATAGCAGTAGACTAAGCTATGTTGGATGCATCATGCCAAGGATTGGATGCCCAGCCAGTATCCAAAGCTTCAGAGCGACTTCCATACACCCTTGTGTCCAAGGAGGCACAAAAGCATGCCAGTAGTAGATGTATAGGTGCCAGAATCCATCAGTCCATCCATTCTTTGGTGACTGGGTTAATCCTACTAAGCTAGTAGCCACTTTAAAGGGGAAACCTGAAGTGATATTATACTATTGGGGGAATTTAACCAGAGTGTCAGGGAACTTCCCCTGTTCATCATTCAAAAGATTGTATGTAGACCCAATTCAGTTTGGCGCTTTCTGTCATCTATTCCAAGCACAAAGGCAGCTCGGAGAAGCAGAAAGCATGGAGAAGGGGAGCATGGTGATTGCTATTGAAAATTAAAGTGCTGTTAACAGAACTGCTGTGGAATTTAGCATAGTGGAGAAGGAGTCTGAAAATATGAAGAAAGAGGAGAATCATAGCGGTGATGCGAATGGAGTGACAGGAGAGAAAAAGCAGTCAGAAAATGCTATAATGCTGGATTCGGAGAACATCTTCCATTGGAATCTGTTTTCAATGGATATTTCAACAACACAATGTGTTACAACCCTCCAATTGGGAGGGTTGCGGGATGTCTACCTGAACGAATTGATAGATCAAAGCGAACTGGAGAGTGAAAAAGCAGCATCATGGGGAGAGATGATGGACAGGATTCAGAATGAAGATTCGCAGGAGAAAAAAAGAAGAAAAAAGACTGCATACACAGTGAGAGAAGGGGAAAGAAGAGAACAGGAAAACGGGGAGAAATTAGAAGAAAATTTCATGTGAAGAAAGGCTGAAAAGGAATTGGACAGGTATGAGTATGGTGCAGTGTCATAGCACCACTGGAGATAGAACCCAGAGAGGTAAGAGCCTTTATTTGTATTAAGGATACATTTTGTGACATTTTTTTTGAAGAGGCTCAATACACAGAAACATTTCTAGAACAGTTTAACAAAAGAAAAGTCATTTATCTTTAGAACTTGTACATAACACAGGCTTTTAATAGAGAAGCCAAGAAGAAAGTGTTTGTGCAATTTAAAACTGAAGTTGTAAGAGATGATTTAAGAGCATATTTAAAGACTGTTATGTAGAGATATACATGTAGCAAAAATATATATACTCTGTATTGTGTGTGTTATTTCTTATATGTATTTTAATGTATGTGGAGCTTTTCTCCCCAGGACTCCACTGAAAATGGACTCATCTAGGGCTAATGCACTTTCCCTGTAAACAAATGCAGTAAATAAATATTTTGCTAGAGGTTTATAGACTGGCGGTTGGGATTGTGGAGTAATGAAAATGCAAGATAAAAAAAAATGTACATTCACCAAATATAATTAATATTGATAGATACAAAGGCAAGGTGAAATACTAAGGTCAACCCAAGACACGTTTTTATGTGGCAAGGATGATTATTTCATTAGTTGTTGTGATAAAAGAAAATGTTTTATATGTGGAAAAATGCGTCACAAAGCAAAGAAATGTAAACAAAACTGTAAAGATATGAAAAGATAGGTCATTATTGGATGGATTGTACAGAATTAGAAACACATATGCAGGAAACTAAATTAGTACTGGAACAGCAGAAAGAGAAAATTGCATCAGGTACTATTGAGGAAATGCAAAATGAACAAATGAATGATATCAAAGTAACAATGAATGCGAGAGAGGGTATGAATGATGTAAAGGATAAGGAAACAAAAAAAAAACTAAAAAAACCAAACTCTTACTCTTTAAGCCCACTACCAGATCCCCTACATTAGACTTTACTATCCTATCTAGCAATGGAACTACTATATCACCTGACCTTACAACCAAACTACTAGGTGTCACAATTGACAACAACCTCACCTTTGATTGTCATATCAATAATACCATTAAATCTGTAAACAGAAAACTCGGCTCTCTCTATAGAATTAAAACTTTCTTAACCTCTTCAGCCAAAGCTACCCTTGCCCACTCTCATCTAATTTCTACTCTTCTCTATGCTTCACCTATTTATACTAACCTCAAGAAAAATATTCTCTCTAAACTATCTACCACGCAATAATATAGCTAGATTTGTTACTGGTAAACCTTTCAGAACGCACCACTGTCTGAATCTGCAGCAACTTAACTGGCTTGAACTATCAAACATGTTACTTCTTTCCCAACTCACATTTGTTCATAGAGCATTTTACCAACCTCACAACACACCTATACTCTCCAACCTCTTCATCCCCTACTCTAATCTAAACTCCCTCAGCTCATCTAGCAAACTGATAGTTACATTAACCAAATCTAAAAACGTAGCAGGTGATTCCCTTTTCAAATACCATTGGAAAACACTGGAATCAACTTCCTTCTGAACTTACTTCTATTGCTTCCACTGTTTCGTTTAAACAAAAACTCAGAAGTTACCTTAAAAGCCACTGGATGTGTCCCTGCTCTAATCCTGACTAAAATAATTTCCATCTATTAATCTCGTTTCTCTCCCTACTCGTCTGTTCCTTCTGCTTCCTCCCTTACCTTTCTTTTTTCTACCTTTACAGACTGCTCCTCATCATCGTTCATCTTTATGGCCCTAAATCTCTCTCTAACTACCTTATGTCTATTTATATCTGCTCTCTCTCTATTGTTGCTTCTCTTTCTTTAATCTTATACTTCCTCCTTGGTATTAAAACATGTTAGAATGTTCAACATTGTGTTACTTAGATTCACTAGAAAGTTAAGTGCTGTTCTTTCGGTTAACTTATTACATTTCCTTTTCCATGTTCTTTCACTTGTTTTTTCCTGTTTTTAGATATAGGTAATAATGTGTATTATGTCATTTGTCCTCATGATGTATCTCCTTTTGTCTATATGTGGAGCTTTTCTCCCCGGGCCTCTGCTGAAAATGGAAATATATCCAGTTGGACCAGCCCGGTCAACAAATGTAAAATAAATAAATAAATAAAACAAATGAAGAAATAAGAAATACAAGTGATAGGAGAAAGTAACTGGGTAAAAGTAAGAAGTAAAATGGTAATTAGGTAAAAGAAAGAAGTAAAATAAGAAGAGTAAAAGAAAATGCAAGTTAAAAAATGTAACTATAAGAGAAAGCAAAAAAGGAAAAGGATGAAGATAAAATTCAGTACAGTGAGAATCTTAGCTGCTAACGTCAACAGCATGAAGAATATTCATCATAGGCTAGAAGTATTAGAGCGGTATATGAAATTACATATGGAATGTCATAGCCCTTACAGATATTAGAATAACAATAGATGAAGGAGAACAAATGCATGGTTTATGGGAAGGTAAAATAATTTGGAATATAGGTAGTGAAAAATGCTGTGGTATATTCATCTTGTTTAAAGAATGGATGGATATTTTAGATTTGTACAGTAGATTTTATTGGAAGAATAGTGATCCTAGACATAAGGTATAAAAATCAAGTTTATAGAGTAATCACACTCTATGTATATACCTTAAAGAAGCAAAAAGAAATGTTAAAAAAATGGATCATGTAAATTTAAACATGCAGATAATTGCACTGGGTAATTGTGATCTAAGAAGCAGATGTTAAAGTAGTTCTAGATATGATTAAATATAATAAAATGTATTTATGGTAAAGAATTAGACATACAAAAGAAGGAATTTAAGAACTGAAATTAACTGTTATATAGTTTTAGATAGTTTGACTATATTATATCAAGGGTGTAAAAATCACAATATTTTCATATTTAGCTTTATGGATAGAAATACAAGAATGAAGGAATTGCATAAAAATAGGCAAAGGAATAAAAAGAATCAGAGTCAGAAGTGAATGAACAGACAAAATATATAATACTACAGTTAGAGCAAGATCACGTAAGTATGAGAGAATTATATGAAGACTGGATACATTGGTGAATCAGTTTGAAAGAAAAATATAGAAAGAAGGTGCAGGATTTCAATGTATGTAAGGAAATTAGTAACCAAATATTCAAAATCATAGCAAGTAACAGTTAAGAGTTTATAGAAAAAGAAAGCTGTATGAAATGAGTCAAGAAAAAAATAAGATTGTTTAAACAAATATATTTTTGCAGGAAATGAAAGAATAAGTAGCACCATATTTAAGTAAAATGGTTAAGGAAATAGAAGAATAATGACAGAATTAAGATGGAAAAGGTGACATAAAAGAATATGTAGTGGAGACCTCCGTAAGTGATATTACATTAAACGATAAGATGGGAATTAAGTTAATAAGGATGGAGGAAAAGATTAGAACAATAGACTTGGAAAACACACTTAAGCCAGTAAATGTAGACTCAGTTACAGTGATAGATGGAATTTAATTCTTAATGTATAAAACATGCAAGAATGATAAAAATTAATATTTCTTAGAAGTAATAGTTTGAAAAAGATATAAATAATGAAAAGATATGCTTAAGGGTAATGAAATTTACATGGAGGAAGGGAGAAAAAATGGATCTAAGAAATTTAAGACCATTAGCACTAAATATAGATTATAAAATTTTTCATGAAAATAGACAAAGAATAGCAAACCGAGTTAATAAATTATTATCTGAAACCATCTTTGAAGTAGAAATAAAGGAAGTCTAGAACTTTTAATATTAAGAGAATTGGTAGATGACATAAACGGAAGAACAGAATTAAAAATATTAATAGGCAATGTAAATAAAGCTTTTGATAAAATTCAGCACAAAGCATTGTAGACAATTTTGGAGGAGTATAACATAAGTAGTAAAATAAACATTCTGAAGTCAGTTTACAAGGAAAACAAAGTAAGATTGGTAGCCAGTGGATGGATAAGTGAAGCTATAAGACTAAGAAGTGGTATGGACATGAAATTATGTCAAGAAAATACTAGTATGGAAAACTGATGTAGGAAAGATAGAAAAAATAGAAGGATGTGGTATGAAAATATAATGTAAAAATGTTATGTCTGTCTTTGGAAACATGCGAATGAAGAGAAGATCAAAGTAGTAAAAGTGAGAATTAAGAGATACAAAATATGTAGAATGTACATATTTTTTGTGGAGATGATCAAAAAGTAAGTTACCGGTCAAAGCAAACATGCCATGTAAGACTGTAAAAGATAGAATCTACTTACATTGCGGTGAGTTAGAGACAACTGAGCATGTTTTTGTAAAGTATAAAAGGGCACTTAAACTGTGGAAAGAAATGTATGACAAAGGATATTAAAATAATTGGAGACCACTGAAAGTATTAATGTAGGTATGGTTAAATATGGACATTACAAAAATGCAAAACAAAAGACATTAACAAAATGAATGGAAATGAAGTAAAATACAGTGGAAAGTGGTTTTTAGAGACTTTGAAAAAGTAAGACTTTGGTTGTGGAGAAAATAGTGGGGGGATTAAAAAATGAGTTTAATATAAATGTAAGAATCTTGTTCTGAATATTGTAAGTATTGTAAGTAATGTAAATATGTGTTGAACAGTTGTACATGTGATGTATATATTTGTAAATACAACAAAGAACCCCCTACTCATCATTGTTGTGAGTGGGAACCATTTTGGAGGAGCTTCCTGTTTCTGTTCCAGGAGCAGAGGTGGCCTGGAGAAACCGGGATTGAGAGAGGAGATGATGGAGTAGTGAAGGGAATGAAGGAGTAAGTAAATATAGAGACCAGAGAATGTGTGCAGGGTTGTGAGGAAAATTTTCAAAGAAACCTGTTTGGTGGAGATGGGTCTGCAAATAATGGATATATAATAACCCTTCAGTTGAGAGATTGCGGGTTGATTTACTTAAAAAAATGGAGGTGCAGAGTAAGCCAGAAAATTAAGATATTTCCTGGGGGGGGGGCATTATTCAGAAAATACAAAAGGAGGAGGCAGAGACGGTCCTGAAAAGCAGTGGTAAAATGGGAAAGAAAATGTGCAGAGAAAGTAAAAGTAGGCAAAAAATGAGTAGCAGAAAAGAAGGCAAAGCAAAATGAAAAATGGAAGTATGTGGTAAGTATTCAAAGTAAAGAAGATAAAGAAATGGACAGGTATGAAGTATGAGACAATTTAATGGCCCCTTTGGGTGTTAAAGCACATGAGAGCATTTATTCTTATTAACAAAGACACATTTTGTGACATATTTGAGGCTGCTTTTTCAGTGGAAATGTTTCTTGGAGAGTATGAAAAAAAAGATTGTAACCCATGGAATATTTGTGATTAAAAGCATTTAACAGGGAAACAAAAAAATAACATTAATGTACAATTTTGAACAGAGGTAGAAAGAGCGACTTTGAAAGGACATTTGAAAGCTTTATGTAAAGAAGTACTGGACATTGCAAAAGTTTGACAACAGGGGTTTATGGACCGACTGGTGGCTGGGATGTAATACTGTGTTAAAAATAAAAAATATACATATACCAAGCATGATGCATGTGAAGGGGAATAGGGGTGCTGTAAAATACTGGGGACAACCCAAAACATTTTTTTTGTGAAAAAGGACATTTGATGAGTAACTCTGACAAAAGGAAATGTTATATTTTTGGGAAAATGGGACATGATACAGAAATGTGAATTGCAATGTTATAGATGCAATAATATTGGACTTTTATGGATGGATTGCAAGAATGAAAATAACAGTAAGGAAAAAGAAAGGGAAGAAAATGAACAAAGAGGAGAAATTGTAGTAGAAATGGAAGAACATTTCAATGAGAAAAAATAATAGAGAGCATAGAACAAGGTTCTGAAATAAGTGGTGAAGACAAACTGGGAGATATTAAAAAGGGAAAAATAATTCTGTTGATACAAGAGTAAAAGATGGAAAAGAAAATTTAAAGAGATAAGTACAAGAGAAAAAAAGGAATTGGATGAAAAAGAATATATACAACTAAAGATTGGGGCTTGGTATGATGCTTGTGGTATTTGACTCATGAACGTATGGTAGAGTGTTTGATGCAGATCTTTGGGACGAAACTTGGTTGGGCTTGGAATGGCCTGTTAAGAAAGCTAGCCTAGTAATTAGCTATGAACTTATGAAGCCATTAACCTAAGGAAAAGGGAAAATTAAATTTTTTAGAGTGCCTTCTGTAAATGTGAATAATAAGAATATAGTAAGAAGAGTAGGTGTTTGGAGTGGTGTAATACGTGTGATGTAGATATAATTGTATTAGAAGATGCAATATTTTTAACAAATAAAAGATTACAGAGAAACCATGGGAAGGAAAGACTATCTGGAATTTGGGAAGTGAGAGATGTTCTGAAATATCTCTGTTCTGTAGAAATAAAGATGTCAGATGTAGCTTTAGCAGAAATGGGAAGATTTACCATTGTAGACTTAACATGGAAAGAACAAGTATATCGAAAGCTTATTTCATCAGATTTTAAATGTAGTGATAAATATGAATATTGTAATATGCAACTTTAATTGTGATTTAAGAGACAAGCTAAAAAAGAAAGGAACATGTTAGAAGTTATAAGATATGGTAAGTTAAAGGGGACAAAAGTTCATGGATTTACAAGAAGGGGTATGCATAGAACTGAAATAGATTATTTTATAGTATCAGAAGACTTGGTTATAAGAGAAGGGAGTAGTTGAAACAGGATTTATGTTGATCATCTTGCAATATGGCTATAGATAAAAGAAAACATGGACTATATAAAATAAGCAAATGAATAAAAAGGATAAATGAGAAAGCATGGAATGAAGAAGGAAAGAGATTAGTAATACAGTTATGGAAATATATTACTATCAGAACATGAAGGAGTTGCATTGTGTTTTTGTAGACTTAGAGAAAGCATATGACAGGGTGCCTAGGAAGGAGTTGTGGTATTGTATGAGGAAGTCAGGAGTGTCAGAGAAGTATGTAAGAGTACTACAGGATATGTACGAGGGTAGTGTGACAGCGGTGAGGTCTGCGGTGGGAGTGATGGATGCATTTAAGGTGAAGGTGGGGTTACATCAAGGATCAGCTCTGAACCCTTTCTTATTTGCAATGGTGATGGACAGGTTGACAGACGAGATCAGACAGGAGTCCCCATGGACTATGATGTTTGCAGATGACATTGTGATCTGTAGTGAGGGTAGGGAACAGGTGGAGGAGACCCTGGAGAGATGGAGATATGCTCTAGAGAGAAGAGGAATGAAAGTCAGCAGGACTAAGACAGAATATGTGTGTGAATGAGAGGGAGGATAGAAGAATGGTAAGGATGCAAGGAGTAGAGGTGGCGAAGGTGGATGAGTTTAAATACTTGGGGTCAGTAGTTCAGAGTAACGATGAGTGTGGAAGAGAGGTGAAGAAGATAGTACAGGCAGGATGGAGTTGGGTGGAGAAGAGTATCAGGAGTGATTTGTGACAGACGAGTACCTGCAAGAGTGAAAGGGAAGGTCTACAAGAGGGTAGTGAGACCAGCTGTGTTATATGAGTTGGAGGCAGTGGCACTGATAAAAAGGCAGGAGTTTGAGCTGGATGTGGCAGAGTTAAAGATGTTAAGATTTGCACTGGGTGTGACGAGGGTAGACAGGATTAGGAATAAGTATATTAGAGGGTCAACCCAGGTTGGAAGGTTTGGAGACAAAGCAAGAGAGGCAAGATTATGTTGGTTTGGACATGTGCTGAGGAGGGATGGTGAGTATATTGGAAAAAAGATGCTGAGGATGAAGCTACCAGGTAACAGGAAAAGAGGAAGGCCTAAGATAAGGTTTATGGATGTGGTGAGAGAGGAGATGCAGGTGGTTGGTGTGACAGAGCAGAATGCAGAGGACAGGAAGAAATGGAAACAGGTGATCTGCTGTGGCAACCCCTAACGGGAACAACCGAAAGAAGATGATGATGGTCTGAATGGTGGATATTTAAGAAATATATAATTTTTTTTACAGTGGCAATAAGAAGTGAGAAAAGTAGAGAAAGAAAAATATAAAAGAACATTTGATGATGCATTGGAAGATTTAGAACATACTGGTAGAATGTACTTGAATTATATGAAGGAAATCAAGTAAAATACAAGAATTGTTATATAAGCAAATATATATTTTACAAGGAAAAAGAGAGGTATCAAGTTACTTAAACAGATGAGTAAAGGAAAATGGTAGTGTAATGAGAGAAAAAGTGTAAAAGGAGAAATAGAAAAAACTCAGGAAGAGATTATAAATAGTGTAGTACAATAATGTACAAGAAAATTTTAAAGGTAGTGAAAACAAAACACGAAAAGTAAAAAAGTTGCTAGAAAAGAATAAAGAGTTGGAAAAGGAGATGTCTTTAAATGACCTAGAAATAAAGTATTAGGACAAGTTAATATAGATTTGGCTGCAGGCCCACGTGGAATAGGGTATGAAATGTATAAAAATGTAAGGGCTTGGGAAAAGAATGCTTTTTTAAAGATTTTAAATGAATGGTTAAATTAAGGTTTTATACATAAATTATGCAGTAGAATACTTAAATTCATATGGAAGAAGGAAAATAAAAGAATTAAAAACTGGAGATTAATAGTATTGAATAATGATATCTTTATGAAATACAAGAGATTTGAAACTAAAATGGAAAATATTATGGAAGATAACATATATAGTATAAAGGAGAAAGGCTGTCAATTATTAATGACAGAGAAATTGTGAATGATGATATGAACAGAAAAGAAGCAAAAATCATGGTAGGAGAGCTGAATAAGGCATTTGGCACAATTGGGCTTATAATCCTGTGGGTAATAATGAAAATATAATATAAATGAGAAAGTTGGGAAATTATGTATGTCAGCATATAGTAATAATGAACTAAAAATACTTGTAAATGGCAGGTTAAGCCAAAAGTTGCATATGAAGAGTAGTGTAATACAGGGATGCCTAATGAGTTGTATACGTTTTGCATTAGTTATGAATCTGATAGTATGTGAAATTACAAAATGAAGGAGGTGGAATATGTAACACCTGAAGGGTTAAGAATTTCAGTTATTTTAACATATGCAGATGACATAATGCAAAAAATAGGACAAAAATAATTTGCACAAATGAGATGATACAGCTGGCTTTAAATAAAGAGAAAAGTAAAGGTTTAGGTGATGTAGTAAAAATCTGGGGTACATATTTTACAGTGAGGGGAAATTTGTGTGGTTGGTATAAAATTTGGGAATAAAGTTGCAAGTAGAATTCAGTGGAAAAAGCAACAGAAGAAATAAAGCTTATGTGTCTTTTCTGTTGAACATGTAAATTATTGTTCGGATAAAATACTTATTTGATAAATTCAGTACTAATGGAAAAATCGCATACTGGGCAAGTGTATTTATGTTGTCAACAGCATTTATAAAGGAATTATTGCAGATATTTGTTTTTCATTTATATGGTATTCTAGATTAAACCCAGTAAAGAGAGTTTTGTATGCAAGTAAAGGAGGAGGTTTAGGGTTAATTATCCCAGTGGTATACACTGCTTCATTTAAATTTGTATAAAGTGTCAACATGAATAAATGGAAAAGAGAGAGATTAGTAATAAAACTGTATAAGTATGATAAATTTTGGGGTGTGTTAAGAGAAATAGTGCATAAACAAAAAAATAAAATGTTACGAAGAAAAATATATTTTTTTATTTTATGAAAAATAAAAATTAATGCTATAGAAATAAATGGTATAAGAATGTAATGGTGAAACATTACTATGTAAAACTATGGGACAATCTAACAGATGAAAAAAATTAAAGCCATAAAAATAAGACATTGTTTGTCTTTCGGCTTTTCCCGGTTAGGGGTCGCCACAGCGGAACTCCGGTCCGCTAATGATTGGCAGTAGATTTTCACAAACACCAAGGTGCCAACTCGATGTCCAACCTGCAATGAAGGCACGCCCATTACGCATGTCTTTTGAATGCCTCCCAACCATGGGGAGGACATGCAGACTCCACACAGAAGGCAACTCCCCACACTCCAGCCAAGAATTGAATGGGAGAACCTCTTGCTGTGAGGCAACAATGCTACCACTGCACCACTGCGGAATATCCATAAAAATAAGAAGCAAGTGGTGTAATAAAGTAGAATTTCAAGATTTTTTGTGGAGACTGGTAATAAATAAATTGCCAGTAAAAGCAAATATGCCATATAGAGAAAAGTGAATAAAATATGTTCACATTGTCAAGAAGAATAAACTACTGAACTTGTGATTTTGAAATGTAAAAGAGTAAAAAAAAAAGTTATGGGGAAAAACTGTGTAAAGAAGATTTTTTAAAGATATAAAAGAAGTGGATAAAAAAACATGGATATGATTAAATATGGATATTATAAGAATATAATTGAATATGTTAAAGTAAATAAACAAGTATTTTATGCTATATGGGTTATATGGAATGAAAGAATAAATTAAATTGTTTAATGGTACAGGTGGTACCTCACAATTCAACCACATTGCAGTTGGACAGTTTCACAATTCGGTACCTCACAATTCAACAGTTTCACAATTGAACCACACATTCAGCTGCACAGACACCCCACAATTCAACTGCTGTCCCGCAATTTGACCTAGAAAAGAGGCTAACAAGTTGTTCACTGTTTTCTGTTGTGCTATTTATGTAGTGCAGTTTCTTTAAAGTGTTGCAAAGAAGTGAAGAAATGGGGTCATGAAGAGTGATGCTGGCAGAAAAAAATAAGTGGCTGAGCATTGAAAAGAAGAAAGAAATCATAGGTAAAATTGAGAGGGGAGGTAAAGTAGAACAAATAGCCAAACAGTATGAAGTGCCTAGGATAACCTTCTCAATGTTTTGGAAAAAATAGAGACAGCATCATTGGCGCTAAGGTGTCAAAAGGAACAACAAAGTTTTGGACAAACACAGAAAAACAATTCATGAAGATATGGAGAAGATGCTTCTCTGGATCCAGGAGAGGCAGATGAAGGGAGATTCAATAACTTAGATTATGATTGAGAAACCTAAGCTCATCTTTGAAGACCTACAAAAAAAACTCCAGGAAGTAGCTCACAGCAAACCGAGGAATTTAAAGCAAGTAGGGGGATGGTTCCACAGATTTTAAAAAAGTGGCGTCCACCTTGTTCTGAGACAAGGATAGGCAGCTAGTGCTGATAAAGAAGATTCACAGAAATTTGTCAAGGAATTTGAAGAATTGATAGAGAAAGAAGGCTATATGCCAGAACAGAATTGTAAGTGTTATGAAACTGGGCTTTTCTGGAAGAGATTGCAAAGTAGGACTTGCTTAACCCAAGAAGAAGCTAGGACTCCAGGTCACAAGCCCATGAAAGATAGGCTCACATTCCTCCTGGCAGCAAACGCCAGTGGAGACTTCAAGCTAAAGCCTCTGCTGGTGTATCATTTAGAAAACCCAAGGTACTTTTGAAAAAGATTGTAAAATCAAAGCTACCTGTAATGTGGAAATCAAACACCAAAGCTTGGGTAGACCAGTCAGTTTTCAAGGATTAGATTTTCAAGGAGTTTGCTCCAAGTGTCAATAATTGCGTGACATCAAACAATTTGCCAGTGAAAGCTCTTCTGCTTCTTGGACAACGTCTCTGCCACCCACGAGAGTTAGAGGAAATTCTTCAGATTGTGATTTCATCAAGGTTCAGTTTCTGCCTCCCAACACAACTTCTCTCATTCAGCCTATGGATCAACAAATCAATGTCTGTTTCTGGAAGCTGTAGACAAAAGCACTCTTCTCAAGGCTCTTCGATGTCCTCGAGAGGGATTAAAAAAAAAACAGACACACCAGTATATATTGTATTGTGTGTTACTATTTCTTTTGGGGTTGTGGATAGGAAACTGCTGCAAGATGTTTTAAGTTATAATGTGTATCACATTAAACTAAAACATTAATCCTAATCAGACAATAGATATTCATTTCATAAATGCTATCACACAATGATGTAATGAGCATGCATTTTAGCTGGACAGGAAACATGTTAGCCTGCATTCTTAGGTGGATTTAATGTTAAATAAATTTGTATGTGACGTGAACCATAGTTTTAGGAATGTGCAGTAGTCCATTCCTATTCCATCCCTCCTCCACATCCTCTCTTCCATTTAAGAGATATTCTACACTTCAGATCATGGTGAGCTGCATTTCTTTTTAATTTTGTGTATTTTTTAATTTTGTGTGGGCTGGGAAACAAACCATTTTCCATACGTTTGCATGGGAAATGGCGTCTTGCAATTCAACCACTGTTCCAGAACGGATTACTGTTTTGAGATACCACCTGTAAATGGAGTTTAGCAACAGTATTAAGTAAAATCAGATGGTTATGTAAAAAGGAGTGGGACCCTAATAGGGATGAAAATGTAGCATGAATGTAAAGGAAATTCTAAATATGTGTAAACAGATTTGTGTATTTATAATATTTGTACATATGTAAATATTTGTAAGTATGCAAATGTTTTATGAATATTTTTTTATATAAATAAAGGGCACCTACTCTTTTTGATTGCTGATGTGGGATGTTTTATATCCACCTGATTTACCGCTAACTCAGTCAGATGGTACCTCAGTTTAATGTCTCATCCAAAGGATATATTAAATTCAATATTTTCTCATCGTTGACTCTACCAATAAGACTTCTTCTCTGCATCTTCAGTGATTCATTGGTCAGCTATTGTCACATAATTGACCATACAAGCACCCTATTGGAGACATTTCTCCTTTTCTTTTTTTCTGTGAAAAGTACTGTACTGTTTGGCTTATGTCTGAGAGAAAGAGGATGCGCTAGTGTGAATGAGTATCTTATAGAGACTCCTAAATGGCCTGTCTTTTCTGTTTAGTTCAGTAACATGATGCCTGGTCATGCTCCATTTGTTTTTTTCAAACCTAAGATGCTTAGAAGCTGGCTTAGATGTTCTTCGTGTTTCACTGTTGCAGTCATTACATTTGGGTTATCTGACTGCAGGTAGCCCTCAGCCGGCCTGAATATCAAAGTCTTGGGTCCTGTGTCAGATGCTGTCTCATCTTCCATGACATCAGATAGTCAGGGGTATAAAGCGTGCAGCCGACACCATTACATCTGTCTTTCTTGATGCGCGGTGTCCGAAGCAGAAGCAGTTTGCAAGTGCCGGTCGGCCGACTCCTGAAATTTTTGTTTTCGAGTTTCAGAACCGAAGTCTTCATAAAAGCTAAGTACCCCATTGGGGGTCCTTTTTCTTGCTCTAAACCGATGTCAGTAAAAGTTAACAATTGTATTACCTGTGGAAAGCAAATACCTCATAAAGATTTTCATTCGTGCTGCATTCCTTGCTGAGGCCCAGACCACAATGTCCCTCGCTGTCTGTTTTATGCCTTATTCAAGCCTCGAACTATTTGTTGTCTGTTCATTTTTGCTTCAAACTATTTCTGTACTCTGTTTAATTATCCAGAAATGGCTTTAGTAAGCCATCCGACTACCGACATTCCGAAAAAACATAAAGATAGACAGAGACAGACCGCATAGGTCCAAAGCTGCCGACGACGCTTCCGTTAAGCTAGTTGCCAGTTCGCCGGTACTCAGTGAGGCGCTTTTGCAGCCCCTGATGCCTACTACTTCAGATTCGCAGGCCTCTACTGAGACCCATTCGGAGTCCAGTATGCCGCGAGATGCTTCTTCGACTATGGAACCTGCGGATGTCTCTACCTTGGATTGGTCCAGAGCCGCTGTGCAGGCACCAGCTTCTGAGGGTGTATTCAGGCCTACTGACTTGCATTTCAAACCGACGCCATATTTTTCTTCAAGGCCTAAAACTCGACCCACACCTAGAAAACCGACGTCCAAATCACATGGTCAGGCCCATATGCCTAAAAAACAAATAACAATGGCTGAAGACCTTATTACTCTAATTATGGGAAGCCAGCCTTCACCCTCTAAGAGACCTAGAACTGATTTTCCTTCTGATTCTTCTGATCAGGATTCTGAAATTTCTGTTTCTTCTGATTACCAGGATTTGCCCTTATCTACCTATGAGGATTCTGATGCAGAGGACTCCATACCCTCTGCTTCCCCTCCAGAAGATTTTTCTTTTGGTGAAACCTTGCACACTGTTAGGGAGCATTTCCGCCAGGATTACTCTGACTCCAAAAAGAGGTTTAGGGAATTCTTACTCCTACCTTAACATAGGTCTTTAGCTATCCCCTCTGTCCTGGACATTGTAGATGATGCCTTACTGGAATATAGCCTGGCCCCAGACACTTTAACTCCTGCTCCCAGGAAGTCTGACAGGTATTAGAGTACCTGACTCTCACAAGTTCCTTTTCAAGAATCCTACTGCGGACCCAGAGACTATTTCACAGGAACCTAAAGGCATTAAGGCTACTGGTGCCAAAAACCCTACCCCATCTGATGGAGATTCCAGAGCCTTGGACAGATGGTGTAAGAAGGTATACACTTCTGCTACTTTGGCCATTAGGGCCTTAAATTGCCAGTTTCATATGTTAAAGTATCAGCAGCATATTATGGGGCTACTTAAACAGAAAATGATCTTGATTCTCGACTGTGTTGAACATAAAGAATTACAGGATTTAATGCATTCTGCTGAACAAGTTGGTAAACATACTTTGCAATGTGGTTTTGACTCTTTAGAAGCATCTTGCAGGGCTGCTGTCACTGGATCTGTTCTTAGAAGGCATGCTTGGCTTAAGGAGCAAATTTTGGCAACAAAGCAGAAGTACTACTTAAAAGGATGGAGGAAAAAGCTAAATGTATGCAAACTGTTAAAGATTTCCTGCAATTACAGCCTCCCAGATTTAGTAGGCATTGGCCTTCTAAGAATTGGTCCTTTCCTGTCTCTTCCAGGCTTTCTCAGTCCAAACCCAGGAACAGCAGACCACCTAGGGTGCAGTCTCAGGACAAATGGGTTTTAAATAGTTTCCCATGGATACAGATTCCACTTCCACACCTTACCAACCCCAAATGGTTGGCCAGACCTACCCCCAAATCAGTGGGCAGAGGCTCAACAGCAGGTTCTTTCTCTTCTAAGTATCAGGGCTATTCAACCTGTCCCAGCAGAAGAAAGGGGACAAGGTTTTTACTCAAGACTTTTCCTGATACCCAGAAAAGACCGCTCCTGGCGTCCTTTCCTGGACTTCTCTATTCTAAACACCTTTTTGATGATCCCAAATTTCAAAATGCTAACACTTCATCAGCTGCTTCCTATGCTAGCAAAGATGCCTGGTTGGCAAACTTAGACTTAAAGGAAGCTTACCTCCACATTTCAATAAGGGAATCTTGCAGGAAATACCTACGCTTCAGAGCAGGCTGCATGCAGTATCAGTCCTCTA
Organism: Protopterus annectens; assembly: GCF_019279795.1. NCBI lineage: Eukaryota > Metazoa > Chordata > Ceratodontiformes > Protopteridae > Protopterus > Protopterus annectens. Next base: position 281,961,174 of record NC_056729.1, on the reverse strand, counting down.
CACTTCCCTTTGGCTTATCTACTGACCAGGGTATTCACAAAGTGCCTACCTCCAGTCATTGCATTTTGCAGGCTAAGAAATATTCAAATATATCCATACCTGGATGATTGTCTAATTCAGGCAGAAAGCCAGGACATGCTACTAAATCATCTGGTGTTTGTAAAGAAACTTCTAACCTCACTGGGGTACACCATAAATGAAAAGAAATGTCATCTAGTACCCTGCCAACAAATTGTATTCCTGGGAGCAAGCTTGAACACAACTTCCCAGATGGCTTACCTAACGCCATAGAAACAAGTTTATTTGACAGCTTACTTCAAACTACTGGCCACAAAGACCCAGCTATCTGCAAGGAAAATCCTGCAAGCCCTGGGGTTCATGGCCTCTTACATTCTAATTCCATAGGCAAGACTGCGTATGAGGAAACTACAATGGTATCTAAAAAAAACTATGGTGTCATCATTCTCAGGATCTAGAATCAATGATTCCTATCATTCCTTGTATAAAGACAGAGTTCCTTTGGTGGGCAGAGGCCTGCTACCATAACAAGGGACTGCCATTCATTCTCCCCCCTGCCACCCAAACCCTAACAACAGACTCATCAGACTATGCATGGGGGGCTCACTTGGCAGGGCAATGCATTCAGGGCAAATGGAACCCGAGTCAGATGCACCTGCATATCGGTCAGAAAGAAATGTTAGCTGTACAGAATTCACTGACAGTCTTCAAGGGACACATTCATCCAGGACAATTATTGGTAAATCAGACAACACCACTGTTATGTGGTACATAAACAAGCAGGGGGGAACCCACTTGTATCCTCCGTGCAGACTAGCCATGGCTCTGTGGAACACTGCCTTGAGCTACCAAGTGCACCTACAAGTTCAATTCCTACCAGGCAAGCTAAATTCACTGGCAGATGACCTAAGCAGAAATCTCATGGACCCACATGAGTGGAAACTGGAACCAAAGATATTAAACATTTTGAGAAACAAATGGGGGAACCCAGAGTTAGACCTGATTGCCTCCCTCAGAACTACCAGTTGGACAAATTCTGCACAAGGACTTCCCACAGCCAAGCTTGGAAAGTGGATGCCCTGCCCTTCACCTGGGAAAGCCTCTCAGTTTATGCTTTTCCTCCTCTGCCTCTCCTGCCAAAAGTTCTGCTAAAGATCAAACGAGACAAACCAAGGACAATACTGATTGCACCAGACCGGCCATGCCAACACAGGTACCTCCTCTTACGAAGTATGTCACTGCTGGATCCATGGCATCTGCCTCAGACCCCTTCCCTGCTGTCCCAGCAGGAGGGCCAGATTCTGCACCCATAGCTTCAAACCCTGAACCTTGCAGCCTGGCTAATTCCCTCAGCTCTCCAATAGCATCACTCAGTAAGCAGGTGCTAGATGTCATTCTGGAGGCCAGGAGGCCTAGTACTAGAAAATCCTATGCTGAAAAGTGGAAAAGATACTGTGCCTGGAGCCAGACTCAAAGGATGGGCACAACAGTACCCAGCTTACTGCATATTCTTCAATACTTAAGAGATGCTCCACAAGGGCCTTTCCTTCTCATCAATTAAAATTCATGCCTCAGCCATTTCAGCATATTATAATACTGAGCCACCCCTCTTCTCTCACCCTCTGCTGAAACAATTCGCCAGAGGGGCCAAAATTTTAAGACCACCCAGGAGAGCCCCTACACCAGCCTGGGACCTTAACTTTGTATTGGAAAAGCTCACTTTCTCCTTTTGAACCAGCTGCAGCTGCAGAGTTTAAATTCCTTTCTTGGAAAACTGCTTTCCTTTTAGCCATCACTTCAGCAAGAAGAGTGTCTGAACTTCAGGCCCTGATGGCAGTGGAGCTCTTCATCATCTTCCATGCTAACATGGTGTCCCTCAGGACAAATCCTTCCTTTATGCCGAAGGTGGTATCCACTGTGGCCCTTAACCAGTCCATTCATTTGCCAAGCTTTTTTCCTAATCCGCAGAACAAAGGAAAACGAATATTGCACTCTTTGGATGTGCACAGACAACTAAGATTTTATTTGGACAGGACTAAGCCTCTCAGAAAAACTGAACAGCTGCTTGTTGCCTTTGCTGCAGGGGCAGAGGGGAAGGCCATTTCAAAGCAAACCATTTCTAAGTGGGTAGGCCATTGCATTATTTTCTGCTATAAGCAACATGGAAAACCTACCTGTCAGGGGATAAGATCACATTCCATCAGGTCTACATCTACCTCTACAGCCTTTCTCAGAGGTGTCCCTACCAGGGACCTCCTAGAAGCTGCTACCTGGAGCTCTGTACATCCAGATCTGGTTTTGCCACTGCAGTCTTGCAGGGCTTAATAGCTGGTCCTAATGCTCTCTAACTTCCTCCTCCCTGACTTACCTTTGTGAATCTACCCAAATGTAATGACTGCAACAGTGAAACACAAAGAACATAGTACAGTTGTGTACACTTACCATAAATGTAGATGTTCAACTGTATTCACTGTTGCAGTCCTGGTTACCCTCCCTCCAGCCTCCTGACTTCTCTTGGCTATACCTTTCTTCTTGTTTAGTGTATTTCAGCTTTCTTGTGTATTTGCTTTTTGTTGGAGGTGTAACCTTTATATATTTATAATTGCTTCCCATTATGGGGGCACCTGACATCTGGGGCAAGAAAAACTGATGTAATGGCATCGGCTGCATGCTTTATATGCCTGACTACCTGACTTCATGGAAGATGAGACAGCATCTGACGCAGGACCCAAGACTTTGATATTCAGGCCAGCTGAGGGCTAGCTGCAGGCAGATAACCCAAATGTAATGACTGCAGCAGTGAATACACTCGAACATCTACATTTATGGTAAGTGTACACAACTGTACTTTCCCTAAAGCTCTTTGCTTAGAACCCACAGCTTAAAGCTCATTAATTGTTATGGAGTCCACTACAAGTACCTCAGATTTTCCTCCTCCAGTCACCAAGAATAGGAAAATAGTTTTCCATTGCTATCTTTGACATCCTTTCTTTCCCAGCTCTTATCAAATGTTTCTACTGTGGCCATTTCACAGGATTCAGAGCATTTGTCATCTGCTTCCAACCCCTTTGGTGGTGTTTCTTGAGAAACCACTAAGGGTCGGTAGTCTTGAATGCCCTCTGGGGATGGAGGTACATCCAGTGCATGCAAGGGAGAATTATGTATGATTGATTTAGAAGGAGATTAAGACTGCTCACAGACAGTTGTTAGTGGCGAGATGCCTGGCACCTGGGTGAGGACTGGATGTCAGAGTGGAAGTTTTCTACTGAAATTCCTATGAAAAGGTCTGAAAAGTTGAAACCACTCTTCACTCACTCTGTCCAAGGAAATAGAAGAGAAATGGTTCTGATTTGTTTGTTTAAACTGCTCTTTCAAAAAAAAGACAGAGAAGTTTTCTCCTTTAGATTGAAAGTCTGATTCGGATATATTGGAGGTTGGTTTTAAACTATACTTCCCAAGTCTCTTTCCCTGAAAACTGGAAATTAGAATCTGAAAAAAAAACAGTTCTTCAGATTCCCCTGTGGAGGAATTTCCTTCTCTGATGCTGTTGGATGAATGATGGGCTTGTTTAAATGAAAACATAAGACAATCTGTCAAATTCAACAGAGATACTTTGACCTGTTATGGATAGAGACCACTGACTATAGCCCCCAGATGTTGCAGCGTTTGACAATGGTTTTAATTTAGCCCATGCTCCTGATATCCAACCTCTTGTTTCTAGGAAATCTGAAACTGTATAAGGTTTCACAGTTTCATAGGCACCTTTTCTGAAATCCCAGATCAGAGCATGCAGTAATGTGTATCAAAACCTCTAACTCTAAACACTTAACAGCTTCTAACCCATTTCTCTCTGATAAGGATGGCAGAGCCTTTGACAGATTTGAGGGAAAGGTTTACACCTCCTTAACTTTAGCGTTTGGAACTGTCAATTGATAAGCTCATATATATGTTGAGATTCTTTCTGGCATCTTTTGTTGACATGAAAAAGGCTATTGCTGATTTACCTAGTTAGGAATCTAAATCCTGTTTGCTGTCTTTGGTCACTTAAGTTGCCCAACATTGCTGCTGATGCAGTTTCTAGAGCTTCAGCACCTGGATCAGTCATGCATAGGTTTGCATGGCTAGAGTCCCAAAATTTACTAGAGTATGTCAGATGTGAAATTCTTGTCTCCCTGGATAAATTAGGTTTTGTTTCACACTTCATCTACAGATGTCCTTAAGAGATTTGATGAAAGGGTGAAACTAATTCAAGGGATAAATCTAAATTTTCTGTCCCCTGTACCAACATAAAGCAGAAGATGTTCTTAGTCTCCCATTGCTGCAGTCCTTACATATGGGTAGTCCGCTGTCCACAATCGGCCCAAATACCAAAGGGCTAGAACCGGCGTCGGTCATCGGCGCCCGAGACTGACGTCAGTACGTGCCAGTACAAATGCGCATGACCGACGCCATATCCTCAGTCTTTCTTGCCGCGTGGTCCTAAGCAGAAGCAGCATTTGCAAGTGCCGTTCGGCTTTCTGGAATTGTCTGTTTTCGAGTTTCAGACCGGAGACCAAGTTGGGCTAAGTACCCGTTAGACACTTTTGTCTTTTTCTTGCCTCAGTATTGACGGATGTCAGAAAAAGTTAATAACTGTATTTCTTGTGGGAAACAGATTCCTCATAGGGATTACCATTCACTCTGTATTCCTTGTTTAGGGCCTGAGCACGACGTTGTTGGGTGTCGCTTTTGTGCTACTTTTAACAAGCGTGCTATTAAACGTCGGTTGACTGTGCTAGGCTCGTGTTTGGTAAACGTTGTAATTACAACATGCCGCCGGATTCTCCGCCTGGTTCTTCTAAGAAACGCAAAGAGAGTCTTCGGTCCAAACAGGATGAGTCGTCCGTTCGGACTGCCCTGTAGAACCACCGACTACTTCAGCGGCTCCTTCTGACAGTTTACCTGAGTCTCAAGGGGAGCCTTTGTTACTACAGGAAGTGGCTTCTCCTGTGTTAGGCCAGGCTGCGGGTGGTTCTCAGATGTCGGTGGTTCCTCCCTCATTGGGTAGTTAGGCCTCCTCCTTCTCAAAGCAAAAGCCATTCTAAGTCTAAGTCTGCCTCTGCTGGTGCTAGTCCCCAGGGTCCAGCTCCTAGGAAGCACATGTTAAAGATGGCTGAAGATTTTATTACTTTAATTAGGGGTTCTATGCCCCCCCCTGAGAAGAGGCCCAGGGTAGAGACAGAGTTTGGAGGGTTTGGTTCAGTCTTCCAATGAGTCAGATTCCTCTGTGGAAGAACTTCAGGATTTCCCTCCCTATTCTGGTTCGGAGGCTGAGACACTACTCCTCTGCGCCCCTCCAGAAGATTTTTCTTTCTCTGAGACTTTGCATTCCATGAGGAACATTTCAAATGGGAAGGCCAGGATTATTCTGATTCTCAGGCTAAGAGAATTCTTGTTTTTGCCTCAGCATAGGCCTCTTGGCTATTCCCCTGTACTGGATGTTGTTCAGGATGTATTTTCTGAGGCTGCCCTTAACCCAGATTCTCTGCCTCCTGCCCGGTTAAACCAGATAGATACTACAGGGTTCCGGAAGCTCACAAGTACTTGTATAAGAGTCCTAGGGCTGATCCAGAAACTATTTCTCAAGGCCCCAAAGGTGTTAGGGCTTCTGTGGTTAAGAATCCAGTTCCTCTGGACAAGGATGCTAGGGCCCTGGATAGGTGGGGTAAAAAACTGTATACCTCTTCTACTTTGGCTATGAGAGCTTTAAATTGTCAGTTTCATATGCTCAGGTATCAAAATTATTTGCTGGGACAATTGAAATGTAAAGTAGATGCTTTAGCTGAAGGTATTGAATGTAAGGAGCTTCAGGATTTAGTGCATACTTCAGACCAGGTTGGTAAGCATTCTTTGCAGTGTGGTTTTGATGCTTTACAAGCTTCTTCCAGGGTGGCTGCTACTAGTGCAGTGTGGTTTTGATGCTTTACAAGCTTCTTCCAGGGTGGCTGCTACTAGTTCAGTTGTTCGCAGGCATGCCTGGCTTAAAGATCAGACCTTGTCAGAGCATGTTAAGGCTCGAATTATGGATGCTCCTCTGCAATCTGATGTTCTTTTTGGCCCTCCAGTAGAATCAGTTTTGAAAAAAATGGAGGAAAAAGCTAAGTCTATGCAGACAGTTAAGGACTTTTTACAGGTTCAGCCCCCTAAGTTCAGTAGGAATTGGCCTGCTAAGGGATGGTCTTTCCCCTCTTCGGATTTTCATTCTAGGGGCAGGTCGAGGCGAGGTAGAGGTAGGGCTTCCTCTCAGGGCCCTGTTACTTCTAGGACTTTGAGTTCTTCTACCCCTTCTGCTGGGGAGGGCAGGGGTCAGTCCTTTCGGAAACAGACCCAATGACCTGTGTCTTCAGCTGCCGGACTCTGCTTTGCTGGCAGCTCCTCTAGGAGGAAAACTGGGACTTTTCAAAAGGAATTGGCATTTGGTTACCCAAGACAAATGGGTATTGGACATAATAAATTGAGGCTACAAATTTTATATTCACACATTCCCTCCTTTCAAAGGTATGCCGGATGTGCCTCATCAGCAAAGACTGGAAGCACAGGCACAAATTTCTTCTCTGCTTCGGTTGGGAGCAATACAGGGACTTCCTTATGTGGAAAGAGGCACAGGGTTTTATTCCCGTCTTTTCTTAGTGCCAAAGAAAGGAAATACTTGGAGACCAATTCTGGATTTGTCCATTCTAAACACCTTTCTGGAAATTCCAAAATTCAAGATGTTGACACTGCAACAGCTGTTACCTATGCTGGGCAGAGATCACTGGATGGTGACTCTGGATCTCAAAGAGGCCTATCTTCACATTCCTATCAGGCCCAGTTGCAGGAAATTCCTGAGATTTCGGATTGGGAATTTGCATTATCAGTTCTCTGCATTGCCCTTTGGCTTGTCTACTGCGCCCAGGGTATTCACAAAAGTCCTGGCTCCAGTAATAGCTTTTCTCAGACTAAAAGGGATTCAGATTTATCCTTATCTGGACAACTGTTTGATTCTGGCTCAAGGCAAGCACGAACTTCTTCAACATCTGCAGTATGTAATGACAGTTTTAAGATGCCTAGGGTATTCTGTGAACGAAATAAAGTCCAGTCTAGTACCCTCACAAGAGATGTGTTTTCTGGGTGTAAGACTGAATACAGCTGCTCAGATGGCATTTCTTACCCCGGACAAACAAAGAAATCTTCACCTATACTTCCAACAGCTATCAGTAATGTCCAGGCTGACTGCAAGGACAGTCCTTCAAGCCTTGGGGTTCATGGCATCTTGCATTCTAGTACTTCCCAATGCCAAACTGCATATGAGGAAGCTACAATGGTATCTCAGAAGCGTTTGGACTCAACACAGCCACGATTTGGACACTGTCATTCGGATTCTACCTTGCATTCAGAAAGAATTTGTGTGGTGGGCTCAGGAATGTCACCTAAACAAGGGACTCTCTGTGACCCAACCAGAGGCAAGTCAGATATTAACGACAGACGCTTCGGAGTGAGCCTGGGGAAGCTCATTTCAAAGGAAAATGGATTCAAGACCTTTGGCCCCCAGAGCTACTTCACTTGCATATCAACATGAAAGAGATGCTGGCAGTTCAATTTGCTTTGGAAGCATTCAAGGACCTACTTCAACCAGGACTGGTGTTGATTCGAACAGACAACACAACTGTCATGTGGTACATCAACAAGCAGGGGGGAACTCATTCTTACCCTCTTTGCAGACAAGCAATGCTGTTATGGGAAACTGCTTTAAATCTGCACATCACTCTTCGAGCACAGTTTCTGCCAGGAGCACAAAATTCTTTAGCAGATGTTCTGAGCAGACAGATGGTGGATCCTCACGAATGGAAGTTGGACCCTCAGGTATTTCTTCAGTTGACCATGGCTTGGGGAACTCCAGACATAGATCTGTTCGCTTCTCCTCTGAATTTCCAACTGCCTCTGTTTTGCACAAGGCTGTTTCATCCAAAAGCCTGGAAAATAGATGCACTATCCTTCAGTTGGAGCAACCTTCACATGTATGCTTTTCCTCCTTTGCCTCTTCTTCCAAAGGTACTGTTGAAAGTCAGGAGGACAAACCTTGCATGATCCTTATAGCACCGGATTGCCCACGCCAGCATTGGTACCCTCTGTTGAGGAGCTTAATTCATGGGACACCTTGGCCATTACCACAGATTCCACGCTTATTGTCACAGGAAAACAATCATTTTCCTCAATGTCAGGGTGCAATCCCTACACCTGACAGCCTGGCGCATTCTGTTTTGAAGAAGGAGGGCCTTCAGCTCCCTCAACAAGTTTTGGATGTTATTTTCTGCTATAAGCAACATGGAAAACCTACGTGTCAGGATAAGATCACATTCCATCAGGTCTACATCTACCTCTACAGCCTTTCTCAGAGGTGTCCCTACCAGGGACCTCCTAGAAGCTGCTACCTGGAGCTCTGTACATCCAGAGCTGGTTTGCCACTGCAGTCTTGCAGGGCTTAATAGCTGGTCCTAATGCTCTCTAACTTCCTCCTCCCTGACTTACCTTTGTGAATCTACCCAAATGTAATGACTGCAACAGTGAAACACAAAGAACATAGTACAGTTGTGTACACTTACCATAAATGTAGATGTTCAACTGTATTCACTGTTGCAGTCCTGGTTACCCTCCCTCCAGCCCCCTGACTTCTCTTGGCTATACCTTTCTTCTTGTTTAGTGTATTTCAGCTTTCTGGTGTATTTGCTTTTTTGTTGGAGGTGTAACCTTTATATATTTATAATTGCTTCCCATTATGGGGGCACCTAACATCTGGGGCAAGAAAAACTGATGTAATGGCATCGGCTGCATGCTTTATATGCCTGACTACCTGACTTCATGGAAGATGAGACAGCATCCGACGCAGGACCCAAGACTTTGATATTCCAGGCCAGCTGAGGCTAGCTGCAGGCAGATAACCCAAATGTAATGACTGCAGCAGTGAATACACTCGAACATCTACATTTATGGTAAGTGTACACAACTGTACTTTCCCTAAAGCTCTTTGCTTAGAACCAACAGCTTAAAGCTCATTAATTGTTATGGAGTCCACTACAAGTACCTCAGATTTTCCTCCTCCAGTCACCAAGAATAGGAAAATAGTTTTCCATTGCTGTCTTTGACATCCTTTCTTTCCCAGCTCTTATCAAATGTTTCTACTGTGGCCATTTCACAGGATTCAGAGCATTTGTCATCTGCTTCCATCCCCTTTGGTGGTGTTTCTTGAGAAACAACTAAGGGTCGGTAGTCTTGAATGCCCTGTGGGGATGGAGGTACATCCAGTGCATGCAAGGGAGAATTATGCATGATTGATTTAGAAGGAGATTAAGACTGCTCACAGACAGTTGTTAGTGGCGAGATGCCTGGCACCTGGGTGAGGACTGGATGTCAGAGTGGAAGTTTTCTACTGAAATTCCTATGAAAAGGTCTGAAAAGTTGAAACCACTCTTCACTCACTCTGTCCAAGGAAATAGAAGAGAAATGGTTCTGATTTGTTTGTTTAAACTGCTCTGTCAAAAAAAGACAGAGAAGTTTTCTCCTTTAGATTGAAAGTCTGATTCGGATATATTGGAGGTTGGTTTTAAACTATACTTCCCAAGTCTCTTTCCCTGAAAACTGGAAATTAGAATCTGAGAAAAAAACAGTTCTTCAGATTCCCCTGTGGAGGAATTTCCTTCTCTGATGCTGTTGGATGAATGATGGGCTTGTTTAAATGAAAACATAATAAAATCTGTCAAATTCAACAGAGATACTTTGACCTGTTATGGATAGAGACCACTGACTATAGCCCCCAGATGTTGCAGCATTTGACAATGGTTTTAATTTAGCCCATGCTCCTGATAGCCAACCTGTTGTTTCTAGGAAATCTGAAACTGTATAAGGTTTCACAGTTTCATAGGCACCTTTTCTGAAATCCCAGATCAGAGCATGCAGTAATCTGTATCAAAACCTCTAACTCTAAACACTTAACAGCTTCTAACCCATTTCTCTCTGATAAGGATGGCAGAGCCTTTGACAGATTTGAGGGAAAGGTTTACACCTCCTTAACTTTAGCGTTTGGAACTGTCAATTGATAAGCTCATATATATGTCGAGATTCTTTCTGGCATCTTTTGTTGACATGAAAAAGGCTATTGCTGATTTACCTAGTTAGGAATCTAAATCCTGTTTGCTGTCTTTGGTCACTTAAGTTGCCCAACATTGCTGCTGATGCAGTTTCTAGAGCTTCAGCACCTGGATCAGTCATGCATAGGTTTGCATGGCTAGAGTCCCAAAATTTACTAGCGTATGTCAGATGTGAAATTCTTGTCTCCGTGGATAAATTAGGTTTTGTTTCACACTTCATCTACAGATGTCCTTAAGAGATTTGATGAAAGAGTGAAACTCATTCAAGGGATAAATCTAAATTTTCTGTCCCCTGTACCAACATAAAGCAGAAGTTTCTCTTCCAGTCAAGAACTGTTTTGTAGAAAACAATTCAAACACATCAGAAGTCAGGAAAGCAGCCTTTCCAAAAAGAGTGGCAGGACAGTTCCAAGAAAAATGTAGGAGCTCCTCCGGGCTAGGCTCAGTCAAAGAAAAATTACCAGCTATTCCACTCTTCCTTAGCCCCATCTGTATCTTGGTAGCCTTACAAACCTTTCAATCATTCAGAATAGGCACAGTTGGCAATGTTATGTCCTGTCTTCAAAGCCAAACCTACCTGTTACCTCCCATCAGTGCTCAAATGCTTTCCCAAGTAGTAACCAAACCTGTAAAATAAAAGTAAACTGGCACCACGACACTGTGAAATAAACTTTTAAGATTTTCTGGTTCACGTTTTCAGTTCTCTTCTTTACCAATTGGCTTGTCCACAGCACCAAGAATATTCACAGTATCAAACAGCAGTGAAATCCATACATTTAACCAAAGAAGGATGACAAGGCAGAAGCACAAATGAAACTAGTAACCACAAAGAAATGCCTCTGCTATGGTACCCAAGGACTTCACAGAAAAAAAGTAAACCAAAACTTTATTACAGTCATTAAGCATTTTCCTCTCTAAGAAGAAAGCACTTAGTGAATAATTAAATTTTGGTTTACTTTTTCCTCTGAGTGTTCTGTGACATCTTTAGATGCCATAGTAAAGGCAGTTCTTTGTTGTTAAATCCATACATTTATGTACCTGGGTGATTGCCTTATTTCGCAGTTTTTAAATTGTCAGGAGTGTCTTTGCTTTGGAAGAAATCTTTTTCACAGCCTAATTTTCCAACTCTAGTTGAAAAATCCTCTGATTCCTTCCCACATGATAGCCTTTCAAGGATGTCTGATAGACACCTCATAAATGATAAAATTCCTGCTTTCAGGAGAAAGTAATATTTTACAAAGAGAAATGTCTTCATTTATCCCTTCAAACTTTGACATCAGCAAAGGAATTGCAAAAGATGTTATGATACTGGCTTGTACAGTCTTCATAATTCCTCCAGACAAATTACACGAGGAAGGTTCAATGGTTTCTCAAATAAAGCAAAAAACTCCTTCTCTTTCTAAATTTCTGTACTTTACTTTTTTCAAAAAGTACTTCACTGGTAGATAGGTCAGTTGACTCTCAATTCCAGTCTTTCAATCTCCCCCTCAGACCCTTCCTATTCTGTAACTGTGGATGCCTCCGACTTTGTGGGGCTGTATCCAAGTGTGTCAAAGTGTAAGATCATCATTTAGAAAAAGAAACTCAAACAACAAAGCAGTGATGGTGTTTGTAAATGCTGTCAAATCTCTGCATCATTTGTGAATGGTAGTGACAGGCAACACCATTGTCATGTGGTATATAAACAAGGGGAAAACAGGTTTTACCTCCTATGCAGACAAGCCATGATAGCCTCGGAACTTGCAATGCTGCATAACCTATCCTTTCAGGCTAGTATCATTCCACAAGAGTAAAATGCTGTGGTAGACTCTGAGCAGGAGTAGGACTCCCCCAATAAATAGATGTTACACACGTGGGTCTTCCTGGAGATTATGGCGCTGTAGGGATCTCTCCAAGTAGTTTTGTCTGCTTTCATTCACAACAGACAGTTGAAAAATTTCACTCCATGACTCCTTACAGAAAGGCCTGGAAAACTGAAGCCTCCTCTTTCTATTGGACAGGAGTATTCCTGCATGCCTCCCTGCCTTTCCTCTTATAACCAATGATGCCATTACATATCACTGTCATAGTATTCATCACCTCTAGGATCTCCTGCCAAGGATAGCCCAATGTCTGGCCAGTATACCAAAGCGTTAATTACCTAGGAGCTTTGTATGTCAGATATATGCTCCCCTTGCAAGCGTAGGGTACAAATGTTTCCAATCCAGAACTTCACTGATGCCAGTCCAAATGCCATTACTGTACATCAGTCTGAATGCCCTTCACTTTGCTGGTTATACCAAGCCTACATCTTCAAGATAAGTACCTTTTTGGGGTTCCTTTTTCTTTTTATTGTATTCTTTTTCAATGGGTTACGTGTCAATCAAGAAAGGGGAATGTTAGTATGAGAGGTGGATTCCTCTTAAGGACCACCGTGTAGGTGCCCATTTTCATAGATGCATCTCACAACCGCACTCTGTGTTCCATCTGTCATGCGTTTTGACCCAGCATTTTACATGGCTGTCTTCCTTCCCTTTCTGTGTATATTCAGGACCAATATCTCAAGCTGTTGATCCAAGGTGTACCATGGCAGAATCCACCTGCCATTAAGTTTAGCTACTGTTGAAGAAGGAGGCCAAGAAGTCTAAGTCTAAGCCTACTGCTGTCTAGTTTCCACCGGACATCTCTTGAGGTGAATGAGAACCCAGGGAACAGTCCAGTATTAACATTGGCTTCTTCCACCTTGACCTTCTCGAAAGCTGGCATGGAACCTGCTTCTCACATGTTCTCTGGGGCCTTGCAGATGTCTGCCATGGACACTAGGGGAACTATGACTGATAAACTCTGAGGGGCTTAAAGGGATTCTTCCGATCCTTTTTAGGGAAGAGGTGCCAGTTACCTTGATTCAATCCAGGTAGTTGTCCAAATCATCTTGTTTCATTAGGATGAATGTCCCCTTGATTAAAGACAGAAGTCTAAATATGTGCTGTCGGGGATATACTGAGAGAATGGCAGGACTTCACATAAGGCTTGTTCAATGCCTTAACTTCTTCGAAGCCTCCTTAGAAGGTTTCAGTTTCTGCACTCCTTGGGTCCTCTACCCCAAAAGGGTAATGTACTCCTGAGTCCTTGGATGAGTATTCTGACTTTGATGCCAACTCCTTAGCGTACTCCTCTCGGTTGTCTTCTTCTTTAGATTATGGGACAAACGATGATCTGTCAGTCCTGATTCTCCTTTGGAGAAACTGTGCTTTGGGGCCATGGTCCTGTGTATGATAGAGCATTTCAAATGGGATTAATCACAGGTATCAGATATCCAGAAAAGGGATTTTGAGTTGTTACAAATGTACTCTCCTAAACCGTCTGCTGTGTCCCTCCTGTGTTGGCTGCTCTATTGGATACTTTCTGTGCTGCTTCCCTATTACCAGATTCCCAAACTTCAGCTCCCAAGAAACCTGACAGGTTCTGTAAGGTTCCAAATGCTGGAAGTGCTTACATAAGTGACCTTCATCTGATCCAATAGTGATTTCTGTGTCTACTGATGAGCCTTCTAGGCTGTTGCCCTCTTCCAAGCTCCCTACTCTTAGAAGAACAGTAGAACTGTGGAGAGGATTGGTTAGAAAGTATATACTTCTACTACTTTAGCCTTTAGGGCCATCAATTACCAGACCTATATGACAAGGTAAATTTTGCGTATTCTTTCCCATATTGGGGCGATTGTATCTGATATGCCTGACTCTGAGGGTAAAACTCAGCTCCTTCTTACTAGGTTCCACTTATCAAGTTTCCCATCACTCTGTAAAATGCAGCTATGATGTAGCTGATGCTTCTCTATGGCTGCTGCCTCTGGCTCCATGCTGAGGTGCTATTCTGGCTTTACTTTTTTAATTTCTCCAAATCTTTTGGGTTTCTAATACCATGACGGGAATGGACCCCATTCTTAAGTCAAAGTATGATAAAAGTTCATGAAATTAGTATTGTTTCAATCTTTGTCAACAATAAGTGCTCTACACAGCACCCGCAATGTGCCCAGTAATGACTCCAGCACTTCGTACAGAGTTGCATGTATTGGTAACCTATCTAAATATGATTGTAGATTATTTTTTTATAAGACCCGTTGCTCCTACTGCTAATGGAACTGTCTGGGTATCTTTCTTACACATTTCTCTCATTTCTTTCTGCAAATCCTGATATTTTATGACTTTGTGCCTCTGTATGCAAGACACTATAGTCACTGGATGTGGCAATTTCAATGATCAACGCTACTTTTGTCTTCTTTTCATGGACCACTATATCTGTTTTTCTTGCATCTATCTTTAAACTATTGGTAATGGGTGAGCCCATGTGATGTACACTTCATCATTTTCTGTGATACTTTCGCCTCTTTTTCCAGTGCTTTTCAGCGACCTCAGGACCATAATGTTTGCACAATTCCCAGTGCAACAGTGTTGCCCTGTTATTATGCCTTTCAGTATATAGTCCTCCTGCCATTAGTTTGTCACAGTCAGCAACGAGGTGTGTGACTGTTCCCAGTTCTGTTTTACAAAACCTACATTTGTCTGTTGGTTCTCCCAGATGTAAAATGGACTTTGCAAACCAGTGTGTACGTAGCCCACTATCTTGGGCCGCCAATATTAACTTTTCATCTCTGTTTGAATTCGCCTCTCCATAACCATTCCTGCGTTCAAATCAATTCAACATGGGGATTTTCCAGAAGTTTTCTATACTTGCAACTATATTTATGCATTTTCCACATTTCTTGCCTTTAAGCCTTGACAGATATCAAAGCAAAACTTCTGGATGCTCCTCAGAATAACCAAAATTTGTTTGGCACTGATATGGCAGAGCTTTTTAAGACCTTGCAGGATCAAGACATGTCTTTGTTATCACCCATTTCCAAGTTTCAGTGGAACTACCATAGGGAAACTGCATTTTTTTGTAGACTGGGTAGACAGTTTCACAAAGATAAGAAGGCTCCTAGGCATGTTTCTTCTGGTGAGCCTACTTAGATGCCTAGGCCACAGTTTGGCAGATCACCACAGACTCTTGGGTTCTATCGGTTATCCAGCAGGGTTACTTTATAGCCTGAAATACCCTTCCCTACATCTCTGGTATCACTCAACCTCCTGCAGAACAGCTTTCTCATTTTCCAACAGTATTGCAGGGTCTGTTAGACCAGGATACTATTCACCCTGTTCCACAGACCGAGAGAGGTTTAGGTTTTATTCCAGGATGCTTCTGTACCAGGAAAGAGAGGTTGTCAGAAAAGAAAGATTCAGGACAGGTCTTGAACACTTTTCTCATAGTGCCATCTTTCTGAATGCTTTCTCTTCAGACTGTTTTCTGTGTTGCTTCCCCATGCCTGTCTAGGTTCCCTAGATCTAAAGCATACCTACCATCAAATTCCTATCCATCCTTTCCACAATCTATTCAGGAAATGTTTACATTTCTCTATTCCTTCCTCTCATTTTTAGTTCTCTGCTTTGCCCTTTGGGCTTTCAACTGTCCCAAGGGTATTCACCAAATTCCTAGCTCCATTAGCCACATTTTGCAGACCTCAGGGCATTCAGATATTTCCATATCTGGAGGACCTCTTTCTTCAGGCCCCATCCCAATCTAAGCTGGTGTGGGATCTTCATTTTACCGAGGTTCTGTTGCACAGCCCTGGGGTTCACTGTCAACCTTCAGAAGTCAATGTTGACTCCATCTCAGAATCATATTTTTATAGGCTGCATGATCCAAAATTTTCCAATGCTGGCCTCTCTTTATGCCTCCCAAGGTTTTCTCCCCTATGAATTATTTTCTTTCCCTGCTTCACCAGTCCTCTATTCTGGCCAGGACATTTTCTGGGGCTGTGGGGATTCATGCTTCCCTGGGCTAGGCTTCATATGAGGAAATTTCAGTGGTACCTAACATTGGTGCGGCTTCAACACTGTCACCTATAAAACTATCTAGTTCCTCTG
Organism: Protopterus annectens; assembly: GCF_019279795.1. Lineage (NCBI taxonomy): Eukaryota > Metazoa > Chordata > Ceratodontiformes > Protopteridae > Protopterus > Protopterus annectens. Next base: position 281,945,051 of record NC_056729.1, on the reverse strand, counting down.
CTCCCTTATCTCAAACTGGAATTTCAGTGATGGGTTCAGCAGATATCTCTCAATCCAGTCATTCTTTTCCAACCTCCTCAGCCATCCCAGGAACACTTCATGGATGCTTGAGCTGAGGTGGGGTGCAGTTTAAGGCACCCTGAAGGGTGAGGGCATTTGGTCCCCCTCAGCAGAGGGCAGTTCAAGTCAATATCAAGGAAATGAGGGCTCTCATTTTGGCCCTTCGAGCTTTCCACTTACTCTGGGTGCCAGGTCCCTTGAAGTTTTATACAGACAACACCAGTCACGTTGTACATCAAAAAACATGGGGTCACAAAGTCTTATCTTCTTTGCAAATTAGTCCATCAAGTATGTGAAATAGCCATCAATCTGCAAGTGACCCTACAGGCAGACTATATACCTTCTGAGTGCAATCTGGTGGCAGATTTTCTCAGCAGGTCCAGAACATGGCCTCAAGAATGGATGCTTCAAAGAGATGAGTTTATGGACATTGTTAATCTGTTGAGTATTCTCTTTGCCTCACCTCTGAACAGGCAACCTCCTCATTTGTGTTCCAGAGTACCAAGTCCTTCAGCTTGGAAAGTGGACACTGTTTTTTTTCTAGAAAGGAATGCATTGTATGCCTTTGTTCCCCTACCTCTTCTTCCAAAGGTCCTTCACAAAATCAAGAAGGACTCTCCAGAAATCTTGTTGGTGACTTCCTTTTGACCCAGACAACATGGTTGTCCCTCTTATTCCGTCTGGCCAGGAGCAATCTTCACAAGTCACCTCACCTCATGGATCTTCTCACACAGGACAGGGGATCTTTCCTTCACCCTCATCTGTCCAGTTTTCAATTGACACTTTGGGTGATGGTGTTTGAAAGGAACCCTGATTTTCTGAGGATGTGCTTGGGGTCCTGCAAGCCAGGAAACCCAGTGCTAGAAAATCATGCATGTTCAAATGGAAGATATGTTCTGTTTGGTGTATTAAACATCACTAGGACCCCTTTTCAGTGGGGGATCCCCTTTGTTCTTTCTACCTGTGTGAACTGCTACATGCTGGCCATTTCTGACTGTCTGCCACTTACTCCTCCTTTGACTTCTAGATTTGAGGTCAGTTTCTAACATGAATCCTTATCAGACCCTCAAAAAAGCCCAGTGTTCCAGAGAGAGAGACAGGGTGTTTCTCCATTTAAATCTTTTTATGCTCCCCTTCCACATGAAGTCTGGTATCTGACAGTGGTGCCTCATTGTCAGGCTGGATGCTGCCATTCACCTCTGCCCTTTCAGTCACTCTGTCCAAGGGAACATCAGTACCTACCAGCAGCTTTGGCTCACCTTCAAGCTTGCTGCTACATGGTAGCTTCCTCCCTGAGATAGCCACCTCACCAAGCCTGGCTTCAGGTATGAGGTCTGTCTGGATCTCCCCCAAGATGCCAGACTCACATGCCTGTCTCCAAGCCTGACTGCATGTAACTGCATGCACACAAGATACTGCATTATCAGAATCATTCCCTATCAAGACAGCTGCAGGGATATCTTCGAACAAACTTACTTTCTTGCTTCCTTTTCCACCATCCCAATCAAGGTGAACCATGGCCAAAGTCATTTAGAATGAGGTCCCTTTTAAAGCTCTGACTGGAATGGACTGCCCATGCAAGTACTGTTCCTGTTTAACCACTGCAGGCTTCACAATGGTTATGTCAGAGGCTGTCTCTCTTAACAGTGGCTTGTTTTCCATCCACTAAGATTGGATGTAACCTGTTTTGATAGTTTCATACACCCATTGTCTCCAGCCAACTTACCACTGGCATACTGTTATTCCCATTTGCTGGCTCCCCCACCTTGCCTCCATGGACATCTGTATGCTACATAGCCCCACCGGTTGCATTTAAATCATTTAACCTTTGATCCTGGCAGTGTACCTGAACTAGTGGCTTCTCCTGTTACTGGCAGAGTCTTTTGAGGTGGTTTTGGCTTCCCACCATGGGTTCCCTTATGTCCATGTGCAACACTGGTTATCCCTTTCCTGTGCAGTGATACCCTGCTTGTTAAGTAGAGATACCCCTTTTTCTCCAGCTCATCAATAGGGTTGCACTCCTGGTCTGCTAGCGAGATTCTCATGTCCTCGGGCAAAGTGCTGAGGGCTTGTTACCTCACCAAAATGCCTGCCAGCCCTTCAAAAGTGCTGACCTACTCACCACCTATGAAAATAAGTGCTTAACTCAGCAATACAATCACACACACTTTCATCTGCCATTCGACAGTGCTCACAAAACATTTTTTTTCTGTGAGCTTCAGGTGTTAACTTGAAGCATTGAAGTAGACATTTCTTGACTTTTTCATAGTTTAGACAGTCAATATCAGTCAATTTAGAAACTGCAGTTTCAGCTTTACCATAGAGTAAGGGAGTCAGGGACCGTACCCAGAGCCCTTTGTCAACATCGTACTGTTTACATACTGTTTCAAATGTATGACTAAAACTATCAAACTTATCACCCTCTGTAAAACATGGAAGAAATTTACTGAACTTTATTGCTTCTGGGATTTGGTTATTCCCTTCTGCATTACCTCCATGACCCTGGTGAAGAGTCACCATCTCCTTCTCATGTTGACACTGCTTCTAATTTTTTCAGCCTCCAAACACCGCAGTCTCTCTGCTGATTCTAATTTCAAATGTTTGGCGTCCAGATCAAGTCTCTAACTCAAGACAGATTTTACGTCCTCTGAGGAAAAGGTGCAGTGTTCTGTTTCTGATGACTGTAAATACCATTCACCAAACTGGGGGTGGTCTTGGTTGCTGGTCTGAGTTGTGACTAAAGTGGAAATCATTTCCTCTTTAGTCAGGTTGGCATACACCAGTCCCTTGACTTCACACATCTTGGCCAACTGGTTCTTTGTCAGCTTGCCATAATCCTACACTGGCATTTTTGCTGGCTGTCCGTGACTAAACTAACAAAAAAATAAATAAAACTGTTTTGAAACAAAATTCTGAATGTTCACTTTTTGGCTGCTTATGAGTACACCTTTAGTGACAACTGCTTACAGGCTACAGAAGTTCAATATCCACACCACTGTTCACCAATATGTGACATCCCTACACTGGGGTCACAATATCCACACCACTGTTCACCAGTATGTGACATCCCCACACTGAGCCAATAATCAAGGAGCCTGAATCCTCATCACTGACATTGGAGAAGGATGTTCACTTGGAATACAAATGGATAAACTCCGTATTTTCAAATGCAAACCTTTCTCCATCAAGCACAATTTTCCTTAAAAGCACACAGGGAACATGCACAGTCTGGGGCTGGTTCCTCTCTATATCTGTCCAGCTCACCAATAATACTCCCCACTGGCATAAAGTTGAGTCCTTAGCTGGGTTTCCATGCTATGTCCTGCCACACCCTCTCTGCAAAACCAGTGCTTTGTGTACGTGCTCCAGGCAGCTGACATACACGGTCTTTGAGATTTGATACACACACACACACACACACACACACACACACACACACACACACACACACACACACACACACACAAAACAGATACACACGCAACAGATACACACACACACACACGCAACAGATACACACACACACACACACACACGCAACAGATACACACACGCAACAGATACACACACGCAGCAGATACACATACACAAAACACACCTGGGAAAGGCTGATACAGGTTCATCTGCTGTGCCCCCTTCTGCTCAGACTGTAAGGTATAGCACTGCCACAAGAACCCCTGCCAACTACTTTAAGGCTCTTACAAGGGTACCCAATTATACTGAGTGAAATTAATATTAACACAGGTGGTAATGTTGACCAAATAGTCAGGCTTTCTGGAGTGGCCAGAGTCATCACCAAATAAATATGTGCAAATACTCTCAAAACTTAAATATTTTCTAAAAAGGACCAGCCACAATGAGACTAAATATATTTAATGATAAATAATAAAAGATCATGAAAATACTAAATATCTGTTTACAGTAAACACCAGAGTTTGACACAGGAATATTAAAAATAACACTGATGAAAAGTTTCACATAGTTCTAATGATACAGTATTTAGCTAGTCTCACTATTTATTCCTGACTGACTAAAAGAATTACTACTCCTACTTACCAAAAAGAGCAAGGCAAGATAATGTGGGTGAGTGGTTCTTGTTATCATATCCAAGACAGAATACAGATTTCTGCTGAGAGTTCAGTCTCCTCTAATATTAAAACATTATTTCTGCACAGAATGACAGCACATACGTCTTATATCTGACTGTGTTCCCTGCACTCTCCCCCATCATTACAAGCTACCAGGGTTTAGCACCTAAGTGCCACAATACAAACAGAGCTTTGCTCAGATGTGGTGCAGATGCTGGAAGTCATAAAACCATTTCACTCTTTCTACAGGAGCTGCAGTCTATTCTCTAACACACACCTTGTATCTCTGGCTCCCTTCAAAACTGTGGGATAACATCTCTATGGCTTAACCCATAAAGTAATTTAATTTCAAGAATATTTTGCAAAGTCAGGTGGATTAAGATTAACCTTTGCACTTCCAGTATATGCTGTTACAATGTATACATTTAAACAGTTGCAATAATGCATGTATATCTGTTCCTTCCAGCAGGGCACACTGTTGATACAGTTTAACACAAGCAAACCTCACAAATACAGTTTCAGCACAAGCATCTGTACAAAGTTTGATATACAAATGACATATACTTATTTACAAAATTCCAGCTAGTTGTGCTGGCATATGTTACAAGTCCACTGCCCTATTTCTCCTGGCATGGTTTGCGGTACCGCCCATCGTCACACCAGCTATCAATCCTATGAAGTGTAATGGACAGATCTGGGAAATATGTATTGACAGCCACCACATTCTTTGTGGAAGCTGAATTTACTTATGTACACAGAGTGTATTTATTTGTTCAAAAAAGTGATTTTCTGTCTCTTTGAATGTTATAACACCAGTATGGTTCATTTTCTTGTTCTAGCAGGCATGCACTTATTTGGGATTATGTTGTCTGTATGCTGTAAGATGTAATAGTTTATGAAGCATGCTATATGAATTAAAAAAGCTGAACATCCAGGTGTCTTGTTCTGAAGATGTTGTATCTTGAGGCCAGTTAGAAGACAGACATTTGTAGTTAGTTTATAATTCAAGCCAGAATGTCCATTTGAGATTGACAAATTGTAATTGTGATCAGATCTCTTCAAAGTAACAAATACAAAAGACAGACATTTGTAGTTAGTTTATAATTCAAGCCAGAATGTCCATTTGAGATTGACAAACTGTAATTCAGTAATCAGATCTCTTCAAAGTAACATGCAAAAACTATCAACACATAAACGTAGTGTCGCTGTGACCACGGTATACAAATAGATGTTTCTATGTAAAACTGATACTTAATTTTTTTTGTCTGTGTTGTAGCATAAAATGACTGTAAATAAAATGTGAGAGTGTAACTGCTACTTTGCTTTTGAGACTAGGAGCACTGAGTAAATTTGATTTTAGGTAATTACCAATAACATTCCAGAATAATTTCATGAGACTGTGCATCAGATTCCAAAAGAGTTGCTCTCGGTGTAAGTTTACCCTGATTCCGAAAGAGTTGTGCTCAGTGTAATGACTTGCTTCAGTGTAAGGCCTGTCTATATAAACAGGCTTACACTGAGGGCCAGATTCCAAAAGACCTGCTCTCAGAGTAAGTGGGGACTACACTGAGAGCAAATCTTTTGGAATCGAGCCCTGTGTCAAACCATTTTTTGGGTATATACAAGCATTTGTAAACAAAGAGCAAAATGGGCCAAAAGCAACAGTCTGGGGACAGACCTCTTAAAAATTATCAGTAGAAGAGGGATTAATAACTGTACGTGAACAGTATAAATCTGAAAAAGATATAATGTAAAAATTCAGTGCATTGTCATGTAATAAAGCTGTAAAAATGCCTCCCAAATATTTAAAGTTTATTACACAAACTAAGTTAAAAACAAGATGTAAAAAAAGTGTACTGAAAGTAATTGATGTATGTAAAATGGAGGCTTCCATTGTTCATAATAATAAAGGGTACACTACATGTATCCATTTGGTGTTTATAGGCCTGGACAGTAGAGAAGGGGTTAAAAAGAAAGCATGTGAATATATCAGAGAGGCAAGTATATAGTGAGTCTGATGGTAGGCAAAATTAAGATTTTAAGGTCTTGTATGTGTTGCTTATGGTATGTAGGTAGGTCCGTGTCAGTGGCACGAGGATCTCCCGTTTGATTCTCGGCTGAAGCACCTTCTGTGTGGAGTCTGCATGTCCTCCCCGAGGTTGAGTAGCATTCGAAAGACATGCGTGAATGGGCGTGCCTTCGTTGAAGGTTGGGCATCAATCTGGCACCTCGGTACCATGAAAATCTACTGCCAATCATTAGCGGACCGGAGTTCCACTGCGGCGACCCCTAACCGGGAAAAGCTGAAAGAAAAACAACTTATAACATCCTCATTGTTATTCTTATATAATTGCCCCCCCCCACTCCATCTACAGCCACAATCTGATTTTTGGCAATATATCAGCAAAAATCCATTTCCCATTAAAGAAAATTAAATTCAGTCTTTTATTTTAGATATTGTATTACATTAAAAAGTTATGTACCTGTCTTGCATATTCTTTCTTATTCTTATAACAGCTGTATAATAGTTATACATAATCATATTCATATCTTCTGCGTGGAGACGTGCGTGAGTGGGCGTACCTTCGTTGAAAGTTGTGCGTCAGGGCTGGTAACTCTGCACGTAAAAATCAACTACCAATCATTAGCAGACCGGCGTTCCGCTGTGGCGACCCCTAACCGGGAAAAGCCGTAAAGACACAGGGCCAAATTCAGGAAGCCTCCGTGTAAGAGTTATAACTCTTACACGGAGGCTGCAGTTAAACGGTGTGATGTCAGCATGTCATGCATATGCATGAGGTGCATGAGGCATGCTGAATCACACTGTAACTCTTACATGGTCTGTGTAAGACAGTAGGGGGCATGTCCGTAGGCTAAGCCCTGCAAGCCGACACACCCCCGGAAGTCTAGAAAGGCAGACAGTAAACAGCCACGAGAGAGGCCATGGAAATGTGAACAAACACACTACACAACACATGCCCCCACAGACCAGCAATGTAAAAAGTGAACAGATGTTATAAAATGAAAATGAAAACTGTTTTATTTTTTTTTAAAACCCCGTAAATGTTTGCTAATGCGTGCGCTTGTGTGCGCGGGTATGCTACTAGCTCAACTGCAGTTAGCAATCAGTGGAAAAGGATATAAGAACTAAATATGCAAAGTAAGCCAATAAGTAATAGCATAGCAGTAGAGTTGTCTGCTTAAGAGCAGGCAGGCAAGGTTTGAGCCCACACAACAACCTTTTTTTTTTTTTTTTGTAAATAAGCACTAAAAAGGCCTCTGACAGTATTGTACAAATGTAAAAGTATTTCCTTTTGTAAAATGGAATGAAATGGAGCATATATTTTCAAGTAATACAATAATAAAAATATTTAGAAATGTACTGATAGCTAAGCTGCTGTCAAACAAGGTGAGACAGAGTGCCCGTAGCTGAGTAGTGTTTCAAAGGCTGCAAATTGCTTGCCCGTAGCTAAGCACTGGTTTAACAGGCTCAAACTGTGTACAACTAGCTGTGCTTAGTTTAACATGCGTGTTACTAGCTAATTAAGGTTTAACCCAGCGCACACTGTTTGTGCGAAGGTGCACGCCACGCCCACAAGCTAACCGCTGGCGCACATGCATGAGCTCCGCGCAAATGAGCGCAGACCTGGTTTTAAGTGCTTAAAAGTGCCTTTGGCACGTTTGATTGACAGGTCCTGTACTCATTTCTAGACGGTCATAAAAATTAAAAATCAGTGGTCAGATTCAAACCCAGGATACCATGCACTAGAGTCAAGGTACTAAAACACTAAGCCATGACAGCAGTACTTAGAAATGCAGAAATAGCATATATATAGGATGTAATCCAAAATGGAGCATGATAAAGCAGTTTCTGTGAAGTTGATACAATTCCAAAACGGCCAATCATAGAAATGTGCGGGAAAATTGGCTTATATAAGCCCCATAGGCGGGAATACACAGCATAAACGATTGTAGAATAGACCTGCAGGCAGAATGAGTGGAGTAGGGGAGGGAGATTGCTTTCGAGCACAGCGGTGGGGCGTTGAGTCCAGATACATGGTCTGGCTCCTAGATCACCATCATGAGGCCCAACTCATGCAGGGCCAGGTCTCATGGGGAGCATACAGGGCGGAGGCATGGGACCAGTTGGCTCATGATCTCACTAGTGCTACTGGGATTCCATCGCACGGGTGAGCAGGTCCGTCACCACCATGCGGACCTGAAGCGATGTAAACAAGACCAGTTGACCCAATGGATCCAGGAGGCCCGGGATATGCCCAACGCCCCACTACTGAGTAAGTTACATTTTACTTATGTATGTAAGGAACTCAACTAGCTGATACCATGGTCATGTGTATTCCAATATTACTTGTTTTATATTACAGCTGCAGGTGTCCGCTCTGCGAATCGCAGGGCACATGACTAGGGCTGGTGCGGCTGCGCCACCATGCATGTTAGTAACCCCACCTAGTACTTGTAAATAAATATTATAGTGTAGCACGTAGCAGAACACTGCAGTGTATTGATTAAAAGTAATAGAATGTGCAAGCAACAAGTGAAAGTCTGCAGGTATGGCTGCAACAAGTTCATCAGTATGCAAGTGAAACTGGAAATATAATTGATAGAAATAAATAGTTCTGTAATACAGATGTCCCACCATTAATTAAATGTAGTATAACCTGCAGTAGTCTCAAGAGTTCAGCTTCAGAAGCTGAGTTAATCACATGTGAGATATATCCCCTGTTGAAATGCTGAATCATGACAGAAGTGAGGCTGCTGGAAAGTGTTTGAATCACCACAGGTCTAATATGTGAACAAAGTCTAGAAGTACCAACCTGAACTGTGAAATAGCAGGATGTGTGAGTGACAGAAAGGGTCATGTATCAATAAATAAAGTAGTAATAACTCCTGAATATATAAGCCTCAGTGTGTTTCTACAGAACTAAATGCATGTGGGAATTAAAAATTAACATCCCAAACTGATTTCAGTGTGTCTGAATCTTGAATGTTTAAGCCAAAATCTGTATATGGTGATGACAGTCAACAATTCTCAGATAGAATGAATGATTGTCTGACATACTAAACATCCATAGTTGTCCCCTGCCCTGTCATCAAAGTGTAGCAGGATGATGCATCTGATCAAATTCAAAATAACTAGGGTAGTGATGTATCTGTAACAGGTCTAGCATGACAGTCAATTAAAAATCATTTGGAAACTATCACCCACAAGTTAATTGTGTTTCTATTACAAATGTATATCCATGTATAATTTATGAATGTGTCATCATTTTCTTTCTCCACCCCACCCTATAATTGCAAATTTAAAAAACTCACTAAATATTGGTATGTGAACATTTCATTAATCATGGACATTTGTCCTGTTGTTTCAAAAATATATGCATGTCCGTTGTTGCATGTGCCCTGTTCATACCTGCAAACCTGATGGCCTGTTGCCATTAATCAACCCTGCATGTTGTTTGATTGTGTATTTCTGTTCAAATAATTCATGTGATATTGATATGCCTGTTGTTCAATGGTGTTAATATCCGGGTGTTTGTTTAATGGGAATACCAATGCATGCTGTTACAACTAATTTGAATGGAATAATATGCTACTAACCCAAACTAACATAACATACTCACAAACCTAGAACGCTTGGGAAGGCAGGTCCCAGCGGACCCACCTCTCCCACCTCATCTGGCGATTGCACCTGGCACTAGTGCCCAGGCCGGACCCTCCTCCAGTGGCCCTGTGTCACCTTCGGGTGGAAGCGCTGCAGAGGATGGGGCCTGTCCCCCCTCTGCAAGCGTGGCCGGAGGAGCCTGTTCACTCACCCTCCAAGGTGTCCGGTCTGTGGTGTGAAGGGAGATTCAAAACTCTGTTCTTGGGCCCCTACGCCAGCTTGAGGCCCAGGTGGCACAGATTATGGGCATGCCCGTTGTCCCGCCTGCACAGCCCCCAGCACAGCCCCGTCCTGGGCTGTGAAGGAACAGTGGCAACTGCCTATGGGTGAGGATATCAGTTCCACTGTTGCCATCTGTGGGTTCATGTGCCCTGGATATCCCAACCTCCGTCCCCGTCAATTGTGTAACCCCCCCACATGTGTCATACACCGCCCCTGTATGCGTCTTGTCTGTTAACCTACCCGACCTACCTCCTCAGCTATACCGACTACCTTCACCTGACATACCACTCTCACCTGAAAAAAAAAAAAGGGCACTCTGTACCCACAAAAAAATTACGCCCCATACATAGCTGTCCATGTTGCACACATGTCCGCTGGACATTGAAACTGTTAATTACAATTGGCTGTACAACAGGTATTAATGTTGTCCTGACACCTCTCAGGGATGGAAGTTTTCGTCACCCCAAATTACATACAAATGCACAGCTGTTGCCGAGAGACATGGGCAGCTATGGGCCTCACTTACATCCCTCCTGCAAATCCCAAGCTTGTTTCCCTACTGTCTTACTCTCTTTGTGACCCCTTTTTCACCAATTTCCTGTCACCCCTTTTTCTTTTCTTTCAAAGAAAATAGCGCGGGTGTGCGCGTGTGTTAGCGGAGCTCACTGCCAGTGCGCATGCGTGAGCTCCACGCAAACGAGCGCAGACCTGGTTTTAAGTGCTTAAAAGTGCCTTTGGAGGCCTTTGGCACTTTTGATTGACAGGTCCTGTACTCCTTTCGAAAGAAAAATAAATTCCCACTGTCGTCTCGAACCCAGGACCTTGGTAACACTAGTCTGTATGACCTATCACTAAGCCATGACTCTCATACAAGAACATAGTGCTAAAATAAATATAACATGTAATAGTAGGAATCAATATAAAGGCAATATAGGATGTGTACTACCCAAAAGCATGTCAGGTAGATTATTAATGCCCGAATTACTGGATTCCCATACTAGTTTAGTGTTAACAGAAACAGCCCTGCTAATTGTTAGCTTGTACATAATAATGTACGGTAATGTACATATATGAAAGTATGTACATGTACACACACACACACACACACATATATATATATATATATATATATATATATATATATATATATATATATATATATATATTATATATATATATATATATATATATACACATACACATATATATATATATATATATATATATATATATATATATATATATATATACATATGGAAATATAGTTGTAGGTGTCAGTATGCATACACACTCACTACAGGGAACAGGTGAGAGAAATGCAGCAACCTGACTTTACAACACAGCATGAATCATGAGAGACTTACTAACCTTCACACTCTCAGAACACTGTTGACAGCATACCAGTATGGTCCACGCCCTTACAATCTGAAAGGGCAACGCCTATCTCACATTACCCTTTTATAGCACTGTCCTGAAATCACAGTGAGACATGCAAGCAGTACAGAACTGGCTGCATGCAATTAGCAAATGCTGCCTTACAATTGGTGCAGAGGCCATCACATGGACCTATGCAGATACCTACAAAAGCATCCAGTAGTAACACTCTACACATGCAATACATTCATTGCACCAAACCGACGGAGAAAGAGAGAGAGAGAGAGAGAGAGAGAAAGAAAGAAAGCAATAAAGACAGTGATAAAAAAAAACTGCATCGTCACAGCAACAAAACCAGCAGCAGCAGCAATTAGCAGCAGTGACACAGCAACAGCTGACACAAACACAGGTAATGCAAAGTAGCAGGTTAATACTGTGTTTACTGTGAAACCTCCAAATGTATCATAGTTCACTATCTATAGGTATGTCAATGAGATAGGTTGTGTGTACATAGTCCTGATATATATACATATGTAATATTGCTGTACATGTCTTCCATACTTAAAACGTCCATAGCTTAGAACACAAGGCCAGTTATGCATATGATGCAGTAGTTCCCAGGGTCAGTAGAGGTTCCTCCTCATTGGTGTGGGACCACTGTGTATGTATGGCACTGTTCAGGTACATATCCTGTAGTATGGCCAGGGTTTAATATCAGTCTGTAATGTGGTGCTATGTCCTCTACGGGTGTGCGTATCACACATCCAGGCATACCATTGTGTAACAGTGATGCTGTGTGTTCTGCAATGTTGAGGGTGGCCCTCACCTGGACATGTGAGATGATAGGGAGGTTACATTCATCTGTGATAACTAATTCCACTTGTGTAGGAGAATGGGGGGAATACCTGCACCTAAACTGTCTGCAACAATGTTGCCAATATCTGTGCATTTGGTGAATGTGAAGCATCTTACCACTGCTGACCACAGATGCCTTGCCTTCATGTGAATCTGCTCTGTGCTGCAGTAGCCTCCTGCTATTGTTATACAATGTGCCTGTATCTGTAGTCCACTGGACAGGGTAAGTAAGTGGTGTGCATACGGTCTGGGTTAGATATGTTTGTGCACATTACATGCACTATGTGGGATGTCTGTGTTAAGCTTTTGCAAAGGGGCCAGCAGTGTGTGTTGTGGCTTCCACTGGCCCAGTGGGCTGCATGGATAGCATCACAGTCCTAACTAGTGAATAACTGTGTAATTACATACATACATAGCAAGGTAGTGTACTGTGCTTGTGGTGTTGTTGGGATATGTATATCCAGGCTGAGTAATGTGTGTCCACATCACAGTGTTGGATGGCAACACACATACAGTATGTTGGGATGAACACCCAGAGTGTTTCAGAAGTGTTTCCTGTGCAGAAATATCTGGCCATTACCTGCGCATCCCCCACAACACACACATTATTAATTCCATTATTTATTACCCTGCATGAGTAGCTGTCGACACATGACAGGTACACATTTGAAAAGTGCACTATTTGGATTACTCCCGATTTCCTCTTCTCTACCTGTACTCACAGGGTGCAGGCAACCTCATTAGTTTAAAAGTGGAATGTGCATCAGGTACTGTGGTTCCCTGATTGCCACATCAAACATGTTTTCCATATGGAAATGCACACACAGAAACATCCCACATCCACACACTTGCCACATTCAGGTTTCAAAACACTATCTAGGTATGTTCTGGTACATGTGCGTGTTAGGTAGCATGTAGCACTATACTGAGTACTGGCAGTTGTCTGTTGTCATGTTGTTTGTATAGGGTGCTGTCAACATCACTGTTTGTTAAGGGAAATGTGCAGCCCCATTTGGCAAAAGCCACATCCCACCCCCAGCATTGTGCACACACACTAACCCCACTCACACTAACTCACATACATTCCCTTTGCAGGATTCAAACCCCTACCTAACTATGTTATGACACTAGAGACAGACGCATTAGCAGAGCGCGCTATACGAATTACTGGGAAGCTTTAATTCAGGTAATATAGTTATAGAGTGCTGACATCATCAGTGTTTCAAAAGGGGAATCTGCATCATGTAGTGTACTGTCACAGTTGCTAATAGGGGCATTTCCCACACACAGGTTTGCATATGTGGGGGATCCAGTACTCCAGTGTGATTAGTATATGGTTCGATTGCAACAATGAGGGATATACTTCAAGTGGTGAGCATTTTGTACTCATGTTTGTGATGATCAGGTCTAGTATATTCTCCCTTCTTGTGGGAATGTTGACTACTTGTTCCGTAGCTAAAGAGTTTCTGAACTATGGGAACCCTAGAGCTTGGGTATTGTGGCTTGAGTAATGTTCACAGTCTGTTTGGGTAGTTGAGGTCACCCAGTATGATGGTGTTTGCAGAGAAATCTATACTCTCCTGTGTCATCATGAAGGCTGTGTGGGATTCCTGAGTTTGAGAGGGTGATGTAAGAGCTCCTCTGTGTCTCTTTCCATGTGGTCCAAGGAGGTACGTCTCAGGTTGTTCATACCAGCATGGACAATGACTGCCTCATACTTGTACTTGCTGTGGAGTGACCTGAGTGCTTGTGTTATGTGGCACATTCTATCACCCGATAGGTAGCTAAATGTGACCCTCACCTTGCTCAGTCTGGAGAGCGGCACGTCAGTGTGTCTGACTATGGCATCACCTATTATAGGTGTGTCACACATTGTGCTTGGCCTTATGGGCTGTGCCTGTTAAGAACACTGACTTTGTGAGGACTGTGTTGCTTGAGATGTGTTCATGTGGGATGCAGCGTGTCTGGCCATGTCATTTCTGTCCGTGGTCTGGTAAGTATCACCTTTGGTGACATAGGTATTCATATGTCAGCTGGTGAGCATTTGCAGTGTTACCTACTGAAAGTGGTACAGCTTGTTTGTTGTACAATGGACTACATGCAGCCCTGCTTACAGTAGCTATGTTTGCATGCATGTTTCCTTGCAGTTACCCTGGAATACTGATCCGACCTGCAGCTTCTGTGGACTCCTAGTGACATCTGCATAGCTTACTATATGTATGTTCATGTCTCACTTGACAGAATGTCACTGTTTCTCCTGTGCACATGTACGTTGCCTGTGACACTTTGCATATGACTTACCTGGGATCTGTCCACGTGAGCAGTCATATATGCCACTGCAGGACTCTAAACCTGATGATGCACACACTCAAAACATAGCATGGAGAACATCGCTATCTGTGCAGTAACAGATAGATTCAGGGCTACCAACAGCACCCCAGCACTACCAAGTTATACCTCATACCATGCTTTTCAGGCCCAAAACTTGCACAAAACCACAAAAGGAGGGGGTGTATTGATATTCATCCAAGATACCCACACCTCCAGGTTGGTGGCAAAGCACCAAACATCAGAGACTATCCATATGCAAGTAACAATGGGTAAAACTGCCTTCCAGGTTATAGCCTGCTACAGACCACCCTCACAAACACAAGAACCGCACTTGGCCTTCCTGAAAACAGTTGGAAATATGTAGGTCTGTCCATACACCATTATATTGGGTGGGTTAAACTATCCAAACATAGACTGGGAGCATGACTGTAGCTCCAACACCCTAGCCCACAGATTACTAGAATTTATATACCAATATGCTGTGGAACAACTTGTTACCACTCACACAAGAGGGGAAAACATACTGAACCTGATCATCACCAACATGGGGACTCTATGCTCCAGACCAGAAGTGTATCCCTCACTGGTAAGATCAGATCATAAACTAATCTCACTGGCTATTCACATCTCAAGGCCACCCCCTGCACAGAAGAATACAGTCAACAACTCATGTAAAGCATGTTCACACTCCTCATAAATGATGTGGAAACCTTCAAAGCCCCCAGGCCTGTTGAAAATATGGACCAGACTGCAGATACCTGTATAAAGGCATTCTATGGACACCTTCAGGAATGCATGGATCATGCAATCTCATATAAAAGCAAGACCCAATCCTCCAAAGGCAGACGTCCTGTGTGGTGGACACCAGCCATAAACAAACTATACAATAGAAGGATGAAGCTACTAAATGATACAACAAACTCCCAAAATGTGAAGGCATCACTGATGAGTATTAGAAGAAAACTACAGGCACTCATAAGATTGTCTAAGGCCATCTTTGAGAGAAAATTCCACAAGACACTGAGGATAATCACAAGGCTTTCTGTAGTTATGTTAGGAACCTGGGTGGTAATTCCCAGATATGCTCAGAGGTAGTCCAAGATGTCAAAAGAAATACCAAACACACAGACATTGCCAACATCCTAGTGGACAGGTTCACTGCTACCTTCTCCCCCCCTCCACACCAAAAGGGCAAATATTTCTCCCAGCAGAGTGCTGCCCCCCCTGACATCTCAGATGCTCAGGTAAGAGCTGCCCTCTCCAAAGCAATAATCACTGCATCAATGGGACCAGACAGTGTCCCAGGCTGTGTCCTACATGAACTCCAAGAAGAGCTACAACCAGACATAACACTACTGTTCAATCCCAGCCTTACTACACGATATGTGGCCAAAGAGTGGCGTACAGCAACAGTGGTCCCTCTACATTAAGGTGGTGCCTATTAACGGATCCTGGACACTATCGCCCCATAAGTCTGAATAGCTTGGTCTGCAAAGCTATGGCAAGGATCATCATGAACCTCATAAACATAGATATTGGGGACCTACAGACATTGCATCATACACAGTTTGGCTTTGTTAATGGCAGATTCTGCCTCTCAAACCTGTTTGATTTCTTTGAAACAGTCACCAAGGCCACTGTCAAGGGGAAGGTGGTCTACACAGCCTACCTGGACCTTGCATAAGCCTTTGATACAATACCCCACTTGTGCATTCTAGGGAAGCTCACCAGTGTACATATTAACCCCTATGTCACTACAGATATTGCACAGTGGCTCAAGGGCAGAACACACATGGTTAGAATTGCTGGAGCCATGTCAGCCTCAAAACCAGTTACATGTGGTGTCCCACAAGGCTCAGCCCTGGGATCTGTCTTGTTCAGTATATATTTATCAGAGGTACAGGCCAACATGGAAGGACTGTGGCTGAGCAAGTCGCAGATGACTGCAAACTGGGCGCCATAATCAACTCTCCAGCCAACACACGCATCCTCCAAAAGGGCCTCTTAGAAACAGATGACTTGTGCCACAGCCATGGCCTCAAGCTGAATGCCAAAAGGTGTATAGTCATCCCCTTTGGCAAAAACAAAGTGACCACAAAGTACCACATATGTGTTAATCCATTAAGTACAGACGAAGGAATTATGGACCTTGGGGTACACAAGTTGATAGCATTCTCTCATTTGACAACCACATGGCCAAAGTGGTTAGAAAAACATTTTATATAGGCCACCTCATCATGAAGGGATTCACATGTAGATCAGGGGAGGACATTGTGCCTCTTTACTCATCCCTCATCATGCCCATAATTGACTACAATGCCCCTGTTGGCATGCACCTTACCAGACACCTGCAGCAACTGGAAAGACCACAGAAGTACCTCAACAAGAGGATCAAAGAGCTCAAACAGATGCCACATACTGACTGGTTAAAGAAACAGCAGCTCTACTCAGTGGCATACTGCCTCTTCATAGGCAATCTGTGCCTGACATATAAAGCCATGTCAAACCCTGACTTAATGGTCATGCTGCACCTCAGAATATCCAGATCCCATCAAGCTACACGCTGGAAAGACTTGAACCTCAGGAGTGCTATACATAGGACATGCTGGAGGGACACATTCATAACTCAGAGGCTCCCTTCACTCTGGAATATTATCCCAATACAGGTTAGGCAGAGTCACTCAGTGACTGTCTTCAAGAGGAATATTAATGACTGGATGGGACATTGTAGGTTTACCCTGGGTATCACTTATGTGTCACTGTTAGACAGAGGCACAGTATACTAACCTTGGAAAAGGGCATAGCAAGATAGATTTACAATGCATGGTGAAAGCCGCACACATTCTGGCTAGGTTTATAAATGCCCTAGGGCAGATAGCCTAGTATGAACCTATGTATCTTGTTCTCCATTGGCCCTATGTGCTGCTAATCACCAATGCAATCTCAATACTATGGTAGCATGTGCAAAGGTCAGTTGTCAGTCACCTCTATGGTACAGTTGTGGAATATGTGAGTCATGTAGTAATGTCACAGCTGCCACATGTACACAGTCAACCCTATCCCCTACCCATGGATGTACAACACATGTATGAGATGGAAACACATAGCCAAACTGTGGACTAAGCACTCTGAACCCAGTACTGGCATAACCTGTCAGGTGGCATGAAATACTACAGTGACTGCAATACCAGTCTGATGTAGACCTACACTGACAGCAATACAAGCACGGGAACACACCGGGCCATTCGTGGAGCCTAAGAATGGCATCCTGCCTGAGTGGCAGACACCTCTGCAGCTGGCACACAGGCATACGTTAGGCCTGAACACAGCACGCATAGCACATAGCACACAAATCCTGTGTGCCAAACAAGCACAGTCTGTACAGCTCTACAACACTCCTGCTGCAGTTGTGTTAGGTACTTTTATTGTCTGGTACAGTGAGGTCATGCTCACCAGGCTAGACAAGGTGAAGGTCACAGTGATATGCTCATGGGGCACTATGGTCCACCACATAACACAAGCATACAGGTCAGTCAGATGCATGGACACATATGACTCAGTCATTGTCCATGCCACTACAGCTGATGTGTGATGTCCCTCACTGGAATACATGATAGGGAACATGGAAGGGCTCACTGAGCAAGTGGCACAGGCTGGTAGAACCGTGACCTTGGTTGGCATCATACCCTCACCAGGAATGCTGACTTATTACTGAATGCTAATGAATTACTGTAGCTACAACAGCCTAGCTGAAAGGTTCTTAGCATGTGGTCACTGCATTGCTATGAAACAACTTCTTACCACTCCCACAACAGGTGAAAACATGCAGCACCTCTTCATCAACATCATGTAGACTATATGCCCCAGACCAGGTGTGTATCCCTCACTACTAGGTTGATAGCATCTACATCTCACACTGTATATACACATCCCACATGCAGCACCTGCACAGAAGACCACAGTCATAATGTTACCCAGTGCAAATACCATGTATTCACATGTGGCAGGCATCACACATGGTAACTATTGAAGGTCACAGGCACATATGTGTATTTGGCACACACATACATCATGTGTGCATTGCCATAACTGGTTTAATCGATGTCATGCATTATTGTGAGAAACAACCCGCACACATGGGCATTCTGTGTGAGCAAAACACATGTGACATGTCTGGAATCAAAAGCCATAAATAATTGTGATATTGTTTAGAAAGGGGTATGTGCATCCCGTAGTGTGTTTTCCCAGTTGCCAAAAGGGATGTTCCTTTCATGCACACTTACACACACACTAACCCCCCCTTCACACACACTTGCCACTTGCTGGATTCAAACCCCTACCTAACTGTGTTATGACACTAGAGACGGACGCATTAGCAGAGCGCACTATTCGCATTACTGGGAGATTTCTTTTCTCCTGATATACTTGTAGGGTGCTGACATCATTGGTGTTTAGAAAGGGGAATGTGCATCCTGTGGTGTGTTTTCACAGTTTCCAAAAGGGATGTTCTTTTCATACACACTTATACACACACTAACCCCCCTTCACACACACTTGCCACTTGCTGGATTCAAACCCCTACCTAACTATGTTATGACACTAGAGACGGATGCATTAGCAGAGCGCGCTATTTGCATTACTGGGAAATTTTCTTTCTCCTGATATACTTATAGGGTGCTGACATAATCAGTGTTTAGAAAGGGGAATGGGCATCCTGTGGTGTGTTTTCACAGTTGCCAAAAGGGATGTTCCTTTCATACACACTTACACACACACTAACCCCCCTTCACACACACTTGCCACTTGCTGGATTCAACCCCCTACCTAACTATGTTATGACACTAGAGACGGATGCATTAGCAGAGCGCGCTATTCGGATTACTGGGAGATTTATTTTCTCCTGATATACTTATAGGGTGCTGACATCATCAGTGTTTAGAAAGGGGAATGAGCATCCTGTGGTATGTTTTCCCAGTTGCTAAAAGGAACATTTCCCTCGCACAGACTTGCACACAGACCAACCACAATCACCCACACACACACACTCTGGATAAGCTGTCATTCCCTAGGGCAAACAGACTAGTGTTGACCTCTACACCCATATGTTTAACTGTCATATGCACATTAATTGGTGCTGATAGCAGTGTTTGCAGGTCTTTATTGCCATAACATTTCCTGTTTGTATGAACAACTTGTGTATCTGTGGAAGATGTTTGCATATGGGGGAAATCCACTATATCATGTATGTCTCTGTAGTCATTTAAGTGTGAGCACTGGTCAGATTGCTTTAATGTTGTTGGTTACTGGAATAACACGTGCATATACCAGATATATGTGGCAAAATGCTAAACTGATATTTGGACTAAGTGTGTGAGCATGCCCAGTTCAGCCTTCCCATGGCATGTTGTGTGAAAGATGTCTCATTTATCAAAGTGTGTGAGCATGCCCAGTGTGAGCTTTCCATATGTTGAACTCTGCAGCCCATCACATTTGTGGATGAGTGTGAACTTCAACAAATATCTCCTGTTTATGGTTGTGTGTTCTGTGTCATGTTGTGTAGTTACTGTCCAAATGCTTTTTGTGTGAACACAACAGGGATTATACTGTGCCTGCAGGTTTTGCATGGGATACTTTGCATACAATTGTCAACATCTGTTCATACTGACCTAACACTGTAGTACTGTATAGTGTAGTGGTTCAGTACTTTCACTGTGGTGGACAGTATCCTGTGCTTTAGTCCTATCACTGCTTTACATTTCCATAGTGAGCACAACAGCCTGGTTAGGGTCCAGTTGTGCACATCTGCACAAAGGCAGTGCCTCTACGGACCCTGGTAATTACCGCCCCATAAGCTTAACAAGTCTAGTCTGCAAAGCTATGGAGAGGATCATAATGGAGCTCATAAACAAAGATATAGGGGACATGCAGACATTGGACCCGTCCCAGTTTGGCTTTGTCAAGGGCAGATCATGCCTTTTGAACTTGGTCAACTTCTTCAAAACAGTCACCAAGGCCATTGATGAGGGAAAGGCAGTCCATACAGCCTACCTTGACCTTGCAAAGGCTTTCGACACAATACCCCACTCGGGTATTGTAGAAAAACTTACCAACTTAGATGTAAACCCATATGTCACAAGATGGGTTGCGAACTGGCTTAAGGACAGGACCCACAGGGTTAGAGTTGCTGGCGCTATGTCAGACTCCAAGCCGGTCACAAGTTGTGTCCCACAGGGCTCGGTCCTTGGCCCCCTATTGTTCGGCATCTACTTCTCAGAAGTACAGGCCAACATGGGAGGACTTTGGCTGACAAAGGTTTGCAGATGACTGCAAACTGGGTGCCATAGTGGAAAGTGCATCAGACACGGATATCCTTCAGAAGGGACTCACGGAAACTGATAGCTGGTGCCAGAGCCATGGCCTGAAGTTAAATGCCAACAAATGTATAGTCATACCCTTCGGGAAAAGCAAGGTAATCCCAGGCTACCATATAGGTGGCAATCTTCTAAGCACAGAAGAGGTTATCAGGGACCTGGGGACCCAGGTTGACAGTGGCCTTTCTTTTGACACTCACGTTGCTGAAGTGGTTAGAAAGAACTTCTACATTGCCCACCTGATTATGAAGGGATTCACATCCAGATCTAGTGAGGTCATTGTTCCCCTGTACTCTTCACTTATCAGATCAATGATCGAGTACAATGCCCCATTCGGGATGTATCTCACCCGACATCTGCAGCAATTGGAGAGACCCCAAAAGTCCCTCACCAAAAGGATAAAGGGACTCCAACATCTGTCATATGCTGCCAGATTGAAGAAACTCCAGCTCTATTCAGTCGCATGCCGTCTGTTCAGAGGTGACATGTGCCTGACATACAAGGCCATGTCCAACCAGGAATTAATGGACATGCTTCACCTCAAAATATCCAAATCCACCAGAACCACTAAAGCAAGTGACTTAAACCTTAGCATGGATATAAATAGGACATGCTGGAGGGATAGATTTATCACTCAGAGACTCCCTATGCTGTGGAATAGAATCCCGGTCCATGTGAGGCAGAGCACCTCGCTGGCTCTGTTCAAGAGGAATCTTGACCTGTGGATGGGAGATCGTAGGTTTACCCCGGGAATCGTCTCTGTGTCACTGCTGGACAGAGGCACAACAAACTAATGGGCACAGTATTGTTTCCATATAAAGGATGGCGCAAGCCTCAAAACTCTGGGCTAGGCTTATAAATGCCTTAGGGCAGATAGCCTAGTATAAACCTATGAACCTATCTGACCATGTTGCATTATGTTCAGATATTAACTACTTACAACAGCCTCGTCCAACATCAGTAGTGTATTCCACAACATAGGCGTACATTGGCAAACACTACCGATGTGCCCTAGGCCATTTCTAATGCTAGTCAGAGAGTGTGTTTGTCCTTCGACACATTGTAAGTGTAGTTTGCCATGACATATGTCATGTTTAGTATACTGTGCCTGTGTCTACCTGTGACATAACAGTGATACCCCAGGGTAAACCTACCATCTCCCATCCACTCATTAAGATTCCAGTTGAGGAGAATCAACGAGTGACTCTATGGATAACCTGTACTGGTAGTTTACTCATGCGTGGGGGTGGCTTCTATGTTATGGATAATGCAGTACAGCTTGTCCTATGTATGTCAGTGCTGGGGTTCAGGTCCCTCATGTGCATAGCTCACTGCCATTCAGATTGACAAGGTGCAGCATGTTCATTGATTCCAGCTTGGACATGGCTTTCTACATCAGGCACAGCTTGCATCTGGGTGGCCAGCATGGCAGTGTGTGGAGTTGCACTCTGTTTAATCAGGCAACACATTACATCTGTTCAAGCTCTTTGATACTCCTGGTGAGGTACTGTTGTGGACGTTACAGTTGATGGAGGTGTCTGCTGAGGTACACCCCATAGGGGCTGTTGTAGTCAATTGTAACGCTGATGAAGGATAACTGCAGAACCACAATGACCTCCCCTTATCTAGATGTCATAACCTTCATGATTAGGTTGGTATATGGATAGTTTCTGTTAACACTACAGCCACATGTTTGTCCAATGCAGGATGTCTATCACCTTGTGTACCCAGGTCTGTCATTACATGTTAAGTATGTAATGGGTTAACACCTATGTGGTAATTGGTGGTCACTTACTGTATATCCACAGTGGTTGACTATACAGTTTTCTCCATTTAGCATGCTGACATGGCTATGGCACCAGTTGTCTATTTCTGTGTGGCCCTTTTGTGGAATGCTTGTGTCAGCTGGAGTGTCAGATATGTTGGGCGGTTTGTAGTCCTCTGCAAACCTGTTCAGGCACAGTCCTTACATGTTGGCCTGTACCTATGGGGCATATATACCAGACAGGGAAGGTCCCAGGACCAAGCTTTGTGGGATACCTGTTATATGTGGTTTGTAGTCTGACATGGCTGCAGCATGTCTGAGCATGTCATTTCTGTCGTTGGTCTGGTTTGCAACCCCTCTAGTGACATAGGGGTGTATATATAAGCTGGTGAGCATATCTATATTGAACACGTAGAGTATTGTTTGGAAGGCTTTGCAAGGTCCAGCTACACTGTGTGGACCACATTGCCCTCATCAGTGACCTCAATTACTGTTTCAACTGAGTCACACATGTTTAGGGACAGGGTCTGCACTTAATAAACCCGCACTGGGTAGGGTCGGGTGTCAATAGATCCCCAATATCTTTATGTCTACGGTACATGCTGATCCTTTCCATAGCTGTGCAGACCAAGCTTCTCAGGATTCTGTGGTGGTTGTTTTTAGTATCCATTCAGGCAACACCTTTCTTGAGAACGACCACTGTTGTTGTACACTGCTCTTTGGGTACATATCCTGTGGTAAGGCTGACACAATGTCAGGGAGGCAGCAGTCTGCTGGGAAAGATATTTTGCATTGGGGGGGGGGGTTTGCACTGCACCTGTCAGGATGTATGTTGGCAATACGTGTGTATGTTTGGTATGTTGTTTGTAATATTTGTGTGATCCAGAGCATATATGGGAATTCACAACACGCTTCCTACCATCAGTTGCAGCAGCCTTGGGGTTATCCTTAGTGTCCTGTACAATTTGTATCATAATAGGTTCATAGGTTCATACTAGGCTATCCACCCTAGGGAATTTGTAAGCCTAGCCACAGTGTGTGTGGCTTTTGCCACCCCTTGCTATGTGAATATTATGGCCATTTATGATTTGCTTAGCTGTGCCTCTGTCTGGACATGACACAGTAAAGACCCCCAGTGTACATCTACAATTATGCATCCATTTTGCAAACTTCCTGTTGAAGAGTGTCAGTGAGGGGCTCTGCCTAACATGTAGTGGTATTCTGTTCCAGGGTGTGGAGAGACACAGGGTTAGGTATCTGTCCCTCCAGCACATCCTATTTGATTATGTGTTGAGGTTGACATCTCTGACTCACACAGCTCCGATGGCTTTGAGTTTTCTGGGGTGGAGCATGTCCATTACTTCTGTGTTGGACATGGACTTGTGCAACAGACATACAATGCCTCTGTGTAGGCAGTATGTGACTGCATTCAGCTGTGGTGTCTACAGCCAGGCAGCATATGACATATATTTGAGACCCTTTCTGACTCTTGGTGAGGTACCTTTGAGGTCTTTCTAACTGCTGCAGGTGCCAGGTAATGTACATCCCAAATGAGGCATTGTACTACATTATGGTCTGATAAGGGAACAGTATAGGGGCACAATGACCTTTGTTGACGTAGATGTGAATCCTTTCATGATACAGTGTCCAATATAGACAGTCTTCCTAGCCAACTTGGCGATGTGATTGTCACATAACAGGTTACTGTCCACTTGTGTCACTAGGTCCCTGATTACTCCTTCCATACATAATGGTTTACCACCTATGTGGTAATTTGTGTGTACCTTGTTTTGTATTTGGTGGTACATTCATACTGTCCACTGTCTTCAGGACAGCGGGGTGGGGTTCCTGTGTGTGAAAGTGTGGTCTGTAGCATGCTACAGACTGTACAGCAGTCTTGCCTATGGTTAGTTGCACATGGGTGGACTGCAATGACGTAAGCATTGTCAGTTAACTGGACGTATAGGTGTCTGTGCTGAATATGGATACTCACCCTCCTTTTTATGTTTTGTTCCAGGTTTTGTGGCCATAACACATGCTATGTGGTATTACCTGGTAGTGCTGGTGTGCTGTCACGAGGCTTGCAGCAGGTTTCTATCACTGGACAGACATCAATGTTCTCCATACTGGCAGGGCCTCAGGAGCATGCATATTGAGGTTTACACATCTGGCATTGATCAGCATTACCCTTCTGTTTCTTTCCAGTTTTGTTTTCTATGGTGGTGGGTTAGTCTTTTCGGCCTTGCCTACGAAAGGATCTCTGCAGGTTGCAAAAACCTTAGGCAATATCCAGACGCCCATGGATAACAGGTGCAAGCCATCCCTGGAACAGCAGCATGTCTCACTATGGAGTCACCTATTACAACTGTATCAGGCATGTTGTTTCTGTTTGGCACACCAGCTTTGTGTACTATGTGTTACATGTGCTATGTCTGGCGGTTGTTTTATTGGGTGTCTGCTTTGGAGGCTTGTGTTGGTGTTGTGTGTTTGTAATTAGGGCCTCTGGGAATGTTTTTGTGTTTATGTGTTTGGTTTGCAGTCGTTGTAGGTCTATGTAGGACTGGGTTTGTGGTGTATGTGGTTACCTTATCCTCCTGACTAGTTTTGTCAGTACTGATTTGGGGGTGCTCAGGCTCCGGTTTGGCTACCTGGTTGTGTCTATCACATATGTTTGTGTCTATCACATATGTTTGTATTTATTGGGGTGAGTTGTTGTGTGTGTACTTGGGACAGGTGTCACATTGCCTCTGGATTCACAGATTCTACTTGTTTTGCCTGGCCTTAATGGATTGTATGTGTGGGCACATTTTATTGCCATACTAGTGATCACTGATTACTTCACTTTTTATGTTTGATCTATCATGTGGTAGCTTCCTCATTCTCTTAAATGGTTTAGTAATTGCTGGAGTCCAGCATGCCAGATGCCTGGGTGTATGGCATTGTGTCTTGTTGTTATTTGTGATTGCAGACTACAAGCACTCTTGGCTGTGTTCATGGTATGCCTGTATAACATGTTCTGCAGTGTGTCCCATATTCTGGACTTGCACAGGACCTTTCATGGATTCCACATTGGTTTGTAGGGGTACAAGCTATGCTTTATACATGTGTTTCACTGTGGTATTCTGGCCAGGGACTGGGGTCGGGATGTGTAACTACAGTGTGATTACTCTATGGTCTGGTCTTACCAGTGAGGGATACACTTCTCATCTTGACATCCAGTACACATATTTCTGATTATCACATCCAGTATGCTTACCCCTCTTGTGGAAGTGTTACATTTTGCATGTCCATTTTGTTTGATGGATTCTGGGAAATTGTCTACAAATGTGTCGGTGCTAGTATAATACAAAGAGTATAGTGACAAACGTCTCAAAAGCTGACTTCACACTTCAGACTGAGATGGTATCCTTCAAGTCCACTGGGCCAGTGGAAACCGCAACACACAATGGTGACTCCTTCACAGACGCTTTCTACGGACATCTCCAAGAAAGCATGGACCATGTAATCACAAATAAAACCAAGACCCTCTCCACCAAGGGAAAGTGTCCTGTCTGGTGGACCCCAGCCATAAACAAACTGTATAACAAATGAAGGATACTAATGCAAGACAGAGCTAAATCTCCTACAAGGGAAGGCAGCTGTGATCAGTACTAGTAAAAAGCTACATTCTCTCATAAAGACATCCAAGGTCAACTTTGAGACAAAAATCACCAAAGACAATAAAGATAACCACAATGCCTTCTTCAGTTATGTCAGAAACCTGGGTGGGAACCCTCAGATATGCTCAGAGTTGGTACACAACAACATAAATTTCAGTGATCTGACAGATATTGGCAACATTCTGGCAGACCGGTTCAGTGCAATTTCCCCCTCCCTCACCCCCAAAAGAAGATAGTTATCACAGCTGAATGTAACCTCACTGTCATCTCAGATGTCCATGTGAGAGCCACACTCAGCAAAGACAAAAACACAGCATCAATGGGACCTGGTGGGTATCCCCAGTTGCGTGCTACGTGAACTCCAGAAGGAGCTAAACCTGTATATACAAATGCTATTTAACCTTAGCCTTGCTACAGGATATGTACCTGAACACTGGTATACAGCAACAGTGGTCCCACTCCACAAAGGAGATGCCTCCACAGACCCTGGGAACTACCACCACACAAGCTTAACCAGCCTTGTCTGCAAAGCTATGGAAAGAGTCATTATGAAGCTCTTAAACAGAGACATTGGTGACCTACAGACCCTTGATCCCACCCAGTTCAGCTTTGTACAGGGCAGATCCTGCCTTTTGCACCTAGTTGACTATTTTGAAACTGTCAGTAGGGCCATTGATGAGGGCTAAGCGGTCCACACAGCCTACCTGCACTTGGCTAAGGCCTTTGACACAATACCCCACTCAGGCATTATAGACCAGCTCAACAGCTGAAATATAAAACCATATGTCACAGGATAGGTTGCAAAATGGCTAAGAAACAGAACCCATAAAGTCAACATTGCAGGTGCCTTGTCAGATTCAAAGCCAGTCACAAGTGGTGTCCCACAAGGATCTGTCCTGGGACCCCTCTTATTTGGCATTTACTTTTCAGATGTGAAAGCAAACATAGGAGGGTTGTGGCTGACAATGTTTGCAGATGACTGCAACCTAGGCACCATAGTGAATACATCAGCCATACACATCCTACAGAATGCCCTCACAAAAACAGATAGCTGGTGCCAGAATCATGGCCTGAAACTGAATGCAACTGATGTGTAGTCATCCCCTTTAGGAGGAACAAAGTACCCACAAATTAACACACAGACAGCAACCCACTGAGCACAGAAAACAAATCAGACACCTGGGGACCCATGTAGATAGTGACCTCTCGTTTGACACCCATGTTGCCAAAGTGGTTAGAAAGACTTTCTATCTTGCCCACCTTATCATGAAGGGTTTTCCATCCAGATCAAAGGAGGTCATTGTACCCCTATACTTCTCCCTTATCAGGCCCATGATTGAATAAAAAGCCCCATTTGATATGTACCTCACCCAGCACTTGCAACAACTGGAGAGACCCCAAATGTACCTTACCAAGAGGATCAAGGGTCTACAACACGTCATATGCTTCCAGACTAAAGGAAATCCAGCTTTATTCAGTAGCATACCACCTACTTACAGGTGACCTATGCCTGACATACAAGTCCATGTCCAATCAGGATTTGGCGGACATGCTCCACTGCAAGCAATCCAAATCCACCAGAACCATAAGAGCTAAAGATTTGAACCTCAGCACATACATGTATAGGACATGCTGGAGGGACAGAGTCATAACTCAGAGGCTTCTCACACTCTAGCACAGAATCCCAGTTCATGTTAGACAGAGTCCCTCACTGACTCTCTTCAAGAGAAATCTGGACAAGTGGATGTGAGATCATAGGTTTACCCCAGGGGTCCTCCCTGTGTCACTACTAGACAGAGGTACAGTCAAGTTATTCGATTAGGTAAAGGGGTCATAATGTGTCACTACTGAGTCAGAGGCAGAATATTCGGAATCTATTCTGTACACTTATTACCACTATAAGGGGTGGCAATAGCCACATCACTATGGCTAGGCTTATACATGCACTAGGGCAGATAGCCTAGTAGTAAACTATGAAACTATGGTGTATGTGTAGGTATTTTCAGTCCAGCAATATAATATGGTTTGGGGGGCTTGATATCTTCATGTATTCCAACATAGGCCTGGTGCAGTTCCTGCTATTAGGACAGTGGTCTGCAGCAAGCTATATAGTAGTAGGCAGTTTTAGCCATTGGTATTTGACCATGGCTAATCCATGCTGCTTCTTGTTGTGGTACCAACATGGGGGTGTGGTTATCCATGACATTTATTGCTAGTCACCCTCGTTTTGTAGCTTGTTCCATGTTTTGCAGCTGTACATCACTGTATGAGATGTGACCTGGTAGTGTTAGGGTGCTGATGTGGGCTTTGACCCAGTTTTCTGTTACAGCACTGATATCTACATTCTCTATACTGTGTGCGTTTACACTGCACGCATCTTGCTGTTTATACTTCTGGAATTGGGTAGCATTACATCTAGGTTCTTATCCCTTGTGGTACCTATGAAGGAGGGTTTGTTGTTTTTGTGGTTATTGATTGGTGAGGATGGATGTTAGTCAGGGTCCTCAGGTGTGCATATGGTACATGGTGTTACATTACTTAACACGTGGCATTCATGCCTCAGGTGGTGCTACAGGGCTGCCTCTGTCAGATGCACATACTACACTCCCTGTACATGTTTGGAAGCAGGTTGTGTCATGTTAGGCATCCCTGTTACTATATGAGTGAGTCAAAGCGGGTATCAGTCCCAGTGTTCCTACTGAGCCAGTGTATGTGCTATGCGTTGCCTCTTTGCCAAGGCCAGGGCATACTGGGCATGCCTCCTTCTGCCCACTGGGGCAAGGTCAGGTTGTTCCTCCTCCGAGTCACCCTCTGCCTGTGGTGGCCTTGGCAATGGTGGGGGTATGTTTGGCCCAGCCCTATGCTGGTCCTGCTGCAGCTGTTTCCGCAGGATCATATTATGTAGCATAGCACATATCATGATCATTTGGGTACATGTAGTTGGTGTGTACTGCAAGGCTCCACCAGATGTGTCCAGACACCGGAACCGTAACTTGAGCAGCCCAAACACACGCTCTATGACATTACATGTTTGTGCGTGTGCCTCATTATGGCGTTCCTGTTCAGGTGTGTGTGCATTTCTGATGGGTGTCATCAGCCACGGCTCAAGTGCATAACCTGCATCCCCCACTAGGTGTCCATGTGGGAAGTCCCCACTGGCAAATGATTGGTACAGCTGCGTCAGATGCCAGATGTGGGAATCGTGGTAGCTCCCAGGGCAGCCAGCACACACATTCATTATTATGCCCTGGGCATCACACACGACCTGGCAGTTGATGGCGGGGAATCCCTTGCGGTTAATATAGGCTCTACCCCGCTCACCGGCTGGTGCTTTGATGCGTATGTGCGTGCAGTCTATTGCACCCAGTACCTCAGGGTTCATAGGTTCATAGGTTTATACTAGGCTATCTGCCCTAAGGCATTTATAAGCCTAGCCCAAATTATTGTGGCTTACGCCACCCCTTATATGAAAAAATACTGTGCCCATTAGTTTGTTGTGCCTCTGTCCAGCAGTGACCCAGAGATGATTCCCGGGGTAAACCTACGATCTCCCATCCACAGGTCTAGATTTCTCTTGAACAGAGTCAGCGAGGTGCTCTGCCTCACATGGACCGGGATTTTATTCCACAGCATAGGGAGTCTCTGAGTGATAAATCTATCCCTCCAGCACGTCCTATTTATATCCGTGCTAAGGTTTAAGTCGCTTGCTCTAGTGGTTTTGGTGGATTTGGATTTTTGAGGTGGAGCATGTCCATTAATTCCGGGTTGGACATGGCCTTGTATGTCAGGCACATGTCACCTCTGAGCAGGCGGTATGCGACTGAATAGAGCTGGAGTTTCTTCAATCTGGCAGCATATGACAGATTTTGGAGTCCTTTATCCTTTTGGTGAGGAACTTTGGGGTCTCTCCAATTGCTGCAGATGTCGGGTGAGATACATCCCGAATGGGGCATTGTACTCGATCATTGGTCTGATAAGTGAAGAGTACAGGGGAACAATGGCCTCACTAGATCTGGATGTGAATCCCTTCATGATCAGGTGGGCAATGTAGAAGGTCTTTCTAACCACTTTAGCAATGTGAGTGTCAAAGAAAGGCCACTGTCAACCTGGGTCCCCAGGTCCCTGATAACCTCTTCTGTGCTTAGTGGATTGCCACCTATATGGTAGCTTGGGGTTACCTTGTTTTTCGAAGGGTATGACTATACATTTTTGGCGTTTAACTTCAGGCCATGGCTCTGGCACCAGCTATCTGTTTCCGTGAGTCCCTTCTGAAGGATATCCGTGTCCGATGCACTTTCCACTATGGCGCCCAGTTTGCAGTCATCTGCAAACTTTGTCAACAAAGTCCTCCCATGTTGGCCTGTACTTCTGAGAAGTAGATGCCAAACAATAGGGGCCAAGGGACGAGCCCTGTGGGACACCACTTGTGACGCTTGGAGTCTGACACAGCGCCAGCAACTCTAACCCTGTGGGTTCTGTCCTTAAGCCAGTTTGCAACCCATCTTGTGACATATGGGTTTACATTTAAGCTGGTAAGTTTTCTACAATACCGAGTGGGGTATTGTGTGAAGCCTTGCAAGGTCAAGGTAGGCTGTATGGACTGCCTTTCCCTCATCAATGGCCTTGGTGACTATTTGAAGAAGTCGACCAAGTTCAAAAGGCATGATCTTCCCTTGACAAAGCCAAACTGGGTCGGGTCCAATGTCTGCAAGTCCCTATATCTTTGTTTATGAGCTCCATTATGATCCTCTCCATAGCTTTGCAGACTAGACTTGTTAAGCTTATGGGCGGTAATTACCAGGGTCCGTAGGCGCCACCTTTGTGGAGTGGGACCACAGTTGCCGTCACGCCACTCCTTGGGCACGTATCCTGTGGTAAGGCTGAGATTAAACAGCTGCCTTATGTGCGGGTTTAATTCCTCATTTAGCTCGTAGCACACAGCCGGGGACACCATCCGGTCCCATTGATGCTGTGTTTTTAGCTTTAGAGAGAGCAGCTTTCACCTGCGCATTTGAGATGTCCGGGAGGCTACACTCGGCTGGGATAGTTATCTCTCCTTTAGGGGAGAGGGGTGAAGTTTGCACTGAACCTGTCTGCCAGTATGTTGGCAATGTCTGTGGGTTCAGTGATTTTTGTATCATTTGGACTAATTCTGAGCATATCTGTGAGTTTCCACCCAGGTTCCTAACATAGCTGAAAAAGGCCTTATGATTGTCCTTTGAATCCATGGCAATTTTCTCTCAAAATTGGCCTTAGTTGATTTTATGAGTGCTCGTTTTTTACTAATAATGATCAGGGTGACTTCCCTTTTATGGATTTTGTTCTATCATGTAATAGCTTTCTCCTCTTATTGTAAAGTTTGTTAATGGCTGGGGTCCACCAGACTGGACGTTTGCCCTTTGTGGAAAGAGTCTTGGTTTTATTTGGGATTGCCTGATCCATGCAGTCCTGGAGGTGTTCATAGAAGGCATTTGTAAGGGCTTCCGCAGCTTGGGTTGTGGTTTCCTCTGACTCAGGGCCTTGAAGGATACCACACCAGTCTTGAGTAGTGTGAAGTTTGCTTTAGAGAAGTTCTTCACTATGGTCTTTTGTTTGGGGTGGGCGGGATGTGGATTTCCAGTGAGATTAGTTTATGATCAGATCTCACCAATGAGGGATATACTTCCGGTGTGGAGCATTTTGTCCCCATGTTTGTGACAATGAGATCTAGTATATTTTCTCCTCTCGTGGGAACAGTGACTAGCTGTTCCATGGCATTTGAATTTATGAACTCCAGGAACCGTTGGGCTAGAAAGTTAGGGCTTGAGTAATGTTCCCAGTCTATATTCGGTAGTTGAAGTCACCCAATATGATGGTGTTTGGAGATACATTTATACCCTCCAGTGTCTTCAGGAAGGCTGTGTGGGGTTCCTGAGTTTGAGAGGGTGGCCTGTAGCATGCTACAAATTGTAGAGCAGTTTTGCCTATGGTTAGTTGCACCTGGATGGTTTCCGCAGCTTCATGCGTTGCCACCAACCTGAAGGTGTGAGTATCCTTTATGAAAATGGATACACCCCTCCTTTTGTGGAGTGGTCCGGGTTTTGGGGCCGGAACGCATGATATGAGGTAAAACCTAATAGTGCCGGGGTGCTCTCAGGAGCCTTGAACCAGGTTTCAGTTACAGCACAGACATCGATGTTCTCCATACTGAGAAGGGCCTCGAGTGCGTGCATTTTGAGATTTAGACTTCTGGCATTGAGCAGCATTACCCTCAATTTCTTCCCATTTTTGTTTTCTAGGGTGGTAGGTTTAGAATTTGAGCCTTGCCTAAAAAGGCACTATGGGGTGGCAAGAGCCTTAGCCAATATCCGGAATCCCAGGGTGACAGGTGCAAGCCGTCCCTTGCGAAGCAGCGTGGCTTGTCAAGCATGTCATCCCAGGCAGACAGACACTGGATCCCTTTGAATGACACCAGACATTAAGCCAATTGTTAAAGCTGATCATCTTGTCTCTATATTGTGGCATCATTCTTGGTGAAGGAAGGATACTGCTCAGGGTTAGGGTCATACCTGCCTGGGCTACATAATCAGAGAGCTCCTCTATGTCTCTTTTCATGCAGTCCAGGGAGTGCGTCTCAGGTCGTTCACACCAGCATGGACAATGACTGTGTCATATTTGTACTTGCTGTGGAGTGACCAGTGCTTGTGTTATGTGGGATTCTAGCGCCCGATAGGCAGCTTACTGTGACCCTCTCCTTGTTCAGCCTGGTGAGTGGGACGTCAGTGTGTCTGATTATGGAGTCACCTATGACAAGTATGTTTGGTGTTGTATTTGGCCTTAAGGGCTGTGACTGCTTTGCACACTGCTTTTGTGGTTTATGTGTTGCTTGTGGGGTGTCTTGAGGTAGCAGTTGTTTGGGTGTCTGCTTTGGAGGCCTCTGCTGTTTAGGTAAATTTTTACTCAGAGCCTCCGAGTATGTCTTTGTGTGTTTATGTCTTTGATTCAGTGGAGTGGTAGCATTATGTGAGGCTGGTTTTGTGGTGTGTGTAGTTGCCTTCTCCTCCTGTCTGGTCTTGCCAGTCCTGAGTTGAGAGCTCAGCCTCCAGTTTGGCTAAATAGCTGCATCTCTCGCAAGTATTTGTGTTATGTGGGAGGAGGAGAGGGTTGTCTGTGTACATGAGGCTATTTGCTGGAAGAGACGCATATTGCTGGCCAATACCTCACGGGCATTGGGGAAATATACATGATCACCGACATGTGCTGACATGGCATCCAGGAACTGGTGCAGTACCCTGGAGGCTGATGCCTGTGATATCCCCATCATATCACCAGTTGGTCTCTGGAAGGTACCTGTTGCTAGTATTCTTAGGCCAACACATACCTTGATTTCCACTCGGATGGGTTCCCGTCTGTTGGTTCTGTGTGTGAGACGTGGCCTGCACAGCTCAACAATTTGCTGCAGAAGGTCTCTGTCCACTCTGTAGCGCTCTACTATCTCCAGTTCATGTAACCCATGGTAGGTGACCCTGGGCCTGTATACTCTTCTCCTTTTCCTCACTCTGGGTTGTCTGTCAGCATCTGCATTGTCAACACCCTCAGCAATTCGCCTATGCCTGATTATAACAGCTATGGCAGCCCCTAGCATTTCTGCTCTGAGTTCAGCTTTTTCAGTTTTCAGTTCCGATAGCTTACTCCTTTCTTGCAGTATCTCTTCAGAGAAACACCCTGCACTGCTGTTTGCAGTGTTTTAAGTGCTGGGTTGGGCTTCTAGTCTGCCTGTGTAATTGCCTGCTTCTAATTGTTATCACCAATTAACTCCAGCAGTATTCTCTGACAGCTTCCTTGTAATCTGGTTGTTTCCTTTTTCCTCTCTGTTTCCTCAGGGGGAGCAATGTGCACACCAGCATAAGCACGCTCACAGTCACTTAAACGCGAGCACACATACTTACACGGTTTGGACTTGGCTGATTCATGGTAAAACGCGCGCACACAGCCTTATACATCAGGCAACAGGCTTCCTGATGTTTACATTGCCTTAAACATGTGCACGCCCGCGTAAACCGTTTTAAACAGTTTGCAACACGCTCCCACATGGTGAGCCTGCCTTACACGCGCGCACACACGCGCATGCACGTATATCAAGAAAGTTTGAGTGTAGGGATAGTGTACACCCTCCATTTCTTGACTTTCCCAGTGTTCTGTTGGGATACACCTCTCTCCCTGATGTCTGTCTGTCATCTGTCACATTACACTGCCCTCCAATGTGATACATTTATTTCTATCATTCCCCCCGTGATGTCACCTACCTCTTACTCTATTCCTCCCCCTTCTGTAACTCTTACACTACTCGGAAAGTGCTCATTAACTATGTGGCAGTGTGATTCAGTATTGTAACCCTCATTTACATAGGATTGCCTAGTAATGTTTAGTTACATCTCTTGCACTGAGCTTCCCCCCCTTGGCAACCACTACACGGTGGCCATATTGTTTTTGGTCTGCTAGTCCCTGCATTGTCATTCCATGTAATACATAAAACCCACAATTGTGAGCTTATAAGCTTCGCTTTTTACTTTTGAGCAGTGCACCCCGTTTGTGCGGGTGTGCGCTGCAGTTAAACATCAAAATCCCCCGAAAAAAAAAAGTTGTTTTAAATAATTTTGCATCACTTTTTAATGCCAGTGGCCACATATTTGGCCATTGGCATGCTAGATGACACATATGCACCCTTTATTTGGAGCTGACATAGCTCCGTTTTCAATTTTGCAGAAATGTACTCAGTTGTCAGCTGAGTACATTTCTGCAGCTAAAACGTCCGTTACACGGACTGGTTTGGGCTTCCTGGATCGCTCAAATACCTCATTTGCATATCTTTCAGCTGCAAATGAGGTATTGAGCATTTCCACGCCCAGTCCGTGTAAGAGACATTTTAGCTGTCTCTTACACGGAGGTTTGGGCTGTTCCTGGATCGGGAGGCTTACACGGAGGCTTACACTACTCTTAAACTCCGTGTAAGCCTTCGTGAATCTTGCCGACAATCTATACTGTTTGTCATTAATATTCTCAAAATTTTTTCTTCATGCAACCTTTTTCAGAGTTTTACCACTCGAGTATCATCACTATGTTGTCTCTTTTTCCCCCCACAAAATAAACACACTCTTTAAACTTTCTTTTTATATGCTATGTTTCACTTTACTGGGAACTTATTTATTACCAGACTGCATAGGAAATCCTGACACTCTGCTATCTTGGGTGCAGCACTTTTTCCTTCTTTTAATTGCATTAATCACTTCTTCTGGTAAATTTCAACATGGATTTACATATAATAATAATAATAATAATAGTGTTTCATCCCATTCTTGTACTACATCTCATATTTCTCTATCATTTTTTTAATTTTCCATGTTAGTATTGTTTCTTGATAATTATGTATTTCTTTATTCAGGTATTCTTTTTCTCTTTTACTTTTTCTAATCTCAGAGGTTTTTATACTTTTACTTAAACATTCTCACTCTTAATTCTCTTTCTTTACCTACTTTAATAACATACTCTTTAAACTTGTATAGAGTCTGTACCAGTTTTAAAGAAACAGAATAAACTGGATTTATAGTAACCCCATTCCCCTTCATCTTCACTCTTATACAACACACGTCTTTTCTCTAAGTTTAATACTGAACCCCATATGAAAGAAAACACAAATTGCACAATTTCCTTTTCATGTTTTACTGGGATCATATAAACATTTGACATGATTGCTGTTTTTCCCATTAATTCCAAATTCACCAGATAAGCCCTTTTCCTGAATGCTAATGTATGCATCCTCCAAAGAAAATCAATTTATTTTGTTTCTTTATCATTCCTTCAATTGCAATGTAAAATCATTTTCCCCATATTTTATTCCTAGCAAAGATGCTTCATTCAATGAAAAATACACCCCCTCCCCAGTTTTCACTCGTCACCCAAACCCTTGCTTTTAACTTTATTCAAGGTCTTTCTCATTTCCTTTAAACCAACACTTCCCTCATCCATGCTTTGGTCTTATCAACTATATTGTCTGCATATGTCCAAATTACTGGTATCACCATCTCCTTTTGCAGTGCATATCTAGCGTCTTTTATAATTACTTCACTCACTATCACATTTGCAACCAATGCGAACAGTGTTCCATTCATAGGACATCCTTGTCTTGTATGATACTTCTTCAATATTTCTTTGCTCATCCACCCATTCACTAACACTTTGTCTATGTTTTGCTTTGCTGACATGCGCACACTCATACTTCTCCATAACATCCCACAAAGCATCATGCCCATAACATCTCACAAAGCATCTTTTCCTAAAGTATCAAATGTCTTGCTAATCACCTACCATAAGACTTGCTTCCTCCCTCTTTTTTTTACTTATGACATAATTCACAGTTTTGCTCACAAACCTGTAACAGCTCTTAACATCTTCACCTTTGTACTATGTATACTTTCCTCCATAATATACCTAATTATTCCATTCCCCTCTGTATTATTACTGTAACATTTTTAATCAGTGTTATTTAGTGAGAAGTCTTCATTTTTTCATTCTTCTCATCTTTCTTCCATATAAGTTTTAATATCCCACTATATAACTCTTCATAAACAAAGCCTTTGTTCAACCATTCATTTAGAACATTTACAAAATTCCCTCTTTGCCAGTCCATTAACTTATTGTAAATTCCATACCTTATACCGTCCAAGCCTGACACTGTGTCATCATTTATTTTAATTACTTCATCCAATTCACTAACAACAATTTCTCTTTCAAATTTTCCTTTACAAATTCTGGGCATTTCTTTTCTTACCATTCTGTCTTATTGTCCATCCTTATACTCTTAACATATTCTCCACATACTGTGCTACAATATTCATAATTTATTTTTGTGTTTTTACCTCTCCTTTTACATTTTTCTTTTCTTGCATTATGCCAATATCCTCTTTTATTATTTTATCCAAACATGCAGATACCTCCTTCCTTCTCCTTTGTGAGTAATATCCCTACCTAAACAGTAACGTGTTGATTTTTTTCAATGTTTTATATATATTTTTCCGATCCTAATATTCTCTTGTATTCTCGAAATTGTCTAATACATTGCTATACATTTTTCCATACTTCATTCTCTTCCATTCTTACATCATCTTGCCACTAAAAACTCTTTTTGTTTTAAATCCAATCTGCCACTCGCACTGTTTTTATACAAGTTGTTCATGGATATATAATCCTTCCATAGCAGCAGTACTTCCCGCTCTTCAGTATCATCTCATAATTTCTCATTTATTCCCTTTATTTCCTTTCCTGTTTTAATATACTCCTTTTTACCATCACCTCTATCCATATAGCTAAATGGTCGTAAAAACCTGTCAACTGTATTGACACCTGCCACCCCCCCAAATCTTCCGATAATACAAAATAATTTCAGATCCAAGTTGCCCTCCTTCGATAAGTCCATTGACTTTTGTTCTACACAGTTAATTGACCACATTTTATCACTTCTTGTATTTGTTTTGCATCTTTCCCTTTCTTTTTAAGTCTTCCCATTAGATGATATTTAAAGTCCCCTGCAGTTATAATTTTCATGTTAACCACCACATAGTCTAATATTTTATGAAACTGATTCTCTTTACTTGCTAGTTATTGTATACATGCATATAATGCTATAATTCTTTAATTCTGTAAATATGCTGTGTCCACCTCGCATCCTCCGCACTTAACTGATCATTACTGACATTACATCTAGCATTCTCATGGTTTTTACACAATATAGCCACTCCAGAACAGCTTTCACTTCCTAAGTTCTGGATTATATTTCCATACCACATTTTTTCTGTTTGCAGTATTTCTTCACTTGTCAAGAACATTCTCTAACATAATATCCACACCACATTTAGCACATTATTCCAGTATCCCTAGCCTTCTTGCAGTGTTAACACTGTTCACATTAACTGAAAATACTCTACAATTATTTTTCCTTTTTAAATTTAAGGGTAATATTTTATTAATTTTTGTTTTCTTATTTTTATGCTTTACCCTATTGAATATTTCCCCGTGTTTATGTACAAGTAATCCTTGATCCTCAGAGTCAGATTTTTCACTGGCTAAAACTTCATAAAAATTGTCAGTTCTTTCTGCTGACCTGTCTCCCTGTATGCAGACTCTCTCCTTCTTTTCCTCCCTCCATATTTTTCTTCTGCAGTTGTTTCTTCATATAATCCACCCACTCCCTCAGCCTGTTCTTGTCCTTACTCATGTGCGTTTTCTTCTCTTCACCCTTCTTTTTAATTTTTTACTGTTTCCTTTTAACAGTCCTTTTTGTTACACAGTTCCAGAAATTTCATTATCAGTCCCTCAGCTTCCAATATTAAGTCACGAAAAATCTCAGTCCTTGTATGTATAAAAGCTGTGTGTACTTTAAAACACAGAGCAGTTACCCAAGTATCCCATGCGTAATTGTTTGGCTGTTACACCCTCACTTTTTGTTCTTTTCTTTCATCTGGCCTTCTGTTTTTTTTTAAATACTTTTACTTCCATGTGTTGCCGCTCTATTACTCTGACTTCTGTTCCCATTTAAATAGTTATATTGATAAGGCAGTCCCTGTCTGCAACAAATATAATGCAAAGTTTAAAAACAAATCCCTAAGGTGGAATACCCATATAAATAAGTTATGTAACAATTGAAAGAAACTGCTTTATGTTTGTAAGAGGTGACATTTCTACCTACCTTATGTACATACTTAAGCAAGCTAACAAAGAACTTAAGGGAGCCATTAAGAAGCTCAGAGCTCATTATGAACTTAAAACAGCCACTAAAACTAAAAATCAATTCAAATCTTTCTTTAACTGTGTCAGGAAGTTAAGAACCAACACCCAGCAGTGTTCAGAGCTAGCCACAAAAATACTACACTCTGTGACCCAAAGAAATCGCTAATATTCTAGTTAACAAATTTAGTGCAGATTTTACTCCACCCAGTGTTATAGCTATTCCATAGGTTCCACATTCTCAGCCAACCACTTAAATTACTGTGGAACAAGTTTTCTAAGCCCTTTCAAAAACTAAGAATACTTCATCCATGGGCCCTGGCAACATGCCAGGTTACAGGATTATCAGTGCCAAGTATGGCCTTTCTGACCTAACCTCTTTAGTCTAAGCCTGTCCACTGGTTATATTCTTGAATCCTTGAAATGGCCATTGGAATTACATAAATGGTCTATGTTTACCAATCAAATAAAACTTTAATTGAATGGCTACTCAACGAACGCTTACCAGTGAATGTGTGTTTCCTCGTATAGGCATAGGAATGAAAAGTAAGTCCTCATAGTGTCGTAGTCGGTTCAGGCACAGAACATGCCACCAGGTTTGTATTGGAAGGCCGTTCACCGAACCCTGCAGATGACCCCCCCCCCGGTAGTTATATATACCAACTCTGAGATCATACTACCGTGGGGAAAGGGCACATTTCCTTATACTTACCATAATGTGATCTAAAGAACTATATGCTGTTTCGTTTCTATGGGCAAATTTTGATATTTTCCCTTCCCCACTGTAGTGCAATTTCAGAGTTGGTGTATGTAATTGGGGGACATGAGCAGGGTTCAGTGAATGGCCCTCCAGTATGCGCCTGGTGGTGTGTTGTGTATCTAGGCCAGCTTTGACAGTTTGAGCTACTTTTTGTTGATATGCATATACAAGGAAACGGACGTTTGATGGTAATTGTTGAGTACCCATTTGATTAATGTTTTGTTTCCTCATTAAACATATAACCTTATATAAGGGTGGCCCAACCATGAACCCTGATAACTGTACAACCATTCATCTCACTAGACTCGTATGTAAATTTATGGAGTGCATTATTGTAAGCTTCATTAATCTGGACATTAATATCTGTTAGCCCTGGACCCTTCTCAATTTGGCTTTATCAAAAGAAGGTTCTGCCTGTTTAACCTCAATAATTTCTTTGAAAAATTAACTGAAGCAGTGGATATTGGTTTTGCAGTGCATACAGCATAGCTAGACCTGGCCAAGGGCTCTGACACTAATATCCTTGGACATTATTGATAGACTTGTAAGTCTGAATATAAATGCTTATATTGTGTGATGGATATCGAACTGGTTGTCTGACAGAACCTATGAGGTTAGAGTAGCATGTGTCACGTCTGAAGGCAAAAAAGTTACCAAAGGTGTACCACAAAGCTCAGTTTTGAACCCTCTTCAGTTTGGCATATATTTCTCGGACCCTCAGGCCAGCACTTGTGGTCTATGGTTAACTAAGTTTGCAGATGTCTGTAAATTGGGTGTTTGAACTTCAACAAATTCACAATTGCTCCAACATGGCTTAAACCATGTTAACAATTAGTGCATGGATGATTATCTCAAATTAAATGCAAAAACGTAGCATAGTTCATTTTGGTAAACAAAACATTTTCACTTACCATATAGGAGATGCACCCCTCCAATTGTACACTGGTATAAGTAATCTATGCACTCTTGTTTACAGTTTATCATTTGACCATCATGTCCATCATTAGCTTGGAAAGCTTTTTCTCTGGCCTATCTGATTTCCAAAGAAGTCTTCATTCCCCTTTATCCATATCTTATCAGGACCATTATTGAATAGAATGCACCTTTTGGCATATATTTATGTAAACATATCACTCAACTTCAGAGAACTCAGAGATTCATAACTAAAAAGATCAGTGGTCTCAAAAATCTTAGGACTGCCAGTCTCCCAGCCAACTTTCAGTACTTAATCTGTTACTAACTCCTCCATGGAGATTTATGTCTATCCTTTTAGGACATGAAAGAGCCAACCCAATTTGACCTACTGTTGCTTTGCAGAACTAATGGTATATCAAATAGTCACTAAACCTTCATCAGCAGATTAAGTAAGACACATCAATGTGATAGATTCATATCTCAACACATCCCTTACATCTGAATAAACTTCCACTACATGTCAAGTAGAGCAGCATCCTTGCCACCTTCAAGATAAACCTAGATAATTGGATGCGCAGCCTCAAATTCTCTCACTTATCTATGAATCTGTGAACCTTTTAAGTTTTAACTGCTGCATTCTGTGCTGCCACATAACCTCGCTCCTTCCCCACAACTTTTTCAGAAGTGCTGAAAATGGTAATCTGCCATGTCACTCCATGAAACAGCAGAACTGTTATCTGGATCTACAAGCCTTCCAGATGCCAGTTCTGTTATCTGCACCACTCCAGTGGACTTGCTTCATTTTCCATTGAGACAGCTTAGTACTGCTCATTTGTGTCATCCATGACACAGGAATCTTTACCTGTATTATACTCCATATTGAACAATTTTTTCTCCAAATTCTCATTTTCCACCTCTAACTCTCCACAGTTTTTCTTTCTGCCTCCATGCTGCTGCTTTTCTTAGGCCTTCTCTTTACAGTTTTAAGAGCCATCTGACACCATCTAGCAGCTCCAAAGAGAAGAGGAAGTACCCTTTATGGCCCTGGTCACATTTCCCCAGTAATATAAGTACCACCACTTAGTGTCTTCCCCCCTGAAAAGCAACCATTAGCTTAGTGGGATTAACCCAGTCAACAAAGGATAAGTAAATATCAAGGTTACTTTCTTTCAGCAAAAGTCCACATTTTTCAAGAAAAAAAAAACTGAAAGCCATTTATAATTTTTATCCTTACAATGTCGCTTCAGAAGCTTCACCTTCACATTTGACTAAGCATTGTTTTTGTAGAAGTACTTGTGAATGTGTTGTGCTCATTTGCACTGATGATCCTTGTCAGACCGGTGTTGCCTGCAATCACATTAAATGTTTAATTAGACTATCTTTGATTGATTAACCAGAGTATGGAAAACTGTGCATTAAGCATGCCTCCATAAAAATATAACACAATGCATTCACACTTTTCCTATGTAAATGTTGCAGTCTGCATAAAGTGAATGTGGGACTTAACAGGTAGGTCATTTGTTTGCACAGTTTTGCCACATAAACATGGAGAATCATTCTGAGTAAATTTAGTAATCCTTTCAGAATTCCTATTTTGGGTATTCCATTTGCCAGTTAAAAACAACTGTCACATTCCATTTTCAAAA
This sequence comes from Protopterus annectens, assembly GCF_019279795.1. Classification (NCBI taxonomy): domain Eukaryota; kingdom Metazoa; phylum Chordata; order Ceratodontiformes; family Protopteridae; genus Protopterus; species Protopterus annectens. The sequence goes on along the minus strand of NC_056729.1, from coordinate 281,902,563 downwards.
TGCAAGTTGTGATATATTGAATTTTTACTTTCTGTTATATAATGCGAAAACAGAAAATGTGAAACCTATACAATTAGGCATTATTTGAGCACATTTTTTTCTTTCAATAAAGGGTACTATTCTCACCGTGAAACGTTAAATGGCTCCTGGTTTGTTCAAGATTTCTGTGACCTTCTGCGCACTCATGGATCCTCACTGGAGATTACAGAGCTCCTCACTCTTGTGAACAGGAAGGTTTCTAATCGCACAGTGGCTGCCTCAAAAGATCCAAATGTTATTGGCAAGAAACAGGCTCCATGTTTTGCATCAATGCTGACCAAGAAGATGTACTTCAGGCCTAAAACATCTTGAAGAAGATCCCCGTTAACTCAGGGCTTTTATTTGATTTTACTTTTTTAATGTGGAGAAAAAGGGAACACGATCAGTTTACAGATTTAATTGTATGCTACATGAAATGATTTAAAAGATATCTGGCTAGATCTTTAACATGACACTTCATTGTTTGTTTTCTTTAAAAATTAGTACTTTTGATATCCACTACTATGGTGGTTTGTCACAAGCCATAAGTTTCTCTTTAAACATTTTATTGTAACTGTGCTCTGGTATCTTTTTCTAAGAAGATTTCCACTTAACATTCTAAAATTTTGCTACTTATCACTTTATAGCCAAGCTTGATAAAATTGCCTGCAGAATGTTTTCTGTGCTAGTGACAGAATGAACAGCTTTTGTTTTGCACATTGTACAAAACACTGGCAAAACCTGTTTATTTTCTTCTTAGAATTCCACTCGTGTAAAAATACTTAGCTTTCCTATGAGCAGTATTGTTTACAAAGCATGTTGGCTGTTTTTTTTTTTTTTTTTAAATTCTCCTTTGCTGCAGCAGAATTTATTAGATGGGATTCACAAGCAAAGTGTACTGGGAACAAATGAGCCACTCGAAAAGAGAGAACGATATAAATCCAGGCAGTTAGAAGACATTACCGTAAGGACTGCTGTTGTATGAAGTGACTCTGATGGTAATGACACCCACCTGCTGGCACGGTCTCCATCTTCCTTTTTAGTAATGCAACATTGGAGCTTATTCCTATTTAGTAAGGCTGTGCATTTCCAGCTCACTGCAAAAGGAATCCGAATGTGACTAACCCTGTACATTTTTTTCTTCTTGCTTGAGTATGTCAGGCTAAACATCTTTTTGGCAGAACTTAACATAAAGAGCCTTTTGAACATTCAATTTATATTTGATGGTTTACCAGTATCAGTCTTTACAGCTTTTATGTTGGAAGATTTTTGTGTTACATGTGACCTGTATATGTGTCTGCAGAATACATCCTGTCCTCTCCATTAGTAGATGGCTGCTTCAGCAAAATCCTCTGATAAGCACAATGTCTGCATCACTGTCGTTTAGTACTTTTATTTAAAGTGGACTTTTTGTTGTTGGGAGTAAATGTCATGATAATGTTTCTTAACTTTACCAGGAGTTCAGTAATGCATTGTGAGGTTAGTGTCACAAAATTCTTGGGCTACTTCTTTTTGAGAAGATCTTGAAGAAATTTGAAATTGGTATAAAGTAACTTATGTTTTTCATGTTTCTTCTTTAAGAACTGTAAAACCAAATAAGAATGTATTGAAGCAGTTATCAGTCATCTGAACTTTGGTTCATTACACTAATGGAGAGACAGCTGTCCCTGTATCTGTGTGTCTTGAATGCACTGTTGCCATATCACAATCCCCACACTGGCTAGAAACTGAAATAGCTCAAAGTTTCACAGCTGTGTATCTTTAGGTTCTGTATTAAAAGGAAAAGATGTTAGTCTTCAGAGATGGTGAGCATATCCATATCCTATGTTCATCAATAACTAAGATGCTTCCTACAGGGCATATGGTGACATGGAAATTTTCCATCTTCTTCCACTCTTAACGGACAGTACTGCACACATGCAAAGGTGATTATATCTAGTTGTTCCCCTTATATCCTGAAGACAGCTTTAAGAGACTGCCCTGTACATGAATGCCAGTCTGCAGTGGCTGTATAAACAGAGGTCTTTCAGAGAAAAGCTGTGGATTTTGCTGTTTATGTTAAAGCTTTAATTTTGAGCCATTGCCTTTTTGTTTTCTTCCAGCCCCATACTCCTTTATAGTACTTGATGTCTTTCCAACAGTTTCCCACTGCTTTTGGCCTTCACTGATCAATATTAAAGATGAGTACTTGCCATATTTATTTGCATGTGAAAAGGTCCTGTACAGTGGTGCTTATTCCTCCATCCCCACGTCTGAATGACTTTTCTATCCAGTATCTTTGGATGTATTTTCCTGTAAGCAGGCAGTTGCATAACAATCTGTTCTTTTGCTTTTGTACGTTTCATGTTGTAATCAATTACTGTTTGGATTAGTCATACAGCAGAAGAGGCTGAACACTCCTGACTAGTTTACTGTGAGACATCACAATATGTACCATCAATAGGTACACAAGTCCTCCAAAACAGAGAAGCTAGAGAAGTGTCTGAAAAGTTCTGAACTTGGGAACATCAAAAGAGAAAGTTCTGGTGTTTCCCACAGTATAGAACCTTCTGACAGATTTGCTGATGAGCTGTTTCTAGAACAAGACTTATTTGAATGCTTCCAGATACAAACACTGCAGCCCATACTGTGGACATAAAAATAGTCTTCCAGAACACTATACATCTCGCCTGGCTTCTGATACTTAGATGGGTTCTCCATAATTTTTGTTGCACAGTTCAAGCAAAACACCGCCCATCACTTGGCAGTCCTACCACCAGTTAGGCAAAATGTTGATAATGTTAGAAAGTATTTTGCATAGTTGGGCTGTTTTAGGAAATAGGTCCCTACTCTTGAGTCACTTTTGGAATCCATTAGCATTCTGTTTCACTGGATCAAGAAAATGAGACCACTGCAGGTAGTCACAGTGCCTGTAGCAGTGGTGAACTGAATGCATCTACACATGATAAAAGTAGCCTTATGACTGTCACAAATGCCCTTAGTAGTTCAGTGGCAAGAAATGTTTGTCAGAGGCTCATAAATCTAACCGCTTAAAAACAAAAACTGTAGAAGTATCCTTTGTAAAGTCTGTTTGTCTGGGTGCAGATACCCAGGAACATACAGTTTTTTGCAGTAGAGAACCTTGTCTGCTTGAGGAAGACCAACCAATGTGTATTCACCAATTATATTTTTAATGATAGTATCTACAGTTAACAAAAAGCAGTAAGAAAAAAGGCATGCCTTTCTCCCCCTTAAATGTTTCTGCTTCTCTGAAAATTAAATGAAAAGTATTTAAACATGATCTGGAATCAGTAATGGAGAATGAAGATAAGTGAGGACTGGGGCTAACACAATGTTTTAAGCCATGAAAGGGACAACAGACAGCTATGGGCATGATTGAGGTTCAGGTTTTGTTCAGTTTTGCTAGGGTCATTGTAGTGGATCTTCTGTGATCAATGCCGTAAAATAATAAAACTAATCCAAGGTACATATTCTTATTTCTAATCCATGAGATAAGGGATGGTCTGTTATGTCCTTTTGAAAAAAAAAAATAGTTTCCCTTGTTATTGAACTCTAAAGCAGTCCCTATCAGAAGGCAACATTTTACCAGACACCGTATTTCTGGTCACTGCAAGAAGGCAAACTAAATACCTCCCACTTCTCTAGAAACTGGGGAAGAGGAGCACTTGTGATCAGAAATCTCATTAAGGTCCCCTCACTTCTTCCCACCCTAAGACTGGAGCTGCCTCAGCAGCTCTGGTTCAAGACTTCTGATAGTGCTTTGCTGCTTTATCCTCACGTCATCATGAAGAGCTGTTTGACAGAATTTAGAGAGGTGAGGATATTCACAGCACATTCTGTTGACAACTAATTGTTGCTGAATGTGTACCACACATCTTTAATGTCAGGCGAACATAAGTCTGTTGATTCTGCTTCCCTGCCCAGTGCTCAGACTAATTTTCCAGTATTGGCACTAAGTTGGGGAGGGCTGTACTCCTGAGCTGTCATCCTTCATCTGAGCTATTAAACAGGTCTTGTCTGCCAGTAAAATATACAAGTTAAAAATGTTTAATTATAGGATTATTTGCATCTTCATAATTAATGACAAACATCAAAGCCAGAATGTTAAAGTGCACACATTTGGTCTAACCAATTTTATTAATTTCTTTATAAAGAAAATCGTGTCCTTGCCAAATTTCTTCTAGTCATGATCACTATCACCTCGGGTCTTCCCTGAAAATAGGCCATGCGTTCATTCAACTAACCCAGTCAAAATAAGTAACAATATGGAAGTTAATAAAACTATAAATAGAATAAAACTGATCATGGCAAGGGGAGTAAACCCCACACATTTCATTTTTGGAAGAATGGGCCCACACTGCCAACTTAAATTGATTTTAGTAGTTTTCCATTGCATAAAAAGAAGTTTGGAAAGTCTGAACCCCAGATATATAAAAGCTGCTCTGAGTGAATTCATTTAAGACCTTTCTTTTTGTCATGATCAAATCTCTGCATTTTTCTAAATATAGAATACTGGTTTACATACAAGTCTTAAAATCTCATCACAAATTTCTCAGATTTATGAGAGGTTCTCATAACTAGCAGTTTTATTGTGCTCTAATTCTGTAAATCTATCACGGATATCTGCAATGACATATATTTCAAGCAATCAGACAGTCCATGTTTTCTTTTAAGGTAATTGGCTTTTATTAGTTGTCATATATCTTCCTTTGGAGTGGGACTAGGGGTACATCCTCCCACTTCCTTACTCTTGGCAATTATGCTCTGTGCATAGAATGTGAATTTCATGACATTGTAGTCTGTCCAGGTAGTTGAAGTAAAACTGGGGACATCTATAAGGGCGTTTTAATTACTCCATGGTCATTGTTGCATCTCTGACAAAAAAAAACACCCAAGGTACAAGACCAGGTAAAGAAGTCTTACTAGGTCTTTTGGTACAGCCAGTCTCATTATGCCAGTTGCTAGGTTGTTTGTTAAAAACAAAAAATGGATGTTGCAGACTCAGTGCAGTTGGACTTGCAAGTCCCAGGGTGAACAAGCATGAGTAACATCTACTTTAGTACAGCCCTATCTTGATAAGCAGAGCTGCCAGACTTGCTTATAGTATAACCAAACCTTTCTGTCTTCCTGTCCTTTTATATTCCCTTATAACAGATGCTTGTATCTTAGATTGTGGACTTGCATTCAGATACACCATTTTCAGGTCTTCTGGAACACTTAGAATTTGTGGAGCCGGAGTAACTGTGCATCTTGTCTTGTGAAATGCACGGTTTCCTGCCTAATTTATTTTTCTTGTCTGCCATTTTGATTATCCACTGCCTATAGAATTTCTCAGATGTGTAACTCTGGTGTTTGAACAGCAAGGGGAAAGCAAAACATTGCAATTTTCCCTGTGTTGATAATTATTGGTGAGAAAGACAGGAAAAACATGGAGACAGTTTTACTTTTATATTCAGAGATAGAAGGAACAAATTGCATGACTCCCTCAGCATCAACAACTTTAGTAGAGATAATCTTAGATTCTTTTCAGATGTCTGTTCTCTCCTAAAAAATAAGCATAGGCAGAGTTGGACTATCCCAATAGATTCTATACAGTAACAAGAGATCATGACAAAATGGTTTCAAAGAGCTGTATCCATTGACATGGCACTTTTCCCTTCAGAGATTCATTGCTTAAAGACTCTTCATTTTGTCCATATGAAGCCTTATTCATCAGCCTTTCAATACAAGACACCTTGTCTCAGTAGAAGACATGTATTTACATTACTCTAAAAGAACTGAAGGTAGTACACAGGGCTGTGAAAGCTTTTCCAGATAATTTTCAGTCAGGACATTTTCATATCAGGACATACAGTTATACAAAACATAAATATGGAGGGCCAGTATGTTTTACAGCTGTGTAGGAAGACCGTGTAAATGTGGAAGACTGCCTTACAATTCATTTGGTTTCTTACAGCATGTTTCATGTGTGTAGAATAAATTATCAAATGCCTTAAGCATGAAGATGGCATTGGGTTAAAAGTGGAAGTTGTGTCCATGTATCTTTCTAGACATCTTACAGAGGTGGGGCCTTTTTAGATCATTGTTGCACACTGCAGCAGTCAGGTGAAAATCTTGTTTTATTCCCCACTGCACAGTGTAGAACAGTGGTGCACCATTTTTTTTGTGGGGAGGCCCACTACACAAATTCTTAATGCATCTGCAGGCCACCTCAAAACATAGTAAGTCATTACGAGGTAACAATAGGTACAGGTGACTGACATTTTTACTTAAGACATCAGTCATGAAATTACCTATTTTCTACATCAACTTTGCATTTAACTTTATTCTGGCTTGCAGCCATGACTTATTACAAACTCTTGCAGAAAGTTACTACTGTTTACAGACTGCAAGTTATAAACAAGAAAGAATAGTTACTTCTGTGGCTAAAATTAGAGGTGTGCGCAACTGAAGTCAATTAGGTAAGTAAGCACGTGCTGGAAAGTTTGCATGATTGGAGTAAGGCATAGCATTTTTTCACTTTTTTTTTTTTGGTTATTCTCTGGGGGTCCGATTTGGCCCCCGGGCCGGACGTTGTGCACCACTGGTGTAGGAGATAGATACTTTCTTATTCAAAAGGACTCTGGTTTAATGTGTGCTTTCCCGCTCTTTCCTCTGATTAAAAAGATGGCTTTCATATATAAATAGGTAGAGCCAGACTAATTCTAGTAGTTCTTTCTTGGCCAGTGTAGTTACGGCGTCTTTACAAGTGAGCCATATCACTCATCCACAGTGGCCATTACCTCTACTCGTCTTAATTTAAATAATTATTTCATAATTTGCTTTGTCAGAAGCTTTTCACCAGTTATGCAGCACTCTTTTGCATAGATTTGTCTCAGGATGTTGTTTTGCACATAAGCTACATCATATTCAGTTTACAGTATCTGACGTTTGCTGTCAAATTTTCCAATCCTGTTTTCTAAATGCTGCTTTATATCTCATTTGTGCACGGTACATTTCTTTGTAACTTCCACCATTTCTTTTAGTGTGTTTTATTTGCACTGAAATAACTTCTTAAAGGTTAGTGTGGACCTAGCCTTCAGGCATTGCTTAATGTCAGGTAAGCTCAGGTGATCATATATGTTGTAGCCTTTGTTTTTACAGTAGTGACAACTGCATATGAGTGTGTGACTGTGTTCATAATTTTGTCACATCTGATTTAACAGGCTTCCATCACACTATAATGTTAAATGTCATCATGTGACCAATGTGCTTGTGTTATTTTTTTACTTTTTTAATATGAATTATTCGTAAATGCACTCCTGGATAGAACAACTTTTCAAAATACACATTTTTTGTGTAATTGTTTTTTAAGAATTAAACAATGATGATGTAATAGTACAAAAAATGTACTTTTGTTAAATAAAGCCTAATACGTTTTCCATTGCATTCATTTTACCACTGTCTCATTTGTTGTGTAACACTAAATATGAAGCTTTTTTGTTGTTTTTTTTTTGTAAGCCAAAAACAGTGCCCTGAAGGGAAACGTATGTTGATAATATTCTCTGTAGGAATATTCATGTAATTTCTGATCACCCCTTATGCAGGTAGATGTTTGCAGAAGATTCAGACAGAAAAGTCATAGGCTAATGTAACACCTAAATGTTTTTCATAATGCTCTGTTTACAACAGACACACCACAGATAGTCTATCTTTCATGATCTGCTTACTTATACTGAACTTTTAGAAGGGATTTGTACCATGTGACATGCATCTACCTTTAGCTAAGATTAGCATATTCATATCTTCTTTCCCCCTTTTTTAAGTTGTAAACCAACGTTTTATGAAGAAGCATGTTCTGTTTCATCGATCATTTCAAATAAATGTCCACTCTGTACTAAACATATTATTGCTTCCTTTAAACAACATAATTTGTTAATCTCAGTAATTTCGATAAATGCAGCTTTTTAGCTTTTATGAAGACTGACTCTCTAACTGTCCACATTGTCTCTCTGAGTTTCTGAGTGGTCTTGACTGTATCTTAAGCAGTTGGTATGATCATTTACATTGGATTGTCTGACCTTCCTGTTCAGACAGTTCTGTTTGCACTATAGCTCCTTGGGGGCTTGACAGGTAGCTTCTGTTTGCACTTCATTTTTACTGTAACTATTTTCTTGCAGCACTATTGCTTGTGACACTTGTTTTCCCTTTCTCTTATAGGATCATAGGAGATTATTAGGCTATCAACCCAGAGGTCATTTTAAGCCTAGCAATTTCAATCCAATGTAATACTGTAGAAGTACTAGTCAGTACCCTAGATTGTATTTAGTAATGACTGCCCATGTCCAGGAGAGTTGTGGGCACTCTCCCCTGTAAGAATTTATGGTGCCCCATCCACTCGTCCAGGTTCCTCATGAACAGTGTCATAGAGGTGCTCTGTTTCACATGAATTATTAGTCTGTTCCTAAGATGTGGCAGTCGCTGGAAGATAAATCTATCCTTCCAGCGTGTCCTATTTAAGTCGCAGGCCATATTTATTCTCTGGAACTGGTAGCCCTAGACCCATTTGATTTATGGATATCCAGTAAGTTTATTAGGTTTGGATCTTGGGTTGCTCTGTAGGTCAGGCACAAGTCTCCCCTAAGAAGTCTGTATGATACTGAATGTAGTGACAGGGACTTCAGTCACTTTGTGTAAGGTACATGCTGGAAGCCCTTGATCATCTTTGTTAGAAACTTCAGAGGTCTCCTAATTGCTGCAGGTACTTAGTACGGTCCATACTAAATGGGGCATTATACTCAATTATGGGACGGATAAGTGCCGAGTATATGGGGGGGGGGTTATAACTTCTGCTCTCGAGCCGATGTCTTTACTTATCAAGTGAGCTACATGGAAAGCTTTCCTTTCAATGTAGACACATGGTGGTCAAAGTTAAGGTCGTGGTCAACTTATGATCCCAGGTCCCTTACCCACTTAATGGATACTTAAGGTTTTGTTGTTGATTTGATAGTGTGAAGGGACATTGTGCTGAAGGGAATGATGATGCATTTCTTTGCATTCAGTTTGAGACTGTGACTAATACACCAGTTGGTCAGTGGGAGATCCTCCTGGAGTGTGCTGACATCATTTGGGGATTCAGTGACTGCACCTAGTTTGCAGTCATCTGTAAACGTGATCAGCCGCAACCAGTTAGTTTTGACCTGAACTTCTGAGAAGTATATACCAAACAGTAGGAGGCCCAGCACTGACCCCTGCGGCACCCCACTGGTAACAGGTCTGGTGATTGGAGTCACCCTCTTTGATAGTGTGTGTCTGGTTTGTGAGCCAGTTGGCAACCCATCTTACAATGAAGGGGTTTACATTCAGTCTAAGTTTATTGGTAATGCCCAAGTGTGAGATTGTGTTGAAAGCCTTTCCCAAGTCGAGGTGTGTTGTGTCCACAGATTTGTCCTCATCAATGGCCTTGGTCACATTTTAAAAGAAATCCATCAGATTTAACAGGCAGGATCTGCCCTTCACGAAGCAGAGTTGGGTAGGATCCAGGGTTTGAAGGTCACCTATGTCTTTATTTATGAGGTCCATAATGATAAATTCTATGGCCTTACAGATGAGGCTGGCCAAGCTTGTGTTTCTGTAATTCCCCATATCTGTTGCTAGGCCACCTTTGTGGAGGGGAATGACTGCAGCTGTTATCCATTCTGCAGGAACAAAGCCTGTAATTAGACTATGATTGAAAAGGGTTCTTAGTGGTGATGCTAGTTCATGTTTTAGCTTGTTTAGAAGACAACATGGGATATCATATGGTCCCATAGAGGCCATGTTCTTTGCCTTGGACAAGGCTTTGAGGACCTGCTCTTCAAATATGTAAGGGGGGTTGGGGAAGGGTTGTAAGTGTGGTGGGGATAAGGGAGTGAAATTTTTACCAAATCTATCCGCTAGCAGGTTCACCAATTCTGCACATGTTTGGGTCTTACCCTTTAGGTTATGTATGTAGATGTACAAGGCCTTGTGGTTATCCTTGGCAGTACTTGCTCGGTTTCTGTCAAAGGAATGCTTGCAAGATTTGACAAGTTTGTCTTATTTGCCTGTTAACACTGAGGAGGGTGCTTTTCCACTGTTGGGTCCTTGTCTGTTTTCTTGGACAGCAACCTTTTTGCATTTATTGTGAAGTTTGTTGATGCTGGAAGTCCACCATCACAACTTGATTTTACTTGAGGCTCTGGCTTTGATTCTGTCTGGTCCAGATGAGTTTGTACACTTATGCAAGCGATTGTACTAGTGTAAGCTTCAACATAGTTACCAATTTCAGCTTGGTGTGGGGCTTGGAAAGCATTTATACTTTCACCTAGTAGGGTATAGTTTGCTTTGGTGAAGTGTCTGATTTTACCGTATGTGAGTTCTGGTGTTAGTGTCAGTTCAAAGGTGATTGATTTGTGGTCAGTTTTAACTAATGAGGGTCCAACAGTTGTGGCAGTGCACCTGTTTGACATGTTGGTGAGGACCAGATCCAGAATGTTTCTTCCTCTTGTCGGGGTATGGACAATTTGCTGCAAGGCATTTGAATTCACAAAGTCAAGGAATTTTTGTGCTAGGGAGTTTGGGCTAAAGTAGGTTTCCCATTTGATGGAGGGATAATTGAAATCCCCCATAACCAGTGTGTTTGGTAAAATTTGGATCGTCTTCAATTTGGTGAAGTAGGCTTCATGGGTGTCATGACCCATGGAGGGGGATCTGTAACTGTCTTAGACTTGAAATGGGGGTTTTACCCACCGTAAAGTGGACCTGGAGTAACTGCATGGTGTTGTCCAGACTAGATGTGAGGTAAATTTATCTCTAATGTAGATTGAAACACCACCTCCTTTAGTTTTCACATGTTCATTTTGCTGTCCAAAGGTGTGGAAGGCATTGTAGCCTTGCAGGGCCAGGGTACTCTCTGAGACCTTAAACTAAGTTTCTGTGACTGCACAGCAGTCTACATCTTCTAATGGTAGAAGTGGTTGCAGTTTTTGGCTTAAACTCATAGCATTTAGCAGCATGACCATTATTTTGTTCTGATTGGTTAATTTCAAGTTTGTAGTGTTGTTTTTGAGGCCTTGCCTAAAAAAGGCACAACAGGGGAGGCAAGTGCCTTTGCCAACTGCTGAAAGCCTAGGGGGTGCCAAGTGCAAACCATCTCTGGCAAAGCAGCGAGGTTTGTCAACCATGGCTTCCCAGGCAGACAGGAACTGGATCTCCTTCGAATGAGCAAAAGCTAAGCCATTTATTGAAATCAATCATTTTTGTTTATACTGTGGCATCATTCTAGGTGAGGGTAGTATGCTGCTCAAGGCTAGGGACATACCTGCCTGGGACACGTACTCAGAGCTCAACCATGTCTCTCTTCATATAGTCCGGGCAATGAACATCTCAGGTCATTCACACCAACATGAACTGTGACAGCGTCATAATGGTACTTGTTGCTGAGAGACCTGAGTGCATGCATTACTTGGTAGATCCTGGCATTGGACAGGCAGCTGACTGTGACTTTCTCCTTGTCCAACCTGGTGAGTTGGACATCCATATGTCTCACTGAGTCTCAAATGACAAGAAAACTTGTTTTTTGAGAGTTATGTCTTACTGGCTTGGTGGGTGAGAGAAAATGGTGTAATGTGTCATAGTTGCTGTGGATACTGCGTTAGCTGTAGCAGAATTGTGTTTTGGAGGTTTCTGGTGTTTTGGTAAGTTTTTTGAGAGAACCTTTGCATATGTGGATTTATGTGTTTGATGCATGCTATGTGTTTGAGTAGTGGTATGTGTATGAGTAGTGGCACTATGTGAATATGTAGTGGTGGGTAAGTTGACAACCTTCTCTGTGTTACTGTTTTGAGTGAGAGAAAGCATGGATTCTAGATTCTTGGTGTATATACATGTCTCGCGCTCTGTGCTAGACTGTTATTAGTAGAGGGCTGTCAGTGTATATTGACCTTTAACATATTTGCTTATGTAGATGTCTTTGATTCCTTTGGTACAGCTTTCCTTTTCCTGAGACAGTAGAGGACCTTGGTTTGACTGCCTGGCCAACTGCTTCACCTTTAGGCTGCCAGAGTTCCCATGATATTTAAATTTGTCTCAAACATGTCGATCTAATTATCTGTGGGAGTTTCTGTTGTAGTAGTAGTTCTGTCTGCCGATTCCTGTCCAGCATTTACTTTAATTTCTGTTGATTTTCAATAATCGGTAACATGGTAGAAGTAAAAACTGTGGTGGTGGTGCTGCGGTAGCATTGTCGCCTCATAGCAAGACATTGTCCCGTTCGATTCTCACCTAGAGGGTCTTGTGTGTGGAGGCATACATGAATGAGGCGTGCCTTCGTTGAAGGTTGTGCATCAGGGCTGGTAACCCGGTACGTAAAAATCCACTACCAATCATTAGCGGACCGGAGTTCCGCTGTGGAGACCCCTAACCAGGAAAAGCCGAAAGACACAAAGTAACATGGTAGAAGTAGATAATTTGCTTTTCAGCCTTATGCTCGTTAACTGTTGATCTGGAGAGAGACCGAGTCACTGCAGAACTGCAGAGGAGTTACTCCTGTGTTTCATGACTGCAATATGACAAGCTTGTTATGTAGGGCTACAGTTCTTTCTTATGAGAGACTTCTGCTTGGAGAGTTCTTACCATCTGTCCTTGTTCATCACAACTGAATGGACTTGTTTTGACATGCTTGAATTCCTTTCACTTACTAACCTTATGAATTTCTGATTTGTATTCTGGATTTCTTATCTGTAGTAATAAAACTATCGCATCAAATCCCTCACCACAACATTCTCCCACAGATCTACCAAAAAATGAAATATTTTCATTATCAACCTCCATAGCATTTGCTGCAAAATAACAGAACTACATGCTTTTAAATCACAGTTTAACTCTGATATTGTTGCTAGGTCTATGTCAAAGCATCGGACTTTCTTTTCCAAGAACTGCTATTAATCGAGACCATAGGTGCAAACATTTCATTCAGCGAACATGTATCATAGCGAGTATTAACTCATTGAATTACGTTAGCTGGCCAGCTGCTAGCAGAACTGTAAGTGCTGCAAAATTGTCAGCAGGAATGATTTGGAAAGAAATCGTGAGCATATTAAAGTTCATGAACTGTGTTTGCACTTGAGTGTCCATTATAACTGTAAACAATGCAATATATTTTGCAGCAGTGTATTATAAAAAATATTAGTTTGAAATTAAATTCAAAGTATTAGTTCGCCATGTAAAGCTGCTATATAAATAGTGTCAGTCTGAGCATCCGATGTTTACCTCATTCATCATACATCTTTTACACCTCATGTGTACTATTGTCTACTTTATAATGTAGCTTGTGTACTATGTATGGTCCCCTATCAGATTATCAAATGGGCACATTTTCGAATGTGATATGGTCAAAGCCATATTGATAATGCAGTCCATGCAACCGTTCTGACTGAGATTGCTTTACAGTAGAGATCAGGAAAGTTGCTGTTATCCCCACTGTAGTGTGATCTTGAGTTATATATAATTAGCAGGGGGTGTCTGGGTGCTGGGGGGCCTGCCCCCTTGCAAAAGCAGGTTTTGTGGTGTGTGTAGGTGTGTTCTTTTCTGTTACTTTTCTTATACAACAGGTATTGTTACATCTGCAATGTTGGCCAACTATAGCCATTTGATGATATGAAACTCAGTGAAACTAGCATTCACTGAATGAAATGTTCACTCTTATGATCTCGATAAATAGTTCAGGGAAGAGAACATTCGATGCTTTGACATAGACCCATTCTTGCCATCACAGAAACTTGGCTTAAGCCTAACCTTAAAGATTATGAACTACTCCCTCTAGGTTATTATCAGAGCTGATAGGCCTCAAAGTAAAGCAGGTGAGGTATATTTAATTTGTCCAAGTTTATACAATCTCCCTGCCTATTCGCACAACATTCCTAAATTCCAAAATGCCAAAATACATGCACAACTGCTAAAGCTCAAAAATAAAACATGTATTCTTGCAGCCTATATTCCAACAGGGTATAATATACCAACTTTAGAAGAAATACAGTCCTGGAATCTAATAACATATCTTATGAAAACATACCAGGAGATGTAAATATCAACTGGCAAAACCTTACACACAACTTATCAAAACACCCCCTAGATTTAGTACCAACATTACAGCTGTAATTCTTGACTAGATATTGGTGTCTGACCCCAGTAAATTTACAACCTTTGAAACCTATCCAGACTCACTTAGCAACCACTTTCTGGCTTGTACTCCTAGAAATACTACCCACCAACCTAACACTTAGCAGCTTCTTTCTAAATTCAGTAGACTCCATCAGTACATTGAAAGACTTTAATTGATCTGTCCTAAAAAAAACTCTCCCACTTGATGAGGTAATCAATGCTTTTACTATTAAGAATATATTATTCTTAAATACAGCTATGCCCCACTGCACAAAAGAGTGGAAATTGACCACAGCCATGGCTCACTATCTAGACAAAAACTACAATGTCTAACAAACAATGCTTGTAAAGAATGGCTCAAACTTAAAACTCCCTTTAACCTGCAACTCTTTAAAGATTTATTCAATCTGAGTAAAAAAAAAAAGTTAAAAAATATTATAGCTATCTACAACCTCAATACCAAAATCACCACTCCCCCAAAAAATTGTGGACATCAGTACATAACTGGTTACATCCAGGCTCTAATAAGAAACCCAATCCTTCTCATAATAGCTAGAAATTTCAGTCTTATTCAGTAGCTACTTAACAGACAACATTGCCTCTCTAACTAATAACTCATCCATTCAGTGCTTTCCCCCCTCCACATAGTAACATTCCAGTCCTAGTACTTCACACCACACACAGACAGTTTATTCCACCCCCTCCATATCTGAACATTTTCCTTTATATCCATTGCTAGCAACTTCCTTTTATGACCTGTCTTGACAATAATGCTAAAAAAGAAAATACTTAGTCAAATCCTGCTTCTCTGCAGCTGCTGATGCCCTCACTCAGTCCCTATCCTTATCAATAGCTGAATCATATGTATCCTTGTAGGAAACCAAATCCTATATTGTCCCTCTTCATAAATGTGGCATCTCAGCTGGCCTCTAATTTCTGGGCTATTGCAATAGTATGTTTTCTCTCTCAAAAATTCTTGAAAGATGTAGTAATAAACAACACCTCCATTATGCTTCAGCAAAAATTCTACAAGTAGAAAATTGCTTCATTCTACATCAGTTTTGGCAGATTTACTTGATTGCTGAAGCATTTGTGGAAAGTAACTTCTTTTTCTGAACATGCTTCCAGGAATTATTTTTAAACACTCCGCTTTGAAAACAGTTTATTCCTCCTTTTGTAAAGGAAAATAGGACAGAATTTCTTTCCAAAATAATGATTTTTCTTCTGGCCAAGCTCTCATTGTAATTTGCTTCAGTGACTGTATTTCAGTGTTTCTGTGAGTACATCTATGGAATTTTTACTATGGGCAGGATTCACGAAGGCTTGCACGGAGTCTAAGAGTAGTGTAAGACCATGCAGCCTTCGCGATCCAGGAACAGTCCAAAGTCCGTGTAAGAGACCAGCTAAAACGTCTCTTACACGGAGTGGGCGTGGATAAGCTAATCACCTCACTTGCAGCCGAATAGCATGCAAATGAGGATGATTAGCGATCCAGGAAGCCCAAAACAGCCCGTGTAAATGCCGTTTTAGCTGCAGAAATGTACTCAGTTGACAACTGAGTACTTTTCTGCAAAAACCACAACGGAGCCATAGCACGCGTGTGCGCGCCATGAAGCGCGAGTAAGACAGTGTGTGCGCGTGTAAGGCAGTCTGAGCATGTGGGAGCGTGTTGGGAGATGTTTAACACTGTTTGCACGGGTGTGCGCGCGTTTTAACCCGAATAAGCAGATTCTGAACCGTGTAAGCCACTGTGAGCGTGTTTCTGCTGGTATACACGCTGCTCCCCCCTGAGGAAACAGAAAGGAAAAAGGAAGCAACAGAATTAGTAGGAAGCTACCAGGGAATACTGCTGGAGCTAGCAGGTGAAAACAATTAGAAGCAGGCAATTACACAGGCAGAATGGTAGCTCAGCCCAACACTTAAAAATCTGCAAACAGCAGTGCAAGATGTTTCTCTCAAGAGACACTGCAAGACAGGAGTAAGCTATTAGAAGTGAAAACTGAAAAAGCTGAACTCAGAGCAGAAATGTTAGGGGCTGCCATAGCTGTCATAATGAGACATAGGTGACTTGCTGAGGGTGGTGACAATGCAGATGGTGCCAAACAACCCACAGTGAGGAGATGGAGAAGAGTGTACAGGCCCAGGGTCACCTACCACGGGTTACATGAGCTGGAGGTAGTAGAGCACTATAGAGTGGACAGAGACCTCCTGCAGCAAATAGTGGAGCTGTGCAGGCCACGCCTCACACACAGAACCAACAGAGGGGAACCCATCCCAGTGGAAACCAAGGTATGTGTTGGCCTAAGAATACTAGCAACAGGTACCTTCCAGAGACCAACTGGTGATATGATGGGGATATCACAGGCATCAGCCTCCAGGGTACTGCACCAGGTCCTGGATGCCATGTCAGCACATGTCGGTGATTATGTATATTTCCCCAATGCCCGTGAGGTATTGGCCAGCACTATGCGTCTCTTCCAGCAAATAGCGGAATACCCTGAGGTAGTGGGTGCAATAGACTGCACGCATATACGCATCAAAGTACCAACCGGTGAGCGGGGTATGGCCTACATTAACTGCAAGGGCTTCATCTCCATCAACTGCCAGGTCGTGTGTGATGCCCAGGGCATAATAATGAATGTGTGTGCTGGCTGCCCTGGGAGTTACCACGATTCCCACATCTGGCATTTGACGCAGCTGTACCAGACATTTGCCAATGGGGACATCCCACACGGACACCTAGTGGGGGATGCAGGTTATGCACTGGAGCCGTGGCTGATGACACCCATGAGAAACGCACACACACACCTGAACAGGAATGCCATAATGAGGCACATGCACAGACACGTAATGTAATAGAGCGTGTGTTTGGGCTGCTCAAGTCACGGTTCCGGTGTCTGGACACATCTGGTGGAGCCTTGCAGTACACACCAACTACATGTACCCAAATTGTCATGGTATGTGCTATGCTACATAATATGATCTTGCGAAAACAGCTGCAGCAGGACCAGCATAGGGCTGGGCCAAACAGCCCCCCACCATTGCCAAGGCCATCACAGGCAGAGCGTGACTCGGAGAAGGAACAACCTGAACCTGACCCAGTAGGCAGAAGGAGGCGTGCCCAGTATGCCCTGGCTTTGGCAAAGAGGCAATGCATAGCACATACACTGGCTCAGTAGGAACCCTGGGAATGATACCCCCTCTGACTCACTCAAATAATAACATGGATGCCTAAAATGACATGACCTGCTCACAAACATGTACAGGGAAGTGTAATATGCGCATCTGACAGAGGCAGCCCTACAGCACCACCTGAGGCATGAATGCCATGTGTTAAGTAATGTAACACCATGTACTATATGCACACCTGAGGACCCTGACTAACATCCTACCCTCACCAAGCATCATGCCATAATATGGCAATGAGATGATCAAGTGCAATAATTGACTGAAGTATCGCAGTTAGTCAAAGGGGATCCAATGTGTGCAAGCCTGGGATGACATGCTGAGCATGACATGATGCTCCACCTGCTAGGACTGGCGTGCACCTATCAGTGCAGGCCGTATGGATACTGGCAAAGGCTGTTGTTACCCACAGCGTGCCCTGAATAGGTAAGGCTCAAAACACAAACCTACCTCCATAGGTATCAGAAGGGATAAGAATAAGTTAAGGGATAAGTCGAAACAGCAAGATGCATGCAGTCTAAACTCACCCAGTATGGAGAATGTTGATATCTGTGCTGTAACAGAAAACTGGGTCAAGGCTCACAACAGCACCCTAACACTACCAGGTTACACCTCATACTGTGCTGTACAGCCTCAAAACATGGAACAAGCTACAAAAGGAGGGTGACTAGCAATAATTGTCAAGGATAACCACAACCCCATGTTGGTACCACAACAAGAAGCAGCATGGACTAGCCATGGTCAAGTAACGGTGGCTAAAACTGCCCCCCAGTTTATAGCCTGCTACAGACTACTGTCCCAACACCAGGAACTGCACCTGGCCTATGCTGGAATACATGAATATATCAAGTCCTCCAAACCACATTATATTGGGTGACTGAAAATACCCAGACATAGACTGGGAGCATTATACTAGCTCCAACACTGTAGGACAAAAGTTCATAGAATCCATAAACCAAAATGCCCAGGAACAACGTACCACTCCCACAAGAGGGGTAAGCATACTGGATGTGATAATCAGCAACATGGGTACTGGATGGCAAGATGAGAAGTGTATTGCTCACTGGTAAAACCAGACCATAGAGTAATCACACTGGATATGCAAATCCTGACCACAGTTCATGGCCAGAAAACCACAGTCAAAAACATGTGTAAAGCAATATTTGCACCCCTCCAAACTGATGTGGAATCCATTAAAGGTCCTGTGCAGGTGCAAAATATGGACCACACCTCAGAACCCGTAATATAGCCATTCCATGAACACTGCCAGGAATGCTTGGATTATGCAATCCTAAATTAAAACAAGACACAACGCCATACACGCAGCCATAACCAAACCATGCAAGAGAATGAGGAAGCTACTACATGATAGAGCAAACATAAACAATGAAGTAATCACTGATCAGTAGTACGGCAATAAAATAAACCTAGCACTTGTTCTCAATACTTCTCTACTAAGTAAGCACTCTCATACGAAGTAAAGCACTACATCTACTTACCACCCCTGTGAATATCCACTTCCCTTAAAGGTATACCACTCCCTTATACTGTTTTAGCATGTCAAATGGTAGATTACTGGCGTCGTCTCCAGTTTAGCTGGTCAATCTGGGTATCTTGAGACAATGCTACAATTGTCTCATGTACACAGACAACCCTCTCCTCCTCCCAACAAACACAAATACATGTGGGAGATGCAACTATATAGCCAAACTGGAGGCTGAACTCTCTCAACTCAGGGCTGGCATGACCAGACAGGAGGAGATGGAAACCACACACACAACAATCCCAGTCCCACATAGACCTACCACAACTGCAAACCAAACACATACAAACACAAAGACATACTCGGAGGCTCTAATAAAAAACTTACCAAAGGCTCCCAAAGCAGACATCCAAAAATCCACCACCTCAAAACAAAACACATGCAACACATACTTCAATAAATCAGTGTGTCGACCAATCACAGCCCTTAAGGCCAAACACCTTGCCTGATACACTAGTAATAGGTGACTCCATAGTCAGACACACTGATGTCCCACTGACCAGGCTGAACAAGGAGAAGGTGACTTTGAGCGGTCTATTGGGAGCTAGGATCCGCCACATAACACATGCACTCAGGTCACTCCAAAGCAAGTACAAATATGACTCCGACATTGTCCATGCTGGTGTGAATGACCTGAGACGTACCTCCCTGGACTACATGAAAAGAGACATAGAGGAGCTCTCCGATTATGTAGCCCAGGCTGGTATGACCCTGATCCTGAGCAGCATCTTGCCCTCACCAAGAATGATACCACAATACAAAGACAAGATGATCAGCTTTAACAATTGGCTCAAGTACTGGTGTCATTCTAAAGGGATCCAATGTCTGTCTGACTGGGATGATATGTTGGACAAGCCACGCTGCTTCGCAAGGGATGGCTTACAACTGTCCCCACTGGGCTTCCGGATATTGGCTAAGGCTCTTGCCACCCCATAGTGCCTTTTTAGGCAAGGCTCAAAAGACAAACCCACCTCCTTAGAAAACAAAAATGGAAAAAAACTAAGGGTAATGCTGCTCAACGCCAGAAGTCTAAATCTTAAGATGCAGGCACTTGATGCACTCCTCAGCATGGAGAACATCGACGTCTGTGCATGAACTGAAACCTAGTTCAAGGCTCCTGAGAGCACCCCAGCGCTACCAGGCTATACCTCAACCACAAAGGGAGGGGGAGTGTCCATATTCATAAAGGACACCCACACCTCCAGGTTAGTAGCAACACATGAAGCATCAGAGACCATACAGGTGCAACTAACCATAGGCAAAACTGCTATACAACTGGTAGCATGTTACAGACCACCCTCCCAATCTCAAGAACCCCACTCAGCCTTCCTGAAGACATTGGAGGATATGAATGTATCACAAAATACCATCATACTGGGAGACTTCAACTACCCAAACATAGATTGGGTACATTATTCTAGCCCTAATACCCTAGCCCAAAGGTTCCTGGAATTCATAAATTCAAATGCACTGGAACAACTAGTCACCTCTCCCACTAGGGGAGATAATATACTAGACCTGATCATCACAAACATGGGGGCAAAATGCTCCACACTGGAAGTATACCCCTCACTAGTGAGATCTGACCACAAACTAATCACCCTGGATATACATATCCCACCTCCACCCCCAGCACAAAAGACCACAGTGAAAAACTTCTCAAAAGCAGACTTCACTCTTCTTAAGACTGAGATAGTATCCTTTAAGCCCACTGTGCCGGTGGATACCACATCCCACAATGCCGAATCCTTCACTAATGCTTTCTATGGACATCTCCAAGAATGCATGGATCATGCAATCCCAAACAAATCCAAGTCACTCTCCACCAAATGTAAGCGTCCTTTCTGGTGGACCTCAGCCATAAACAAATTGTATAACAAAAGAAGGAAGCGAAATCCCATGAAGGGAAGACATCTCTGATCAACATTAGCAGAAAACTCCGTTTTCACATAAAAACATCCAAGGCAAATTTTGAGAGAAAAATCACTAAGGACACTAAAGATAACCACAAAGCCTTCTTCAGCTATGTTAGAAACCTGGGCAGAAACCCTCAGATATGCTCAGAGTTGGTTCATAACAACAAAAAATACACTGAATCCACAGATATTGCTAACATTCTGGCTGACAGGTTCAGTGCAAATTTCTCCCTCCTTCACCCCCAAAAAGAAGAAATACTTATCCCAGCTGAATGTAATCTCCCTGTCATCTCAGATGTCCAAGTGAGAACCGCCCTAAACAAAGCAAAAACACAGCATCAATGGGTCCTGATGGTATCCGGTGCGTGTTACGTGAACTCCAAGAGGAGCTAAACCCACACATAAAAATGCTATTTAACCTTAGCCTTACTTGGGATATGTACCTGAACACTGGCGTACAGCAACAGTGGTCCCACTCCACAAGGGGGGTGCCTCTACAGACCCTGGAAACTACCACCCCATAAGCTTAACTAGCCTGGTCTGCAAAGCTATGGAAAGAATCATTATGGAACTCATAAAGAGAGACATAGGGGACCTACAGACACTTGACCCCACCCAGTTTGGCTTTGTAAACGGCAGATCCTGCCTTTTAAACCTGGTTGACTTTTTTGAAACGGTCACTAGAGCCATTGATGAGGGCAAAGCAGTCCATACAGCATACCTGGACTTGGCTAAGGCCTTCGACACAATACCCCACTCAGGCATAGATAAGCTAAACAGCTTAAAAGTAAACCCTTATGCCACTAGATGGGTTGCAAACTGGCTAAAGGACAGAACCCATAAAGTTAAAATCACTGGAGCAATGTCAGACTCAAAGCCAGTCACAAGTGGTGTCCCACAGGGATCTGTCCTGGGACCCCTCTTGTTCGGCATTTATTTCTCAGATGTAAAGCAAACATGGGAGGGCTGTGACTGACAAAGTTTGCAGATGACTGCAAACTAGGCACCATAGTCGATACACCAGCAGACACACACAACCTACAAAAAGGCCTCACTAAAACGAACAACTGGTGCTGTAGTCACGGCCTTAAACTAAATGCCAAAAAATGTATAGTCATCCCTTTTGGAAAAAACAAAGTACCCACAAATTATCACACAGACAGCAACCCACTGAGTACGGAAAAAGTAATCAGAGACCTAGGGACCCAAGTAGACAGTGACCTCTCATTTGACACCCACATTGCCAAAGTGGTTAGAAAAACATTCTAGCTTGCACACCTCATCATGAAGGGATTCACATCCAGATCCAAGGATGTCATTGTACCCCCTTTATTCCTCCCTCATGGATTCATAACCCAGAGGCTTCCCATGCTTTGGAACAGGATCCCAGTTCATATTAGGCAGAGCCCCTCACTGACTCTCTTCAAGAGAAATCTTGATGAGTGGATGGGAATTCGTAAGTTTACCCCAGGGGTCACATCTGTGTCACTGCTAGACAGGGGCACAGTAAACTAATTCTATTATATAAGGGGACCTTCATTGTGTCAATTACTAGACAGAGGCACAGTATTCTAGATTTATTTTGTACATTTTTGTACCATTTCATGGTGTGGCAAAAGCCACATCACTATGGCTAGGCTTACAAATGCCCCAGGGCAGATAGCCTAGTACTATACTATGAAACTATGAAATATTTCCACACACACAATCCACTAAGGCCAGCCACAACAAGTTGAATCTGTGAATCTTGAGGCAATGTTACACCTGCTCAAAGTACACAGACAACCCCCAACTCCCCCCAAGAAATACAAATATATGTGAGAGATGCAACCATCTATCCAAACTGGAGGCTGAGCTCCCTCAACTCAGTACTCCCAAAACTAGTCAGGAGGAGAAGATAACCACACACACACCACAAACACAGTCCCACATAGACCTATCACAACTGCAAACCAAAGACATAAACACAGAAAAACATTCCCGAAGGCACAAATTACAAACACAGCACACCAATAGAGGCCTCTAAAGCAGACACCCAATCAAACAACTTCCAAACATAGCACATGCAACACATAGTACACAAAGCTGGTGTGCCAAACAGTCACAGGCCAGAAGGAGAAACAACATGCCTGATACAGTTGTAATAGGTGACTCCATAGCGAGACACACTGCTGTCCCGCACACCAGACTGACCAAGGGAAGGGGTACAGTAAGCTGCCTGTAGGCTGCCACAATACGCCACATAACACAAGTATGCAGGTCACCCCAAAGCAAGTAGAAATATGATGCAGTCATAGTCCATGCTGGTGTGAATGACCTGAGATGTACCTCTCTAGACTACATGAAAAGAGACATAGATGAGCTCTCTGATTATGTAATCCAGGCCGGTATGACACTCACTGTTTGCAGCATCCTACCCTTACCAAGAATGATGCCACAGTACAGACACGGAATGATCAGTTATAGCAAGTGGCACACTTACTGGTGTCATTCCAAGGGGATCCAATGTCTGTCTGCTTGGGATGTCATGCTTGACAAGCCACGCAGCTGTTCCTGGGATGTCTTGCACCTGTTACCCCTGGGCGTCTGGATATTGGATAAGGCTTTTGCCACTTCCATAGAGCCTTTCGTAGGCAAGGCTGAAAAGACTAACCCACCACCCTAGAAAACATAAGTGGAAAGAAACATAAGGGTAATGCTGACCAATGCCAGATGTGTAAACCCCAATATGCATGCTCCCGAGGCTATCCCCAGTATGGACAACATCGATGTCTGTGCAGTGACAGAAACCTCCTGACAGCACACCAGCACTACCAGGTTATACCACATATCATGCGTCATGGCCCCAAAACCTGGAACAAAACATAAAAGGAGGGTGAGTATCCATATTCAGCACAGACACCCATACGTCCAGGTAACTGACAATGCACAAGGCATTGGAGTCCACCCATGTGCAACTAACTGTTGGCAAGACTGCTGTACAGTCTGTAGCATGCTACAGACCACACTCTCATACACAGGAACCCCACCCAGCCGTCCTGAAGACACTGGACAGTATGAATGTCCCACCAAATACCAAACAAGGTACCACAAATTACCACATAGGTGGTAAACCATTATGTATGGAAGGAGTAATCAGGGACCTAGGGACACAAGTGGACAGTAACCTGTTATGTGACACTCACATTGCCAATGTGGCTAGGAAGACTGTCTACATTGGACACAGTATCATGAAAGGATTCACATCTACATCAACAGAGGTCATTGTGCCCCTATACTGTTCTCTTATCACACCCATAATCTAGTACAATGCCTCATATGGGATGTACCTTACCTGACACCTGCAGCAGTTAGAAAGACCTCAAAGGTACCTCACCAAGAGGATAAAGGGTCTCAAATATGTCATATGCTGCCTGGCTGTAGACACCCCAGCTGAATGCAGTCACATACTGCCTACACAGAGGTAATTGCATGCCTGTTGTACAAGGCCATGCCCAACACAGGAGTAATGGACATGCTCCACCCCAGAAAACTCAAAGCCATCTGAGCTGTGAGAGTGAGAGATGTCAACC
Source organism: Protopterus annectens (assembly GCF_019279795.1). Taxonomy (NCBI): domain Eukaryota; kingdom Metazoa; phylum Chordata; order Ceratodontiformes; family Protopteridae; genus Protopterus; species Protopterus annectens. The sequence continues at coordinate 281,878,168 of NC_056729.1, read as the reverse complement.
TCAACAAATAATGAAATAGGATGTGCTGGAGGGACAGATACATAATCCAGAGGCTCCCCACACCCTGGACCAGAATCCCACTCCATGTTAGGCAGAGCCCCTCACTGACTCTCTTCAACAGGAATCTTGCCAAGTGGATGGATGATCGTAGAGTTACACTGGGGGTCTTCACTGTGTCATGTCCAGGCAGAGGCACAGCAAAGCAAATCATAAATGGCCATAATATTCACATAGCAAGGGGTGGCGAAAGCCACACACACACTGGCTAGGCTAACAAATGCCCTAGGGTGGATAGCCTAGTATGAACCTATGAAGATACAAATTGTACATGACACTAAGGATAATCCCAAGGCTTTCACAACTGATGGTAGGAACCGTGTTGAGAATTCACAGATATGCTCTGAATCACACAAATATCACAAACAACATACCAAACACACACATATTGCCAACATACATCCTGACAGGTGCAGTGCAACCCCCAGAATGCAAAATATCTATCCCAGCAGACTGCTGGCCCCCTGACATTGCAGGTGCTGAGGTAACAGCCAGCATCTACAAAGCAAAACACACAGCAGCAATGGTATGAGATGGTGTCCTGGGCTAAGTCCAACATGGACTCCAAGACGAATGGAATGCCAAATCACACTACTGCTCAGCCTTACCACAGGATATGTACCCAAAGAGCAGTGTACAACAACAGTGGTCCTTCTCAACAAAGGTGTTGCCTGAATGGATACTGAAAACTACCACCCCAGAATCCTGAGAAGCTCGGTCTGCACAGCTATGGTAAGGATCAGCATGTACCGCAGACATAAAGATATTGGGGACCTACTGACACCGGACCCTACCCAGTGTGGCTTTAAGTGCAAATCCTACCCCTAAACATGTTTGACTCAATTGAAACAGTCATTAATGTCATTGATGAGGGAAATGTGGTCCACACAGCGTAGCTGGACCTTGCAAAGGCTTCTATACAATACCCTACGTGTTCATTATAGATATGCTCACCAGCTTAAATATAAACCCCTATGTCAGTAGAGGGGTTGCAAACCAGACCAAGGACAGAACGGACATGGTCAGACATGCTGCAGCCATGTCAGACTACAAACCAGATATAACTGGCATCCCACAAGGCTTGGTCCTATGATCTCCCTCGTCTGGTATATATGTCCCATAGGTACAGGCCAACATGGAAGGACTGTGTCTGAACATGTTTGCAGAGGACTACAAACTGCTCACCATATATGATCCACCAGCTGACACAAGCATCCCACAAAAGGGCCACATAGAAACAGACAACTGGTGCCATAGCCATGTCAGCAAGCTAATTGCAGAAAAGTGTATAGTCAACCCCCATAGATATACAGTAAGTGCCCACCAATTACCACATAGGTGTTAACCCATTACATACTTAACATGTAATGAGAGACCTGGGGACACAAGGTGATAGATATCCTGCATTGGACAAACATGCTGTAGTGTTTACAGAAACATACCATATACCCACCTAATCATGAAGGTTGTCAGATCTAGATAAGGGGAGGTCATTGTGGCTCTGCAGTCATCCTTCATCAGCATTACAATTGACTACAATAGCCCCTGTGGGATGTACCTCAGCAGACACCTCCATCAACTGTAAAGTCCCCAACAGTACCTCACCAGGAGTATCAAAGAGCTTGCACAGATTCCATGTGTTGCCTGATTAAACAAACTGCAGCTACACACACTGCCATACTGCCCACCCAGAGGCAAGCTGTGCCTGATGTATAAAGCCACGTCCAAGCTGGTATCAATAAACATGCTGCACCTTGTACAATCTGAATGGCAGTGAGATATGCACATGAGAGACCTGAACCCCAGCACTGACTTACGTAGGACAAGCTGTACTGCATGATCCATAACACAGAAGCCACCCCCACCCATGAGTAAACTCCCAGTACAGGCTACCCATAGAGTCACTTATCGATTCTCCTCAAGAGGAATCTTGATGAGTGGATGGGAGATGGTAGCTTTATCCTGGGTATCACTGTCATGTCACAGGTAGACAAAGGCACAGTATACTAACCATGACATATGTCATGGCAAACTCCACTTACAATGCATGTCGAAGGACAAACACACTCTCCGACTAGCATTAGAAATGGCCTAGGGCACATCGCTAGTGTTTGCAAATGTACACCTATGTTGTGGAATACACTACCAATGTTGGACAAGCCTGGTTTAAGTAGTTCATATCTGAACATAATGCAAAATGGTCAGATGTGCACAACTGGCCCCTAACCAGGCTGTTGTGCTCACTATGGAAATGTAAAGCAGTGATAGGACTAAAGCCCAGGATACTGTCTACCACAGTCAAAGTACTGAACCAGTACACTATACAGTACTACAGTGTTAGGTCAGTGTGAAAGGATGTTGACAACTGTATGCAAAGTATCCCATGCAAACCCTGCAGGCACAGTATAATCTTGTTGTGTTCACACACAAAGCAGTTGTACAGTAACTACACAACATGACACACAACCATAAACGGGAGATATTTGTTGAAGTTCACACTCATCCACAAATGTGGTGGGCTGCAGAGTTCAACATATGGAATTCTCACACTGGGCATGCTCACACACTTTGATAAATGAGACATATGTCAGACAACATGCCATGGGAAGGCTGAACTGGGCATGCTCACACACTTAGGCCAAATCTCAGTTTAGCAGTTGGCCACACATATCTGGTATTTTTATGTGTTATTCCAGGAACCAACCACATTACAGCAATCTGCCCAGTGCACACAGTTAAATGACTACAGAGACATATGTGATATAGTGGATCCCTCCCATATGCAAACATCTTCCACAGATACACAAGTTGTTCATACAAACAGGGAATGCTATGGCAATAAAGACATGCACAGTCTATCAGCAACAAATAATGTGCATTTGACAATTAAACATATGGGTGTAGAGGTCAACACTAGGCTGTTTGCCCTAGGGAATGACAGCTTAGCCAGAGTGTGCTTGGCGTCTGCCTCCCCACAGGATGCACATTCCCCTTTCTAAACACCGATGATGTCAGCACCCTATAAGTACAGCAGGAGAAGAGAAACCTCCCAGTAATGTGAATAGTGCGCTCCGCTAATGCGTCCGTCTCGTGTCATAACATAGTTAGGTAGGGGTTTGAATCCTGCAAATGCTCAGTGTGTGGGTGTGTGTGAGTGGGGTTGGTGTGTGTGCAAGTCTGTGGGAGAGAAATGTCCCTTTTGGCAACTGGGAAAACACACTACAGGATGCACATTCCCCTTTCTAAACACTGATGATGTCAGCACCCTATAAGTATAGCAGGAGAAGGGAAACCTCACAGTAATGCGAATAGCGCGCTCTGCTAATGCATCCGTCTCGAGTGTCATAACATAGTTAGGTAGGGGTTTGAATTCTGCAAATGGCAAGTGTGTGTGTTTGGCTGAGGGGGGTTAGTGTGTGTGCAATTGTGTGTGAGGGAAATGTCCCTTTTGGCAACTAGGAGAACAGACTACAGGATGCACATTCCCCTTTCTAAACACTGATGATGTCAGCACCCTATAAGTACAGCAAGAAGGAAACCTCCCAGTAATGCAAATAGTGCGCTCTGCTAATGTGTCCGTCTCGAGTGTCATAACATAGTTAGGTAGGGGTTTGAATCCTGCAAGTGTGTGTGTTTGGCTAAGGGGGGTTAGTGTGTGTGTGGGAAATGTCCCTTTTGGCAACTAGGATAACAGACTACAGAATGCACATTCCCCTTTCTAAACACTGATGATGTCAGCACCCTATAAGTACAGCAAGAGAAGGGAAACCTCCCAGTAATGCGAATAGCACACTCTGCTAATGTGTCCGTCTCGAGTGTCATAACATAGTTAGGTAGGGGTTTGAATCCTGCAAATGACAAGCGTGTGTGTTTGGCTGAGGGGGGTTAGTGTGTGTGCGGGAAATGTCCCGTTTGGCAACTAGGAGAACAGACTACAGGATGCACATTCCCCTTTCTAAACACTGATGATGTCAGCACCCTATAAGTACAGCAAGAGAAGGGAAACCTCCCAGTAATGCGAATAGCGCGCTCTGCTAATGCGTCCGTTTCAAGTGTCATAACATAATTAGGTAGGGGTTTGAATCCTGCAAATGGCAAGTGTGTGTGTTTGGCTGAGGGGGGTAGTGTGTGTGCAATTGTGTGTGAGGGAAATGTCCCTTTTGGCAACTAGGAGAACAGACTACAGGATGCACATTCCCCTTTCTAAACACTGATGATGTCAGCACCCTACAAGTACAGCAGGAGAAGGTATGTGGCATGGACAATGACCGAGTCATATGTGTCCATGCCTCTGACTGACCTGTATGCTTGTGTTATGTGGTGGACCATAGTGCCCCACAGGCATATCACTGTGACCTTCACCTTGTCCAGCCTGGTGAGCATGACCATACTGTACCGGACAATAAAGGTAGCTAACACAACTGTGGCAGGTGTGTTGTCTAGCCGTACAGGCTGTGACTGGCACACAGGATTTTTGTGCTATGTGTTATGTGTTCAGGCATAACGTATGCCTGTGTGCCAGCTGCAGAGATGTGTGCCGCTCAGGCAGGATGCTATTCTAAGGCTCCACGAATGGCCCAGTGTGTTCACGTGCTTGTATTGCTGTCAGTGTAGGTCTACATCAGACTGGGATTGTAGTCACTGTAGTATTGCATGCCACCTGACAGGTTATGCCAGTACTGGGTTCAGAGTGCTTAGTCCCCAGTTTGGCTATGTGGTTCCATCTCATACATGTGTTGTACGTCCATGTGTAGGGGAGAGGGTTGACTGTGTACATGTGGCAGCTGTGACATTGCCGCATGACCCACATATTCCACAACTGTAGCATAGAGGTGACTGACAACTGACCTTTGAACATGCTACCATAGTATTGTGATTGCCATGGTGATTAACAGCACATAGGGCCAATGGCGAACAAGGTTCATAGCGTCAAACTAGGCAATCTACCCTAGGGCATTTAAGAACCTAGCCAGAATGTGTTTGGCTGTCGCCATCCATTGTAAATATATCTTGCCATGCCCTTTTCCGAGGTTAGTATACTGTGCCTCTGTCTAACAGTGACAGAAGTGATACCCGGGGTAAACCTACAATGTCCCATCCACTCATCAAGATTCCTCTTGAAGAGAGTCAATGAGGGACTCTGCCTAACCTGGACTGGGATTTTATTCCAGAGTGAAGTGAGCCTCTGGGTTATGAATCTGTCCCTCCAGCATGTCCTATTTATTTCAGTGCTGAGGCTCAGGTCTCTCAAGCATGTATCCCGATGGGATTTGGATATTCTCAGGTGCAGCATGTCCATTAATTCCGGGTTTGACATGGTGTTATACATTAGGCACAGATCGCCTCTGAACAGGCGGTATGCCACTGAGTAGAGCTGGGGTTTATTTAACCGGTCAGCATATGGCATCTGTTTGAGCCCTTTGATCCTCTTGGTGAGGTACTTGTGGGGTCTTTCCAGTTGCTGCAGGTGTCTGGTAAGGTATATCCCGACAGGGGGATTCTACTCAATTATGGGCCTGATGAGGGATGAGTAAAGAGGCATGATGTCCTCCCCTGATGTAGATGTGAATCCCTTCATGATGGGGTGGGCTATATACAATGTCTTTCTAACCACTTTGGCCACATGGTTGTCAAATGAGAGATTGCTATCAACTTGGGTCCCCAGGTCCCTAATTACTTCTTCTGTACTTAATGGATTACCACCTATGTGGTAATTTGTGGGCACTTTGTTTTTGCCAAAGGGGATGACTATACACTTTTTGGCATTTAGCTTGAGGCCATGGCTCTGGCACCAGTTGACTGTTTCTATGAGGCCCTTTTGGAGGATGCTTGTGTCAGCTGGAGAGTCGATTATGGCACCCAGTTTGCAGTCATCTGTGAACTTGGTCAGCCACAGTCCTTCTGTGTTGGCCTGTACCTCCGAGAAATATATACCGAACAAGAGAGGTCCCAGGACTGAGCGTTGTGGGACTCCACTTGTAACTGGTTTGGAGTCTGACATGGCTCCAGCAATTCTAACCATGTGGGTTCTGTCCTTGAGCCAGTTTGCAATCCATCTAGTGACATAGGGGTTTATATTTAAGCTGGTGAGCTTATCTATAATGCTGAGTGGGGTATTGTATCGAAGGCTTTTGCGAGGTCCAGGTAGGCTGTGTGGACCACCTTCCCCTCATCAATGGCCTTGGTGACTGTTTCAAAGAAATCAACCAGGTTTAAGAGGCAGGATCTGCCCTTAACAAAGCTGAACTGGGTAGGATCCAGTGTCTGTAGGTCCCCAATATCTTTATTTATGAGGTCCATGATGATCCTTTCCATAGCTTTGCAGACCAAGCTAGTCAGGCTTATGGGGCGATAGTTTCCAGGATCCGTTGAGGCACCACCTTTATGGAGAGGGACCACTGTTGCTGTATGCCACTCTTTGGGCACATATCCTGTAGTAAGGCTGAGATTGAACAGTAGTTTTATGTTTGGGTTTAGCTCTTCTTGGAGTTCATGTAGGACGCAGCCGGGACACCGTCTGGTCCCATTGATGCTGTGTTTTTGCTTTGGAGAGGCAGCTCTCACCTGAGCATCTGAGATGTCAGGGGCAGCACTCTGCTGGATAGATATTTGCCCTTTTGGTGGAGGGGAGAAGTTTCGCTGAACCTGTCAGCTAGGATGTTGGCAATGTCTGTGGGTTCAGTGTATTTTTTGTCATTTTGGACTAATTCTGAGCATATCTGGGAATTACCACCCAGGTTCCTAACATAACTAAAGAAAGCCTTGTGATTATCCTTAGTGTCCTGTGCAATTTTTCTCTCGAAGCTGGCCTTAGACAATTTTATAAGTGCCCGTAGTTTTTTGCTAATACTGATCAGTGATGCCTTCCCTTTTTGGGATTTTGCTCTATCATTTAGTAGCTTTCTCCTTCTATTGTATAGTTTGTTTATGGCTGGGGTCCACCAGACAGGATGTCTGCCTTTGGAGGATTGCGTTTTGGTTTTATTTGGGATCGCATGATCCATGCATTCCTGAAGGTGTTCATAGAAGTTGTAACTGGGTTAGCGCTGGTTTGCGCGGAGCTCACACATGCGCACTAGCGTTTAGCTCCGTGCACACAAGCACACACCCGCTTACAACCGCTTAAACGTGCTTACTCTTGCACACACCCACGCTATTTTCTTTGAAAGAAATGAAAATGGGGAGACAGGAAAGTGGTGAAAAAGGGGTCACAAAGAGGGTAAGACAGTAGGGAAACAAGCTTGGGTTTTGCAGGAGGGATGTAGGTAAGGCCAATAGCTGCCCATTCCTTCATCAGCAACAGCTGTGCATATATTTGTAATTTGATGTGCCATTTGATACCTTCCACCCCTGAGAGAGGTTTAAGGACAACAGTAATACTTGTTGTACAGCCAATTGTAATTGATAGTTTCCATGTCTGGTAGACATATGTGCGGAATGGGCAGCTATGTATGGGGCGTAATTTTTTTGTGGGTACAGAGTGCCCCTTTTTTTTTTTTTCAGGTGAGGGAAGTCGGTATAGCTGGGGAGGTAGGTTGGGTAGGTCAACAGACAAGACAAACAAGACGCATACAGGGGCGGTGTATGACAAGTGTGGGGGGGGTTACACAATTGACGGGGATGGAGGTTTGGATATCCAGAGCCCATGAGCCCACAGATGGCAACAGTGGAACTGATATCCCCACCCATGGGCAGTTGCCACTGTTCCTTCACTGCCCAGGACGGGGCTGTGTAGGCCGGGCAACAGGCATGCCCGTAAGTTGTGCCACCTGTGCCTCAAGCTGGCATAGGGGCTCGAGAACAGAGTCCCAGATCTCCCTACGCACCACAGTCCGAACGCTATGAAGGGTGAGTGGTGGTTCTCCTCTGGCCACGCTTGCAGAGGGGGGATGAGCCCCATCCCCAGCAGCGCTTTTCACCCGCAGGTGGCACAGGGCCACCGGAGGAGGGTCCAGACTGGGCACTAGTGCCAGGTGCACTCGCCAGCTGAGGTGGGAGAGGTGGGTCCGCTGGAACCCGCCTTCCCTGTTGTCCTATGTTTTGCATTATGTCATGACAGTTTGGGTTAGTAACATGCAATACCATTCGCAATTAGTTGTAACAGCATGCATTAGTATTCCCATTAACCAAACACCCAGATATTCACACCATTGAACAGCGAGCATAACATATGCATAATTTGAACAGCAATACACAGTCCAACAACATGCAGGGTTGATTGATGGCAACAGGCCATCATGTTTGGATGTATGAACAGGGCAGATGCATCAACGGACATGCAAATATTTAGGACCCATCAGGACAAATGTCCAGGGGTGTTAATTGTGATTGCACATACCATTTTCACGTGGAATGGATTATATGTGGTTATATGGTGGGGTGAAGAAAATATTATTAACACCTTCAAATACCAATACATATGCTGTACATTTCTAATAGCTACAGATCTATACACACTACTGTTCTAACTACAGTTTCCTATATGATAACTACTTCACTTTAGTGATAGGACTGTTACTACTACATCAATATACATTTTATTGTTATTCATACACGTTCATATCTGGCTTTGTTCAGCTACATCATCCTGCTACATTTGCTTTATATAGCTATAGACAACTGTGGATGTTTGATATTTCAGACAATCATACTATCTGCATATTGCAGACTGAGAGCAACATATCCAGATTTTGGGGTACACATTCCAGCTGCAGCAACACTTTGGACACATTTCACAGTTTGGTTCTACTTGTCACATTCATTTCATTCTGTACTGACTGCAGTATACTTTATACAGGGGTTATTACTACTTTATTGGTGGATTCATAACTCTTTCTCACACCCTCTCACTTGTTTTCATTTTACTATTCAGGATGGTAATTACTTCTAGGCTTTATTGACATGTTTTACCTGTAGTTATTACAATCCTTTCCAGCAGTCTCACTTCTGTCATGTTTCAGTATTTCAACAGGGATATATTTCACACATGTGAGTTGCTCATCTTCTGCAGCTGTGCTTTTCAGCCTGCTGCAGGTTGTGCACTATGATATTATAGGTGGGGCATCTTTATTTCAGAATTTATTTCAGACATTTTCATTTTTCTGTTTGGATTTCAGACTGCAACACACTTTTGTAATCAAGCAATACTTGCAAACACTTTTACACTGTTACTTGCACATTTTATTACTTAGTGACTACACTGCACACTTTTGCTAACTGTCATACTTTTATATTTCTTTACAGTTACTGGGAGTGGATTACTGACCTGCCTGGTGGCGCAACCGCACCAGCCTATCGCCATAGGCTCATCGGTTTGCAGAACGGACACCTGCAGCTGTAATATAAATGAAATAATATTGGAATACACATCTCCATAATATCAGCTAATTTAATTTCTTACATACATAATTAAATGTAACTTACTCAGTAGTGGGCGTTGGGCGTTTGCGGGCCTCCTGGATCAAAGGTTCAATTGGTCCTGCTTGCATCTCTTCAGGTCCGCATGGTGGTGATGGACCTGCTCACCAGTCCTTGGAATCCCTGTGGCACTGGTGAGATCATGAGCCAACCGGTCCCACGCCTCAGCCCTATATGCTCCCCACAGGACCTGGCCCTGCATGAGTTGGGCCTCATGATTGTGGACTAGGAGCCAGACCATGTATCTGGACTCCTCAACGCCCCACCTCTGTGCTCGAAAGCAACTACCCTCACCTACACCTGACATTCTGGCTGCAAGTCAGTTCTACAATCGTTTATGCTGTGTATTCCCGCCTATGGGGCTTATATATGACGTTTTCCCGCACTTATCTGTGATTGGCCATTTTGGAATTGTATCCACTTCACAAAACCTGCTTTGTCATGCTCCACTTTCTATTCATTCCTATATATTTGCTATTACTGCATTTCTGAGTACAGCTGTCGTAGCTTAGTGGTTCAGTACCTTGACTATGGTGCATGGTATCCTGGGTTCGAACCTGGCCACTGCTTTTTATATTTTATGACTGTCTAGACAGGCTAGGGGTGTGTCTGTGTAAAGGCAGTTTTGTTACAGCTTGCTCAGCGCTGCCGCGGTTAGCTTGTTAGCACGGTGCGCAGCTCCGCGCAAATGAGGTGCGCTGGTTCATGCCTCATTTGGCTGTCAGCACGCATATTACGCTCAGCTCAGCCAGGGTCACACAGTTTCAGCGTGTGCAACCACTGCTCAGCTACGGGCACTCATTTTGTGCCTGTTAAACCACTGATCAGCTACGGGCACTCATTTTGCACCTGTTAAACCACTGCTCACCTATGGGCAGATGCAGTCACCTTGTTAAACTGAAGCTCAGCTATAGGCACATCTGGCATTTTTTTATTGTTTTGTTACCTCACATTTCTTCAAAATAAATGGACTATTTCATTACATTTTACATAAAATGTGATTTTATATGTGTACATGTTTGTCAGGGACTTGTTTCATGCTTATTTTGCTAAAAATAAAAGTTGGAGGTGTGGGGGCTCGAACCATGAATGCCTGCTCTTCAGCTGACATCTCTACCACTACGCTATTGCTTCTCAGCTTACTTTGCATATTTAATTCTTATATGCTTTCCCACTGACTGCTAACTGTAGCTGCGCTACTGGCACGTCCACGCAAATGAGCGCACTCACAGTTAAACATTTTTACAATTTAAAAAAAATATATAACATGTTTATTTATATATTTTCTGTTCATAGTCTGTGGGGGCATGTGTTGTGTTTATTCACATTTCCGTGGACTCTGTCGTGGGTGTTTACTTTGGGCACTTTTACTCTTCTGGGGGCGTGTCCGCTTGCAAGGCTCGGCCTACGGACACGCCCCCTACTGCCTTACACGGACCGTGTTAGACTTAGGTGTGATTCAGCATATGCAGAGCATGCTGACATCACTCCGTTTAACTGCAGCCTCCGTGTAAGAGTTATAACTCTTACACGGAGGCTTCGTGAATCCTGCCCTTTGTCATTAGCAACCACAGTATTATCCCCAAAGTAACTGTTTTCTTCTAACAACTCTTCATGTTTCTGTGCTTAATATGCTGTACTTAATTTGCTACTTATGATTCTTTTGAGTATGAATCTCACATTCAGATAATCCTTCTGTGGTGCAGCATTCTCTACAAATTCAGGTTTCTTGTACTAAGATATTCTAGCTGTACTTTGAATAGGTTTGTTGTCTGATTTTGCCTGTACTTATTTACCATAGACATATTCATGGAATTTCTCACACCAGAGCACAGTTGTGAATAGTGTTCCTGTCTGAGCACATCTTTTCTGTGTAACTGTAAATTATCATCATAGCCAACTGATCTGTTCTGTTGTAGGATCACGGCATGTCCTTGTCTGACTGAAATCTACTTGTAATACAGCTGGCTTGCCCATGTCAAAATTTAATTTTCCAGATGTTCTATTCCCATAATACATATAGCTGTAAAAATTTTCTTAAAAGAATGGTTATCGCTGATGTATTGGGTGCAGTGCTTGCAATATGTTGTATTTTTCTAAAAGTTACCGTACTGCGTCTTACCTTCTGGCTTTATTTACACAGTTGCTCTGACTTATTCTGCATTAAGCTTCCATCCATCTGATGCCATGTATTTTACAGTTTAACTTGAAATGATTCTATTTTAATCTGTTCCACAGTGGTATTTGGCTCTTTCATGCTCTTGTCTAATCCTCCCAAAAATAAGACCACCAGTTCTGTTTACATCATTGTCTAAGGCCTTAGTTACTTGTGCAACTGGTCTATGGAGTACATGTGGTGCTGATAAAATACAAGTCAGACTTTTAAGGAATTTATGCCTTCCTAATGACATTAAATGTACACAATTTGGATTTTTCTTACTCCTTATTTAACTGAATCCCTCATTTGCATCTAATACTGATGTCATTAACTGTTTTCTGTGTGCATGCATTCTACTTTCACACTCCATTTTTTTTTTCCAAAATTATCAGCTTACAAGCTAAATTACCCAGACCATTATGCTCATATGCTTCCAAATTCCTGAAAGCAAACATTTTTATTTCTTCAAATACATTTCTCTACATTGATACCATGTAATGTTTGTGCGTATAAAACAAAATTTACTTTACACTATGATTTGAAAAATAATCTTGGATTTATTTTGCTATTTGTTAGCAGCTTTTAAATCTCTTGGCTGCTTTTTTTTTTTTTTTTTTTTTAATAGGCCTTGAATATGTCAATGTGTGTGGTTTTCAGAGTCTGAGTCCAAATGCTTCAAAAATATCTTCAGACAAAGTATATAATGTTTGCCTCAGTTTGTTTGTGTCTTTTGGCTTTTCCTGGTTAGGGGTTGCCACAGCGGAGCTCTGGTCCGCTAATGATTGGTAGTGGATTTTTACGTACTGGGTTACCAGCCCTGATGCACAACCTTCAATGAAGGCACGCCCCATTCACGTATGCCTCCACACAGATGATGCTCTAGCTGAGAATTGAATGGGAAAACATTGTGCTATGAGGTGACAACGCTACTGCAGCATATCATTTTTGCCTCAGTATCAAGTTTAAATTCAACGTTTTGTGTTGTACTTCTCAGCATTTCTTGTCAACAGTGGGCTGGATTCCAAAAGATTCTTGGAACTTGATGGAGTTCTTTGCAAGATTTGTGAGAAATCAGGTAATGTGTAAATGCATCTGAAACTGTACCTCTGTGTAATATAGCCATGACAGGTAAGCAGTAGTGTCAGTGCAACAATAGTCCTAACCTGAAAACACATGCCAAATAATGTATGGTCCCATTATCAAAGCACAAGTATGACAGGTCTATAAAACCAAATGTATGCATCTTTAACATGCATTAAAATCCTGACAATATAAAGAAGCATCAGTAGCATCCTCAGTCTATGGTGAATGCTGCCCATTAAACACAATGGAAATATTAGATAGTGCTGCATATGTATTTGCTGAATCTGTCATAATCCACAAAAAATTACATAAAAAAAATATTAATGTGAAATGGCATACCTGGTTACATCACCAACATTAAATGTAGCTAACAAGGGGCATGGAATATGTGGAAACACAAGTAATCCACACCCCACACCCCCAGCAAGTAGGAAAGCAAATGTAGGGATAGGGTAAACACAAGAGGGAGGAATGAAGGGGAAGGTCAGAGAGGCATAGGTATTTTTTTTTATTTGGTGGGAGTGTACACCTTATTTATTGGAGAATAGATGGCATGGAAAAGCCCTGGAAGGAGGAGTCAGGAAAAAGGCTGGGTAAAAACATATAACATATCCCAGTACAGAGCAGACAAAGGTCGGTGATATACATAAATGACATGTGAGGTACACAGACAGCACACATATGGACTGCACAACATGGGTCCAGGAAAGTTAAACAGGGTAGGGATGCATATCAGGCATGGATTACTGACATTGCAGTGCACCACAATTAACAAACATCATCTATTAAGCTGTTGGCACCACCGGTGTAACCCAATCAACAGTAAGACTGATTACATCCCCAAAAGGAGATGTAAGGGCAGTAAAGCAGAAGTCAGATTATACCTCCCACCACTGCATTCAAGGGGCAAACATCTGTGCCCAGAACCAAGCAGTAGTCCTACAAGCAATGTGTTAAGTATCTGTGTAGTAATAAAATAAGTATATATGCCACACAGTTGGACAGAAGAACTGGGACACTGTTGTCACAGGAGCCATTACATGCCAGGAGCAACAACAATGGATATGTCAAGCAATCCTATCACTGAAGTGGAATATCTAGAACGATCAGCACCTGTTGACAGTAATAACACTAATGTTAAGTTGTAAAATGTTTATGGTGATAGGTATATATTGCCAAACATCAAATAAACACAAATTAATAGAAGCAAGCCTGTTCATTTACAGGTATGCAGTAAGCATGGAAAATATGGTAGGAGATTATACAAAACATCAAGCAAGATCCCACCCAGGTGGAAACATCACTATGATCACCATATGTTATACAAATTGCATGTGTGTGGCAGCCTGTTGTGGCAGAGTTGTGCTACAGTCATAATACACAAAGGTGCACATAAACATATACATATAACACAAAGCTAAAAGCGATAAGGAAGTGAGATGCGGCCATGTTATGACCCTAGTGCTAAAGAAAACCATGTCTGAACAAAACCATTTCCCATGTAAGTTTGATATATAGGTTGTTGCGGGATATGTGCAGCAAGGGGCAGATGTCTGTGTGTGTGTGTATTTTTGCATGTGTTGAGATATAAAGTGTTTGCAAGTGATGCATTCAACACAGTCCCATAAGTACTCACAAAAATCTGTGAGGACTGTCACATAACCATCTGTACTGCTATGCAAACCTATGCCAATAGGTGGCACACTCACAAACAGGAATAGAAATGTAAAATTTAATTGTGTTTGACTGCCAAAATGACAATCTGTTATAAACACATCACACCACAAGGGGAAGCTAGACTCAGTTGTATGACTGTTTGGGGGTCTACAAATGTACAACCATCCAAAACAATGGAGGTATATTATGCAGTATGATCCCTGGTGTGAAATGCAAACATTTGGAACTGGCACCAAAGGTGTGCATATTGTAGAAAATGAGCTGGAGACTACAGTGCAGTGGTCTTGTGCCACAAAAATAAGGCTGAGATACATTGCAAATGATATTAATATGAGAGGGTACCAACATGACAAAAATCACTTTGCATGTCAATTGAAGCCATTACTACAGTATAGCACTGAGACAGTTTTAATCACAGGTGCACAAAGTAAGCATAAGTGAGATGTAGTTGACAATATAAGTGACACAAAGGCACAATAAGCAGTACTCACATGAGCAGATTGCACATGAGAGTATTTGACACACCTATGTCAAAAATATTGGAGACTGCTGTGGCAGTAATGGCAAAATAAAAGCACAATGCCAACATGATACCAAATGTATAAAGCATGTGACTATGTCACCACAGTGAGACACATGAGGAATGTCAGTAATGCCCCATATATGCCATATGTCATCACCTTGTTAATGTACTCATGCAATCACTGTCAGCATGACCGCTGTGTGGTCAGTGGTGGCCTGCAATCTGCATTTGACTTAGTTCTCACATACAAGGTCATATAGGCTCTTAAATGACATGGGCCCCAGTATGCAGATTTGGCAGGCCACAGGCAGAGTGCAGGACTAACTGACCTGCTTCTAACACTGTCAGCATTCATGAGGATAGTGCAAGTCTGTGTGACACAAAGATTATATTGGCACTGATGCATCTGAAAAGGTATCGTAATGCAGATAAATGACGTGGCCCCATAAGAGCCAGACTGAGTGGATCACAAGGTAGACAGTACAAGCATGACTGCAGGATGGGAAAGGTGTGCAAATATGTGCATGTAAGTGAAAGAATAACTTAAGTACCAATACATCAGGGTGGCAGCACAATAGGAGTGGAACATGTAGAAAATAGTTAAGGTTGAGTGACACCTCCTTGATAATGTTGAACATCATGTATGAGGTCTCTCTCGAGCTCCTGGAAGGAGCTGTGCAAAGCTCATGCCATGTCAGAGAAAAACATTCCCATCTGGTCCAGAACACATCTGACACCCTATTCTGGATCTGGTCCCTCAAGTTGTCTGGCTATGGGAGTGGAGCTCTGCTGGAATAATGTTTCCTGATGGTCCCAGTCTATCATCTTCATCATAGTCTGGATATCCTCTCTGATCCTCAGAGTTGGAATCTGCCAGCAGAAGCTGAGCATGTTGAAATTGTTTCCAGTGGATGGATGGACTGGCATGGGTCCCAGACTTTGTAACATGACAGTAAACATGTCAGTAACATTGCAATAAGCCATAACTACCAGATAACAGTGCACAGTTTTCAACATGTGCATAGTATGGAAAAAAGTATGGTAAGCATTAGCCCATCTGTAACTGTGATATTACTGTGTGCTATATATCAAACTCTAGCACAATACTCATTTTGCCGTTTTGTCTGTCAGATTGATAAATACAATGTGTGCAAGATAGCTATGTCAACAGTGATGCAGCCATCAAAGATAAGGAAAAGGTCAGGCAACATCAGAGTAAGTGAGACAGGAACACACACAACATTTTGTGTGTAAAAGTGTACAGTCTGTGTTGACCCCCTGTCAGTACTATCTTGCATAGTGGATGTGTAACAGAACAGAGCAATATGACACCATGCAACATGTCAATACAGCATCTACATTGGTCTGCACACGTACTTGCACAAAGCAACATGACTAGCTCTGGTTATAATTCATGAATGGTATAGCCAGATGCATCAGAAGTCCAGTACCTAGTAAAGCTATCTAGCAAGATATGCAAACATTGCTGAACAATGTCAGATACAGCACTTAATTTTTGTACTGACATGACATGTGTATACACATTGACATAATCACAGATCTCTGATGTTTCTTGAACAAGCACAATGATGTGCATACTTCAAAAGTGTCATGCTATACTAAAAGTAACAGTGTTTGCCTATGTGGTTGAGTACTACAATTATAAAATACCTGTCAAGCTTTACACGACAGGCCTGAAACAAGGGTGTGTGCAGCACTGATGTCCAGACAAGGCATAGATGGTTATAGTCAATGGAGATTTAGATGACTGTGTGTGCCCTCAGAAATGGTAAACTATTTTGTACAGTGACATAACTGGAATATTTTGGGAAAGCAGGATTAATACTGGAGTAATGTGCATGTTCAATGACAGCTTAATGTATGTCTGGACAACAAACACACACACGACTGCTACACAAATTTGGTAATACCATAATTTACATAGGAAGCCAATCTGTGCAGGTTGTGAGAAAAGGAGCAGGAAAACCACACTTAGTGGATAAACTGGCAATTGAATGAGTCACCTGCATATAAGTTGTGGAAGTCAGTAATACAATACCATTGAGTAATGTAGCTATAACATGTAAAACTTATTGATGCACCTCAACTGAGATATGTGCTATAAAAAAATTGCATTAGAGGTAATGATAGTTATGCAAAGTAGTGAGGCATTGCACTCTGGGTAAGATGCATCCTGGTGGCATCTTCTGATCACATTGAGAGTGGAATATATGGGATCACAGCTTTACACATTGTCCTCACAATACACAGAGCGACCATGTTCAAATATATATACACATATTGTACCTATCCAGGCATGTCCAAAGGGCAGTTTCAGGTGTACTCTCCAGTCCAACTGGTGAATCTTGGCATTTTGAGGCAATGTTACAACTGCCTCATGTACACAGACAACCCCCTCCTCCTACCACCAAACACTAATACATGCAAGAGATGCAGTTATACAGCCAAACTGGAGGCTAAGCTCTCTCAACCCAAGACTGGATCAGACAGTCAAGAGGAGAAGGGAAATACTTGCGTCACACCACCAGTCTCACATAGACCTATTAGACCATCACCGGCAAAAAACACACATAAATACATGAAAACATACTCAGAGGCTCTAAATAAAAATCTGCAAAAGCAACAGAGATCTCCAAAGCAGACATCCAAGCAACCTTCACCCCCCAACACAAACCATGCAACACATACTTCACAAAACCAGTGTGCCACGCAATCACAGCCCTTAAGGCAAAATAACATACCCAACATACTAGTAATAGGTGACTCTATAGTCAGGCACACTGACGTCCCACTCACTAGGCTGAATAAGGAGAAGCTTACTGTTAGCTGCCTGTTGGGTGCCAGGATCCGCCACATAACATAAGTACTCAGGTCACTCCAGATCAAGTACAAATACGACTCTGTTATTGTCCATGCTGGTATGAATGACCTAAGCCGTACCTCACTGGACTACATGAAAAAAAGACATAGAAGAGCTCTCTGATCACGTAGCCCAGGCCGGTATGACCCTGACCCTGATTAGTATCCTGCCCTCACCAAGAATGATACCACAGTATAAAGAAAAAAATATCAATTTCAACACTTGGCTAAGTTTCTGGTGTCATTCAAAGGGGATCCAGTGTCTGTGCACCTGGGATGAAATGCTCAACAAGCCATGCTGCTTCGCTAGAGATGGCTTGCACCTGTCACTCTTAGGCTTTTGAATACTGGCCAAGGCTCTTGCCACCCACATAGTGCCTTTTATTTAGGCAAGGCTCAAGAGACAAACCCACTGCCATAAATAGCACAAGTAACAAAAAACTGAGGGTAATGCTAGTCAATGCCAGAACTTTAAATCTCAAAATGCATGCACTCAAGGCACTCCTCAGTATGGAGAAAATCGATATATGTGCAGTAACAGAAACTGGTTTAAGGCTCCAGAGAGCACCCCAGCACTACCAGGCTACACACCATACATTTCAGCCACAGAACCTGGACCAAAATATAAAAGGTGGGGGCATATCCATATTCATCAAGGATACCCACACCTCCAGGTTAGTGGCACAACACAATGCTTCAGAGATCATCCACGTGCAGCTAACAATGGGCAAAACTGCAATTCAAATTGTAGCTTGCTACAGATCACCCACCATGTCCCAGGACCCCCACTGTGAAATGTAAAGGTCCTTCCAAACACCCTAATATTGGGTGATTTCAATTACCCAAACATTAACTGGGAGAACTACTCAAGTACTAACTCCCTTGCCCAACATTTCCTAGAATTTATAAATTCAAATGCCCTGGATCAACTGGTCAACACTCCCATCAGAGGTGACAACATATTGGACCTGGTCATCACCAACATGGGCGACCATGTTCCACACCGGAGGCCAACCCCTCGCTGGTTAGATCTGACCATAAACAAATCACTTTGGATATCCACACCCCCCTCCCCCACTCCCAGACAAGGAAACTACTGTAAAAAACGTCTCAAAAGCAAACATCATGTTACTTAAGACTGAGGTGGAAAGTTTCAAAGCCCCCATGCTAAAGGATAATGCTGTCCAAGCTGCAAAATCCTTTACTAATACATTCTATGGGCACCTACAGGAATGCATGGATTGTGCTATCCCAAGCAAAACCAAGACTCACTCCTCCAAGAAAAGGAAACCAGTCTGTTGGACCCCTGCCATAAACAAGATATACAATAGAAGGAGGAAACTAGTACAGAAAAGAGTAAAATCCCAAGAAGGGAAGACATCCCTGATCAGTATCAGCAAGAAACTATGATCCCTCATAAAATCATCCAAGGTGAGCTTCAAAAGAAAAATTGCCATGGACTCCAAAGATAACCACAAGGCATTCTTTAGCTATGCCAAGAATCTAAGTGGCAATGCTCAGATCTGCTCAGAGTTAGTGCAGAATGGCATAAAATACACTGAACTGACCGATATTGCCGACATCCTGGCAGACAGGTTCAGTGCAAACTTCACCCCCCAAAGGGCCCATAACCATACCAGAAGAATTTAGAGCCCCTGAAATCACAGACACTCAGATTAGAACAGCCCTCTCCAAAGCCCAAAACACAGCATTGGTGGGATCAGATGGTGTCCCAGGCTGCATCCTACACAAGCTCAAAGATGAACTAACCCCTCACTTAAATACACTGTTCAAACTCAGCCTCTCCACAGGATGTGTACTCATAGAGTGGCACACAGCAATGGCTATTCTGCTCCACAAAGGTGGAACCACAACAGACCCTGGGAACTATCACCCTATAAGCCTGACTAGCTTGGTCTGCAAGGCTATGGAGTGCATCATCATGGAACTCATTAACAGAGACATTGGGAACCTCCAAACACTGGACCCTACCCAGTTCAGTTTTGTTAAGGGCAGATCATGCCTCCTAAACCTGGTGGACATCTTTGAGACAGTTACCAAGGCTATAGACAAGGGAAAGGTGGTACATACAGCCTACCTAGACCTTGCAAAGGCCTTTAACACCATTCCCTATTCTGGTATTATAGACAAGCTCACCAGCCTGAACATAAACCCCTACATCATAAGATGGGTTGCTAACTGGCTCACAGACAGAACCCACATGGTGAGAGTTGCAGGAGCTAGGTCTGACTCTAAACCAGTTACAAGTGGCGTTTCCCCAGAGATCAGTCGTAAGATCCCTCCTGTTCGGCGCATATACATCTCAGAGGTACAGGCAAGCACAAGAGGACTATGGCTGACCAAGTTCACAGATGACTGCAAACTAGGGGCTATAATCAACTCTCCAGCTGACGCAGACATCCTCCAAAAGGGTCTCACTGAGACGGATGCCTGGTGTCAAAATCATGGCCTCAAGCTAAATGCCAAAAAGTGGATAGTCATCTCCTTTGGAAAAAACAACGTACCCACAAACTACCACATAGGTGGTAGTCCCCTAAATATGTAAGACGTAATAAGGGATCTGGGGACCCAAGTAGATGGTAATCTCTCCTTTGATAGTCACATTGCCAAAATGGTTAGAAAAATCCTTCTGTGTGGCCCACCTAATCACAAAAGGGTTCACATCCAGATCAAAAGAGGTCATTGTGCCCCTCTACTCATCACTCATCAGACCCATCATAGAGTAAAATGCTCCATTTGGGATGTACCTTACAAGACGCCTGCAATAGCTGGAAAGACCACATAAGTAACTCACCAAGGGGATTACTGGCCTCAAACAGATGCCCTATGCAGCTCAACTGAAGAAACTCCAGCTGTACTCAGTTGCATACTGCCTACTCAGAGGTGATCTCTGCCTGACATACAAGGCCATGTCCAACCCAAAATTGATGGACATGCTCCACCTAAAGAAAACCATATCCCCTTGAGCCACACTCTCTAGGGATCTAAACCTCACCACAACAATAAATAAGACATGCTGGAGGGATATATTCCTGTCCCAGAGACTTCCCATGCTTTGGAACAAGATTTCAATCTATATTAGGCAGAGCTCCTCACTAACACTCTTCAAGAGAAACCTTGATGAGTGGATGGGAAACAGAAAGTTTACCCCGGGGCTCTGCTGGATAGAGGCACAGGGAACTAATCTAAGGGGGCGGTGAAAGCCAACACATTCTGGCTAGGCTTATAAATGCCTTTGGGCAGATAGCCTAGTACCTACCTATAACCTATAAAAAGCTCACATTTATATGTAATTATCACTCAACACATGCAGGTTCCAAATGCATATTTGTGTGTCATCATGAAACCCCATATGCTAATAGACATAATTGGGTAGGCTCCATTAACTCAATGCAAATTAAAAAAGTGCATCTTGATAAAGTAATGTGCAAAAATGTATATAATGCTGATGTGTTGCAACACGTGTACAGTTACACCTACATTTATGTGCAAGAAGAGCAGAACCCAGTTGTAACACAATGATGTAAATCTATCAACAACACAGATGGTGTGAGTTGGCAGACACCCATCCAACACCTGAACAGGCAAGACATATACACTATGAATTAACTGAGCACCACTACCATAAATATAAGCCATTCATACTGCATACTGATGAATCAGCAGTAACACTGGGAGTTGTGGTTGTGAATACCAGGCTAGCAAATCCACATAACTTGTATGTAGTACAAGCACAGCTGTATGGCCAGGATAATTACAACTGTGACCATCATTTAGATAGTGTCAGCAAACCTAATCTTGCCTTACAACAGACAGTTTCAAATGTGGTAGCACACTAAAACCTACAAAGTTAAATTTAATCATGAGGTTAGCAAATGTGTTGCACAAAAAAGTAGAACTTAGGAGATATATACTCTTATTGCTTGTATCTACATTTGCATTCACTTACACAGTCTACATAAACAGTACATAAAAGCATTAAAGGGTCATTAATAATGAGGGAAAAGAAGGGAAAACCATGGCAGAAATAATAAATTAATGGAAGCCATACCTGTCCCCTAGCCCTGTTCCTCCAGTCTGTGAATTCACTCAATGCACCTTAACTTATTACATCTGAGTGACACCTCCAGGTGCATCTGCAATTAACTCCTCCTGACACCTCTAGGCATCAAATATTGCTTGTTTATATTTGCATCAATAATTCCAAAACCATGCTATGTATAAGGTCTTAAAGGATTTCACCTTAAAGCTTACACAATGGCAAACTCATCTGCATTAATATTTGACCTCTTGTCTAGTGCTGTTTTTTTATGATATTAATTTATATAGATATAATTTTCACATTTTTCTAAACATCTCAACAACCAAGTAACCAGACAGGACTCCTTAGCCCCATATGGAAGCTCTTAGCTAGATGAATAAAATGCTGCTGACAGTATATGTGTAACTTGAATGGTTGCTAAGCTATTGTACATTGTTTACAAAATATTACAAATGTAATAGTTGCTGTGTTTGCTGTGACTTATAAAATTTGGTTTAAGACCTAGAACCTAAAGAATGCCACTACTATAAAAATATTTTTTGCTGAATAAGTTGCCATTTATACTTCTTTCATAACCTATATGGTTCCAGACATATGAACATTTGTTTGAAATGTGAGGACATAATTTGATTCTGCAAAAGGCTTAGGCTCCACCCTTTGGAAGTTAACAGTCAAACATCTTGTGCTCCATTGGAGTGAACGGGTTAAATGACACCTGTAAGAATATATAAAGAGTTGAAAATATTACACGGCTGTAATGCTTGTGTCTTATCCAGTTATACAGCACATAATGGAAAACAACATCAGTTCATAAAATATTATCATGATATACACCTCACAACTAAAAGCACAGTAAAACATGGCCATGGACAATTACCACATAGAGGTATTTATACATTTCAGTGCAGACTTATCTTGTTCACCAGGATAACTAACAACAACTTAGAAGAAGTTAGTTTCAAACCTACAACAATAACCTATGTCTGCACCAGAGTCTAATAGTGTACCTACCTAACTACATATCCTATGCTATAGGATAATGAGTTCTCGCAAGCCAAACACATTTGAGCTGTGAATGCACACTTACACCAGAATATAATGTCACAGGTTCATAGGTGTTTACTAGGCTAACGACCACAAGGACCTTTTTAAGCCTAGCCATGCATCCCGAATGTCTGACAAGTTCTGACACCCTTGATAAGTGTAAGGATGGGCCTGGTAGATGAACCATTTACAGGTACCTGTTTGCATTAGAGACATAGGTGTCAAACCAGAGATGAATTTCCATTTTTCTATCCAATTGTCCAAGTTGCACTTGAATTGGGTTAGGGAGGAACTGCTTCACATGAATGGGGAGCCTGTTCCATAGACAGGGTAGTCTCTGCTATGCATATCTATCTCTCCAGCAGGTCCTATTTATATCACAGGCAAGGTTTAAGTCTTTAGAATGGGTAATCCTGGCACTGTTTATTTTGTGGATATGCAGGAGGTCCATCAGAGTGGGGTCTGAAGGTGATTATTTGTACTCAGCGAATGTTCAGTACAGAATGCATGACAGGTGCAATGTGCTGAAGTGTCGAATCTTATGTTACAGAATCTGCTGTAGGTGTGGTGCAGTCTTTTCTTCATTGCATGTTGTCACTTTAAGTTTTATTGGTGTCTGGGTAGTAAAGATGGGGGTCAAAGTCCGGTTATGTTCTGAGATTCAGGTAAGTTTGTAGTTTGTAAGGGTTTTGGCTAGAAATGTGGTTTGTTTTCATTTTGTGGGGAGTAT
Organism: Protopterus annectens; assembly: GCF_019279795.1. Lineage (NCBI taxonomy): Eukaryota > Metazoa > Chordata > Ceratodontiformes > Protopteridae > Protopterus > Protopterus annectens. The sequence continues at coordinate 281,854,536 of NC_056729.1, read as the reverse complement.
TAGGAGTAGGTTAGGGTAGGTAGGTGAGAGAGTGTGTGTGTGTGTGATAAGTGTTGATTTTTGCACGTGTAGCATATGTGTTTTTATTGGGATAAGTGTGACAGTGTGCAATTGGAGTGTAGGGTGCATAACAGTAGTTTTTTTTTTCATGTTAGTGCAATCTTGGAGTTGGTATATATAGGGATCAGGGTTGTAGGAACTGCAGAAGGGCTTGCCCCCCTGCTTAAAAGTAGATTAGTGAGGGTTTTGCAATTTTTAATTTCTCCAAGTCTTTTGGGTTTCTAATATCATGACGGGAATGGACCCCATTCTTACGTCAAAGTACAATTAAAGTTCATGAAATTAGTATTGTTTCACTCTTTGATGTCAGCCAAAAGTGCTCTTCGCAACACCCACAATGTGGCCAGTAATGACTCCTTCTGCAATTTGTACGGTGTCACATAAATTGGTAACATATCTAAATACTATTGTAAATTCTTTTTTATAAGACCCGTTGCTCCTACTACTGTTGGAACTGTCTGCGTATCCTTCTTCCATATGGCTCTCATTTCTGCCTGCAGAGCCAGGTATTTTATGACCTTGTGTCTCTCTGTATGCAAGACATTGTAGTCACTGGTTGTGGTGATTTCAATGATCAATGCTACTTTTGTCTTCTTTTCTTGGACCACTATATCTGGTTTTCTAGCATCTATCTTTTGAACTGTTGGTATTGGGTGATTCCCATGTGATATAAACTTTATAATTTTCTATGATTCTTTGTGGCTCATGTTTCCAGTATTTTTCAGCCACTTCGATATCATAATGTTTGCACAATCTCCAGTGTAACAGTCTTGCCACATTATTATGCCTTTCAGCATGCAGTCCCTCTGCCATTACTGCATCGCAACCAGCAACAAGGTGTGTGACTGTTTCCAATTCAGTTTTACAAAACCTACATATGTCTGTTTCTCCCACATGTTCAATGGACTTTTGTAAACCAGCATGTATGTAGCCCACTATCTTGGGCTGCCAATATTAACCTTTCATTTCTTGGTTTGAATTCGTCTCTCCTTAACCATTCCTGCGTTCATTCTTGATCAACATGAGGCTCTTTCAGAAGTTTTCTATACTTGTAGCTGTATTTGTTTTTTCCACATTTCTTGCCTTCTCATCAGGTCCTTCACCTTATATTCTTTCTTTTATTTTTTAGCACATTCAGTTGCTGCTGGTATTTACCCACTTTTGATTTGATTTCCATTCCTGCTTGAAGTCGCTATTCTTCTGCTAAATTAAGTAGAGACGTCATCTTAGATTCATTCTCCTCAAGTTTCAAAACTTTCACTACATTTGGATTTTGTGAGGTCAGTAAATATGTATCGAGTCCCACGATTACAGATCTATGCATGTAATCAATTTCAAGGAGGCCCATCCCTCCTACAGAATGGGGAATTTATAATCTTGGTATACACTGATTTTTATAAATCATTTGGTTAGCATGAATCATCCTTCTTGTTTTAATATCCAGTCTATTCAACACTTTTTGGGGCCAGTCAGTCACTCCAAAACTATAAGTTAGGACAGGAAGAGCAAACTGATTTATAGTTTTGGATCTTGTTCCTAGATGTCAGTGCTGTTTTCAGGATTAATTTAAATCTTCCAAATTACTCCTTACTGAGTTTTATTCGCATTTGTTCATGTTTTATTGCTGATCCCTCATCAATTCCCAATTATTTATATACTCCCTCTTGCTTAAGTTCTTTTATATTACATTCTTGTCCCAAACTGATGTTTTCCTGGTGCTGCAGTTTTCCTTTTTTAAAGGTTGCTTTTGCACATTTATTAACACCAAATGACATTACAATATCTTCTGAAAAAGTTTTGACAACCTGCAGTTGTGATTTCAGTTCCTCATCTGATGATCTATACAGTTTTAAATCATCAACAAAGAGAAGATGAGAAGTTATTAGACTTTGTTTTTTTCTAGGAGCCAAATTGTAGTCATGACTAAGCTGTTAAGTAAACAGTTTAATGGATTAATGGTAAGGCAGAATAGCAATGGTGACAGAGTCACCCTGGAATATCGCCCTTTGAATTTTTATCCCTGGGATAATAATCTGTCTTTTATCATGGCTTAGTTGCAGAGGGGTCTGCAACTGTTTCATGGTTACTGTAATGTAGTCAATCAGTGTAGGGTTATCTTATACATTTTTAAGCACTCTTTTATCCATGAATGTGGGATACTATCAATTTTTTTTGTAGTCAATCCATGCCATACTTAGAGTCTTCCCCTTCTTACAGTTCAACACTATAACTTTGTTTAACAACAAATGATCCTTTGTTCCATATGACTTTCTTTTATTGCCCTTTTGTTCTACTGTCATAATTGAGTTTTCTTCTAAATGACTATAAACTTTATCGGCGGCAATGCACGTGTATAGTTTATACGTCATTGTAAGCGAAGTTATTGGTCTATAATGTTAAGGGTAGCTTGCAGGTTTACTCTTAAGAGTATTGTTTTTCCTGTTATTAACCAGTGTGGTGTGTGTTTGGGGTGTGCATATAAATAGTTCTTACTCATGGCTAAATCCTCGTACAAAGAAGTTAATACTTTAAGCCACTAATACTCTGGTTTCTTGCACAGGTCTGTTGTATTTCAGCCACCAACATCAGCCATCGTTTATGTGTCTCTCTGCAATGACTATGTTGTATAAATCAGTTTGCATGCACCCTGATGATGTATGCATGCTTCCTACTGACTTGTGTATGTGTCTGTACACCAAAGGGGCATTTCAGCTCACACCACAGGAGGTGGAGTCAGAAGAGGACATGATGGATATGTCTGTACTTGTATGCAGATCTACATTGCTATTATCATTACATTTTCTGGTTGACTAATATGGACTTTCACTGCTCTCTAGAGGCATTGCCCCATCCAAGGCCACACCAAGCAAGTAAATCAATATTTCCATAACTATTCTGTGTAGTTAGTGAATTGTTAGACTGTTAACACTTGCATCTTGCCTCATTCCCCCTTTGTCAGTGTACATGACATGTATATCATATTTGCATTTGCAGCACATTCCTGCCTCATCTGTAAGACCATCCAGTGATCTTTTGGTGGGATGTGATCCCTATATTCAGATAGTTCAGTCAGTGGCACACAAGACACTGCATTGGGGTCAGTGTTATCATTCTCTAAAAGGGTCAGTCCTGTGGTTCATAACATAGTCTTCAATCAGGAGGGTAGTGTAACCAGCCAGTTGGAGGACATTGGGGTATCAGATATTGGTCATGATGATGGCCTTGACCTGCTGTCCCCAGCTGAGTTTGAGAGTGGTGGTGACTGTGCTTCACAATGGAGTGATGTTGTCCATAGACTGCACGTGGGAATGTAGCTGATGTGAGTGGAACATGTGTCTGATGGTATATGTCTACTCTTACAGTCATATAAATGTTTGCAGCAATGTCATGTTAATGACGTGTGAACTTGCTCATGTTACTGACTATGTAGCACACCAGCTTCATATGCTACACGTGGGTCAGAACCCTAGGGATGGAGAGGTCATGGCAGCATTGGCTATTCAGCATGACAGTGTGGTATCTGTTACATGCTCTGTCAAAACCCTTGTTACAGTGGTACTGTAGCAGTGTCATAGTACAAATCAGGTGTTATGTACCCTGACACGCATGAGCAGATTACCTGCAGTGGTGAGAGGCAGACCATGTCGCACAAAACCCACACATGGCCCTCATATAGCAGTGTTTAGCTCAGGACTTTGGTTATGACAAGCCACACAAACAGAAGTACACAGATAAAGCAGTTACATTCAATGTGCACTCTCATCTGCTGTTGGCTGCCATGTTCAAAACCTAGCAGTCACTTCCAGATATATAACTCACTGTACTGTTCATACCCACTCTGTGTCTGTAAATGTCACCACATCCGGCTCATCAGTACAGCGCCTTGGGCATAGTATTTCCAGACATGGCAATGTTAGCCAAGACTGCAGTTTCAGCCATCAGTACACTGACATTTACCCCATTGCGTGTCCTGAGTCGCCCTAACCCTTTGGTAACAATGACCACTGTGCTCACCACTGCCTACTCTACCTATTAGTGGTTTATGACTTGTCTGATGCAACAGGCTTTTTCATCTCATGTAGTTGACATGATAGACTAACCATGAGTTTTGTCACCTTGTACATATATGCTCTTGTTATACATTTTGTAATATAGTGACAACTTTACTGCTGAATGTGTTATTCATGAAGCTTCCATTTAACCTGCTCTTCCTAGATGCCATGCATCAACCGTATCTCCAACTCATTAGCATACAACCTCATGGTTAAAGCATTGATTTCTACATTTCTCATTCCATTGTTATCTGATATTACTGCATGCACAGGTATACTTCATTTTGCATACCGGTGATACATGTGGCACTTTCGTATGGCACTGCAACTGCCTTCCCCCCAATACAGTGTACACCTATGATTTTCCTTCTCACCTTTGTTATTTTCTTGCTGAAGTGTAATTCACTTTTATACATAGGGTGGCTCATCCAATGGACTGCTGTATGTTCCATTGCTGTGTTGTCATATTTGTCCTTGCTACTTTGTTGTATTGCATGTATTTGGGCATCTGAATGAGTCATGTTGTTGCAGCCACCTGTGCATTATAACGTGGCCTTGTGTGTGACAGGCCGGGGCAGCCATGTGGCATACTAGGTGTATATACCTTGTCAGGTTTGTGGCTTTGTTGTTGCACCTTATGATGTTAGTATTGCAGCTGCTGTTCACTGTATAGGCTAGTGTCCTACAGTGTTGCACATTCCTATGATGTGTACTGCATCTCAGTGTGTTCTCATATAATCCCCTCACAATTAGGTTCTTTGGGTTACAGTACATACCCCCCCGGTACCCATTCCTACAGGCACTGACATACTAACAATAATGCTGCTACCTGCACACACTAACTATACATATGATGAGAGACTATATGGCTATCAACACCTTCTCTTGTGCACATAGGTGTGTACTAGGCTAATGGCCCTGGAACCTTTACAAGCCTAGCCCATAGGATTACCCTGGCATCGTGCCACCTGACTTTAGTTCCCAGTGCCTCGGTCAAGGGGAGCCACTGGAGTGATCCCCGGGGTGAAATTTCTATTTCCCATCTACTCATCAAGATTTCTCTTGAAGAGGGCCAGTGAGACACTCCGCTTGACATGTATGGAAGTCTATTCCATAGCATGGGCAGTCTCTGGGTTATGAACCTGTCCCTCCAGCTTGTTCTGTTGATTGTGGTAAGGAGATTGAGGTCTCTGGAGCGTGTTGTGTGGAGTGATTGGGATTTCTTTAGATGTAGCATTTCTAACAGAGCTGGGTCAGACATGGCTCTGTAAGTCAAGCAGCGATTGCCTCTAAGTACACAATATGAGACAGAGAATAGTTAGAGTTTTTTGAGTCTGTCCATATAGGACAACTGTTTAAGGACTAAGATCCTCTTTGTGAGGTATTTTTGCGGCCTCTCCAGTTGTTGTAGGTGTGTAGTGAGGTACATGCTAAATGGGGCATTGTACTCAATGACTGGCCTAATGAAAGAAGAGTAGAGGGTTGACAATGACCTCTTTCTTCTTGGATGCAAACCTCTTAGTAATGAGATGTGCCACATAGAAGGACTTTCTGACTGCAGTGGCAATGTGGTGGTCAAAAGAGAGGTCGCTGTCAACCTATGTTCCCAGATCTCTAATGATCTTAGGCATGTCACACTCATGGCAGTATTATTGCATTCTGTAGCCATCCAGATTTGTTCATTTCTTTAGCACAAATATTTGTGCAATATTTGGCAGATGGTATTGGGGTTATGGAACATATGATGTTCAATCTGGACAACTACTGTCCTTTTTCCTGTAGTTGCATGCTTTCTGCTGTAATGGAGCAATGCTGTGTGAACGTAACTGTTTTATCTGTATACTTCTGTATGTCTGGCTTGTCATAACCAAAGTCCTGAGCTAAACATTGCTTTGTCACCTAAACTAGCCTATATGGCTGCAGCATCTTTCACCCACACCTGTGTCATCCTGATCATCCTATAACAGCTCTGATAGCTCCATGTTAGACATTTAAGATTCTTGGGGTAGGCCACCCACACCGGGCTGGCAGGCCACCTTGTTTTGTTCTTAGCATGTTGTACAGCATGACACACACAGTGACCCCTTGTGATGTCTTTTCTGTTGTGTATTGCAGTGAAACCTTTGATTTGTCCAGACATCTGTATCTTGCTTTCAACACACAATACTCACAGTTAATGGAGTTACTTGTTGTGGTGTTTGCTCTGTCCTATGCATCCTCTGGAGGCATTGATGGCATTATTTGCCAGGGCTCCAGCTGATAACCACAATCACCTGTTTGTAGAAGAAAACACACATTAGTCCCCTTGCTTACTGTTGATAGGTCTTGCTTCAGATTGCATCATTGCTGTGGTCCTTTGCATACTGAGTAGGAGCTCATCTGGAATGTTACTCTGTTGGAAAGTGGCCCTCAACTTGCTTTTCCTCCAAATAGCTGCATTAAGCGCACTACCAGGGTGTGTTGCCAAGATATTAATAATGAAGCCATCTGCTGACCACACTACCTGACAACTGAGTAATGGCAACTCCTTTCTATTAACATGCTGTTCATATGTCCAATCTGTGTAGATGATATGGGCAGGATAATGTTCTCTGGAGATGAACATAGATGTGGGGAACCCTAAGACATTGGTGGTATAGTGGTAATGTACATGGTAAAATACCATGAACAGTCCCATAGCCTTGGTTCAAAGCCCAGCTCTGGTTGCAGCAGTATCCTAAGCTGTGGAATGAGGACTATGTGTAGCACATGTCTGCTTTATATTTACTCACATAAGCTGCACCTCCTAGATGCCATTTGCATTTACTATCAATATGTGTACACGGTAGCAGTACATGTAATACACTGGCATGTTGTGGTAGAATGCATATGTAAAGCATTAAACCATCCCATAATTTTACTGCTGATCTGAAAATATATGTTCTACATGTATACATCTCGATATGTGTACATTTTATTTGGGCAGATGTCTGAAAGGAGAAGACATGAAAATTTTTCCGATAGGGAAAATGAAATGATACTTGAAGCCGTGTGACAACATGGCAGGAATTTACTAGGAAGTATGGGTGACACATTCTGGAGACACAGATATGAAGGAACATAACCAGTCCAGTCAGTGTTGTGGGTGGACACAACTGACCTCATGATGCCTGTTGTTACTGCACTGTGACATGATCTTCCATGCAGTCAACATAGTCCATTGCTATGAGAGTGAGAGGAATGTCACTGGTGATGGGCCACCTGTACCTCTTCTAAATATAAGAACCCTATTCCTGACCTCACACCATAAGGCCTGCCAGAATTGTCATATTGTTGGGGGAGGGATAGAGGCTGGTGTCCCAACATGTAGTCGTATGCTTACTGTCCACATACAGGACAATATAGTGCATGTATATTTTATGGGTGTATATTCACTTCTCCTCTGTTAATATTTATTTCACAGTGACAAGACAACATTATGACCTACAACACTCCTGAGCTGAGGGAAGACCCAATAAGACTACCTGCATATGCTGTTTAACACTGCTAAGCACTGAGTGTACTGATGTTCCATTCACCTGAACAGGGCCATCCCATTTCAGACAATAATCTCGGCCTTCAGGTATGTGTCTCTGCACTCAGATGGGGTTGTATATATCCGTTAACCTGACACTGCTCGATATTAAGTGTGACCGTAACTCATTTTGTCATTCATATTCCACTAAGCTATAACTTTGGAACACCACCAACTGAGAATGGCCTCTCTAGAAGATGACAGACCTGGTAAAAGTGTCTCTACACATTTTATACTGAGATTCCCTTCATTGTCAATGTGAGCACTGGGCGTACTAATACTCTGGTCTCTTGCACAGGTCTGTTGTATTTCAGCCACCAACATCAGCCATCGTTTATGTGTCTCTCTGCAATGTCTATGTTGTATAAATCAGTTTGCATGCACCCTGATGATGTGTGCATGCTTTCTACTGACTTGTGTATGTGTCTGTACACCAAAGGGGCATTTCAGCTCACACCACAGGAGGTGGAGTCAGAAGAGGACATGATGGATATGTCTGTACTTGTATGCAGATCTACATTGCTATTATCATTACATTTTCTGGTTGACTAATATGGACTTTCACTGCTCTCTAGAGGCATTGCCCCATCCAAGGCCACACCAAGCAAGTAAATCAATATTTCCATAACTATTATGTGTAGTTAGTGAATTGTTAGACTGTTACCACTTGCATCTTGCCTCATTCCCCCTTTGTCAGTGTACATGACATGTATATCATATTTGCATTTGCAGCACATTCCTGCCTCATCTGTAAGACCATCCAGTGATCTTTTGGTGGGATGTGATCCCTATATTCAGATAGTTCAGTCAGTGGCACACAAGACACTGCATTGGGGTCAGTGTTATCATTCTCTAAAAGGGTCAGTCCTGTGGTTCATAACATAGTCTTCAATCAGGAGGGTAGTGTAACCAGCCAGTCGGAGGACATTGGGGTATCAGATATTGGTCATGATGATGGCCTTGACCTGCTGTCCCCAGCTGAGTTTGAGAGTGGTGGTGACTGTTCCTCACAATGGAGTGATGTTGTCCATAGACTGCACGTGGGAATGTAGCTGATGTGAGTGGAACATGTGTCTGATGGAATATGTCTACTCTTACAGTCATATGAATGTTTAAAGCAATGTCATGCTAATGACATGTGTGAACTTGCTCATGCTACTGACTATGCATACCAGCTTCATATGCTACACGTGGGTCAGAACCCTAGGGATGGAGAGGTCATGGCAGCATTGGCTATTCAGCATGACAGTGTGGTATCTGTTACATGCTCTGTCAAAACCCTTGTTACAGTGGTAACTAACAATAATGCTGCTACCTGCACACACTAACTATACATATGATGAGAGACTATATGGCTATCAACACCTTCTCTTGTGCACATAGGTGTGTACTAGGCTAATGGCCCTGGAACCTTTACAAGCCTAGCCCATAGAATTACCCTGGCATCGTGCCACCTGACTTTAGTTCCCAGTGCCTCGGTCAAGGGGAGCCACTGGAGTGATCCCCGGGGTGAAATTTCTATTTCCCATCTACTCATCAAGATTTCTCTTGAAGACGGCCAGTGAGACACTCCGCTTGACATGTATGGGAAGTCTATTCCATAGCATGGGCAGTCTCTGGGTTATGAACCTGTCCCTCCAGCTTGTTCTGTTGATTGTGGTAAGGAGATTGAGGTCTCTGGAGCATGCTGTGTGGAGTGATTGGGATTTCTTTAGATGTAGCATTTCTAACAGAGCTCGGTCAGACATGGCTTTGTAAGTCAAGCAGCGATTGCCTCTAAGTAGACAATATGAGACAGAGAATAGTTGGAGTTTTTTGAGTCTGTCCATATAGGACAAGTGTTTAAGGACTAAGATCCTCTTTGTGAGGTATTTTAGCGGCCTCTCCAGTTGTTGTAGGTGTGTAGTGAGGTACATGCTAAATGGGGCATTGTACTCAATGACTGGCCTAATGAAGGAAGAGTAGAGGGTTGACAATGACCTCTTTCTTCTTGGATGCAAACCTCTTAGTAATGAGATGTGCCACATAGAAGGACTTTCTGACCGCAGTGGCAATGTGGTGGTCAAAAGAGAGGTCGCTGTCAACCTATGTTCCCAGATCTCTAATGATCTTAGGCATGTCACACTCATGGCAGTATTATTGCATTCTGTAGCTATCCAGATTTGTTCATTTCTTTAGCACAAATATTTGTGCAATATTTGGCAGATGGTATTGGGGTTATGGAACATATGATGTTCAATCTGGACAACTACTGTCCTTTTTCCTGTAGTTGCATGCTTTGCTGCTGTAATGGAGCAATGCTGTGTGAACGTAACTGCTTTATCTGTATACTTCTGTATGTCTGGCTTGTCATAACCAAAGTCCTGAGCTAAACATTGCTTTGTCACCTAAACTAGCCTATATGGCTGCAGCATCTTTCACCCACACCTGTGTCATCCTCATCATTCTATAACAGCTCTGATAGCTCCATGTTAGACATTTAAGATTCTTGGGGTAGGCCACCCACACCTAGGGCTGGCAGGCCACCTTGTTTTGTTCTTAGCATGTTGTACAGCATGACACACACAGTGACCCCTTGTGATGTCTTTTCTGTTGTGTATTGCAGTGAAACCTTTGATTTGTCCAGACATCTGTATCTTGCTTTCAACACACAATACCCACAGTTAATGGAGTTACTTGTTGTGGTGTTTGCTCTGTCCTATGCATCTTCTGGAGGCATTGATGGCATTATTTGCCAGGGCTCCAGCTGATAACCACAATCACCTGTTTGTAGAAGAAAACACACATTAGTCCCCTTGCTTACTGTTGATAGGTCTTGCTTCAGATTGCATCGTTGCTGTGGTCCTTTGCATACTGAGTAGGAGCTCATCTGGAATGTTACTCTGTTGGAAAGTGGCCCTCAACTTGCTTTTCCTCCAAATAGCTGCATTAAGCGCACTACCAGGGTGTGTTGCCAAGATATTAATAATGAAGCCATCTGCTGACCACACTACCTGACAATTGAGCGATGGCAACTCTTTTCTATTAACATGCTGTTCAGAAATGTTTGATGCTAGGATTTTGATTTGTACATAGGTGCAGTCATTTGCATTGAGAACATATCATAGACCTGTTCTCTGGCAGTCTGGTACTCCATGGGTGTTGCTGAGAAGTGTATATATCGTACACTTCCTGCACATTACTGCCAGGATCTGTCCTACATTGCAAATAGCAGCTGTCTGAGACACCCTTTCAACATCACCCATATGCTGCTGTTATGTCCCAGAGGCCAGTATATCAAGGCTCAAGCACACTTTTGTTTCTAATGGAACAAGGTTACCCATCAGACTGTGTGAAGACATGAGGGTGCATACATCCTGCACGTGGCCTGTACCAGCTCTCTGTCTGATCTGTGTATAGCTATTATTTCTTGGTCAGAGATCTGTCTTAACTTTAGCTGGGCTTGGCATCTTGCTGGCTGCCTTCTGGGACTCATTTGCAGATTGTCCTCTAGTATGGCTTCTAGAACATTAGCCTAATGTAATGCATTAACTGCAGCTTGCATATTTTCCTTTAAATATACTGCAGAATCTGCAGGATTTCAGGGAAATTTGTATCATTTTTTCAAATAGCATGTATGACCTCCATAGAATGCTTTCGTGGAATTCTTGGTGCACTACTCTGTTGCGTTTTATTGTTGTTGGGCTCATCTGTTGAGTTTTGGAATCCAGAGAGCATGCGTGGAATCTGCAGTTATCCTACACTGAATAGATTATTACTTATTCTTATCATTACTTCCATTATGGAATCATATCTCGCTGCTGTATCACAAATGTCTCCCTTTGGTGCACTGCCAGGTCTGCAACTTTCTTTTGGAATTCAGCCCAGTGTGAGATTTACTCTTTTCAGTACCTTTGGGGCATTTTCAAACATAAATACATCTGGACTTGTCAGCTTAATAGTACACCTCTCTGCCTATTTTCATGTTTCTGTTCATTATGTATATTATTTTCTTCTCCTTTCCTCTTATACATCTTTGAAATGCATTCCTTCTGCCACAGAGTCTGCAAAATTGGTTAAAATCAAGATCATGTATCTTGTATATGTAGTACACAAGGCTTACATTTTAACTGCATAACATCTTATGTGCATCTCCTGCTATACAAGCCTTGAATTTTAACTGCATTATAGCATTTGTAAATGTTTTGTTTTTTCGTCTTATTACTATGTAGTCTCAGATTATTTCTCATTTTTCTTTTTTTTTTATCAGGTCTGTTTGTCTTTCTAGGCTCACAGCAATTCCTGAACTCTGTTGCCAATTTGTTTTTCTTCTCTTGGAAAGTTAAAGTTAACACTTTTCAAGGCATCTTCCTCACTGACATGTAGAAATGTCAGCGTACTTCTTCAAGCTTCCTGACTGTTCTGCTTGCAGTAAGGAGCACATTACATTTCTGAATCCAAGGCTTCCATTCTTCTGCTGGGTCATCTTGCAGCCTGAGAATTCCTGGTGATTGTGGTTGAAACAATTGTACACTGTAAATTATGATTTTACTATTTTCAGTACCTCTGATGCATTTTCAAATTTCCATATACACAAATTCTTGAAAACAAACATCTTTATTTCTTCAAATAAATGTATATACTCTGATACTGTGATCCGGTGGAGACACAATGGACACAATTCCAAGTTCCATGAGTTGTTTATTCAAACTGCTAATGAAATATGTACCACATAACATGTGGTTTCCTATAACTATGTTTAATGTATTCAGTACCACGTACTCAGTATCCTGCACTTATGTGATTTTCTTTGGTTCCCTGAATCTCTTTCTGGCAGTAGTTTAATGTTAGTGGCAAAGCAAGACAGGCAAAAACCTAGCACAGAGTCCTTCTGCCAAATACTTCCAATTCCTGCCAGCATGCACCACATAAACACACCGTTTTCCTATCTTTATATTCTCATTTCTAATGCTTCTGCGTACATAAATACATTTATTTCACTAGAATTCATTTTAATCATTTCGATGTGGATAGTAAATATTGTGTTTGTAAATATTACTGCATTTGTTTGTGAAACACCTTCAAAGTTGGGAAAAGGTGCAAGATCAAATCTGTAGTATTCATTCCCATTGTGTGCTAATACAGGTACACAAATTAAAAATATTAAGATTTGTTTAAAATAATTTATGCTGCATATTATTTTTCGCTTGAGTATAATCAAATATTAATAACAGTAGTACAAGGTTGAAGTAATTATTAATCTTTAGGGCTGGTTCCACTGGGCCTGTATTTAAGTTGAACCACTGAGAGTAAGATGATAGATATAATTAGGTTGGGACAGTTAAAAGACAACGGGCTTTGACAATGTGGCACATCAGCAATCGGCTGTAAGCTAAAGCAATGCAGATATTCGTTCATGAGCCTACCTTGTAGGGCAGTAATCAAAGTAAATATTGGACAAGTGACAATCAAAGGTTTATAGCACATGTGCTTTTTGCAGTTGTTAATCAAGTTATACTCCTTTGTTTTGATTTTGTCTTGCATAAGTATGTTGCTGCATTTTATGAGCAGAGTGCATGCCAGAAAAAACAACTATAGTGTAGCATATGTCTATGTACTGTATATGTACCATATGATAGCATGTCAGGAAGTCTAAAAGGGTTCAGAATTGCAGGGTCTAAATAACATTGTGTATCCTGACCCTCATATGATTGTCGAGGAGTATCTTAAATTTAGCCATGAAGAATGCATGTTGAATGTGAATTAGAAAATTGCTCCATTCATTAATTGTTTTTTGAATGAGCCATTTTACCTTCTGTGTTTTAAAAGTACACTTAATTAGTTATCTCAAATTCCTGCTAGAATATACCTTTTTGAGACCTAAACTTTCTAACAAGAATTCATCCCTCAGAGCTCTTTATGTCAAAATCTGATCATCAATGTGTCTGTAGAATAGACAACACAACCTTAATTATCTCAATCAAATTTTGCATGGCCCACAATGCTCTCAGATATTTTTTTAATCCTGTCTAGTTTGTTATTCTATCACTTGGTATTTGGGTATCATACAGTGTTGCCATACGTCAGAAGAGGCATTTTATGGTGTAATTGTTAGATTTCTCTTTAAAATTAATTTAAGTAATGACCCTAATTTATGATTAGCTCTAGACACACGTTGGTCTATGTGACAATCCTTGTATTGCATTGCAACATGTTTCTAATGTATTTGTTAATATATTTTGATATAAGCCAGCCTGTAATGTAGAAAGCCACAATTATTATATTAAAATATCCTATTAAAATGTTTGTAATATTGTGACAAACATGCCTTCCTTGTTATTAGGGACTTAATGCAGACATCTTAAGACAAAATGATAAAAGCATATTATTACTGTTAAGATGTGCTTAATCTTGATACAGATTGTTCATATCATCATGTATCTATCATAACTTGCTCCAGAACAAACAGGACAAAACATTTTTTAACTGACAAAATTAGTTGTGGAAATCATGAAAATTATAAATGTCTTAGAATCTCATAATTCTTTAGCTAGTTAGAAAATTAAAGGCATTTATGTAACTTAGCCATTAGTGGATGGCAAGATAGGTTTAGGTACAGCCCCCAATATGTTTTTTTAATGAAATGATAGGGGTTTGGGAGGTCTAAAGAAACCTCACAGACTGCAGCTGGTTTCCTTTTAGGCCTGTTTCAGTACTGATGAAGTACACCCCTTTGCAAAGGTGTTGGTAAATATACTACTTTTATAATAAAAAAATTGTATTAGATGTCAAAAGTATTTCTTACATTACGTCTGCCTTGACAGTACAGAAGGGGAGGCTTTCATTTAAATTTGGTTTGTGCATGATTGGTATTATGTTTGTGGCCCTGCATTTCATTGGGTGATATGTTGTCCTCTGTAACATCAACTTAATTTGTATTCAGAGTTTCAGCATGTCAGTGTTTTATTTTAAGTTACAAAACTATAGTAATGATTACATCGTGTGTGTGTGTGTGTGTGTGTGTGTGTGTGTGTGTGTGTGTGTGTGTGTGTGTGTGTGTGTGTGTGTGTGTGCGCGTCTGGTACACTTTTTTCACTACCAAGGCTTCCTCCTGATATCTCAGCCTTGATAGGGAGTTCCTGTTGCCTGACTGCTGCAGAAGAAAATGCTTTTCTTTTAGACCTGGTCTGTGCAATGGACTTTGACCCTAAATTGCAGATACAATAAGCGGATATAATAACAGAATACCATTCTGTACACTAGTACTGTGCAGATTATAGTATTATTAGTCACAGTACCACTCTGTACCCTAGTACTGTGCAGATTATAGTATTATTAGGCATGGTACCATTCTGTACGCTAGTACTGTGCAGATTATAGCATTATTAGTCCATCCATCCAACACAATCATGATACTACCTAATATAATAACAATCCTAACCTACGTAGTTCTAGCTCACATTACATCCTACCAAGACTCCACAGTCACATGCCCCAACAACTTCCACTGTACTATCTCAACACCTTCCCTCAAACATTTACATTATAACAACACAACTCCTGCCACCAAAAACATCCTCCAAATACAAACACTCCATTACCAAACACCTAACATACTCAAAAATAAAATATCCCTAAGATACCATAAGCAATTTGCTATGTATATAAAACATATTCTAAACACCCTCTATATACTAGCCCTTGCTGGAGACATCCATCCAGACCCTGGTCCTCCCAAATCCAACCCAACCACAAACCCTAGTCCAAGCAACCCCCTACAACTCATCTCCTACCCAACAAGAAACAGACCTACTTATAATGTCCCTAAATATCAGAAGCATATGCAATAAAATCCAAAAACTACATGCCAGCATAAGCATATATTCCCCAGATATTCTCTTCCTAACTGAAACCTGGCTCAAACCTCACATCATAAGTGAGGAAATACTTCCACCTCAATACAACATCCTTCACATAGACAGATTATCCAAAAAAGGAGGTGGTGTAGCATTGATATTTAAACACCACCTCAATATTCAACTCCTGAACTCATCTGCCCCTCACCACAACATGAAGAAATCCTTTATGCCAATCTCAAACTAAACCTAAACAAAACAATCAATATCATAGGATGCTATTTCCCACCAGAGCAAAATATTACACCCCTAGAAAATCTCTTGAGCTGGGGCAATCTATCTCTACGCCAGGAAACCATCATTCTCGGCAACTTTAACCTCAACTGGCTATCCTGTAATAACAATCTCACAACCATTCACCTTAATCTCCATGGGTTCACTCAACTCATCCAATCCCCTACCCAAATCAACAAAAAACATAGCAATCATACCTTACTTGACTGGATCCTAATCAAAAAGCCCCTCACTCTTACCTAGCGGGCTGCTTACCTGACAGTCTTAGTGACCACTCCCCCACTTTCCTAATTCGGCACCACAGAAACAGTCTCAAGCCCATTATCCACAGGCAAATACAGAACAAGTCCAACTTCAACCCCAACTCCTTCATCTCCTCCCTGCAAAAAATTAACTGGTCACCACTAGAATACCTCAACCTAGATGAGGCTGTCCACTTCTTCAACAGTACCTTCCTCTCCATCCTAAACACCCATGCTCCTGTAAGAAATGTCAAAGTCAGATCCAGGCGTGCCCCATGGTTACAAAAGATCACCAGGATCCTAATGAAATCCAGAAATAAGGCCTGGGAGCACTGGCGACTAACTCAGATAGGCAATCATTCCATGAACTGTACAATAAAGCCAAAAAGCAAATAAAATTAGACAATTCCCTCTACTATAAATCCACCCTAAACTCTACCAACCACAACCCTAAGCAATTCTGGTCCACTATTAACACTATCCTCCACCCAGGGAAGGTTGATACCCCCTGATACTGCTGAATCCTTCAACAAACACTTCACTGAAACTATAACATCTCTAAATAAACAACATTTCCCTACAACAGCCCCCCAACTCCTAACCCTAAACCCCATACTCATCTTTTCTTCTTCACCTCAGTACCTACCTCCAACATAAAAAGACTATTGTCAAAACTTAAACCCACCAAACTCGCAGCTGACAACCTCCCCTCTGAATACTTGAAAATTGCATCTGATACACTAGCCTACCCAATTTCAATTCTAATCAACCATTCCATAACAGAAGGCTATGTTCCCTAGATATGGAAAATATCCCACATCATTCCCCTCCACAAAGAAACCCCCTCCACTGACCTCTCCAATTACTTCCCCACTGCTATCCTCTCCCCTCTCTCCAAGATACTTGAAAAATGTATCAACACCCAGGTCTCCAACTACCTCCTAGCTAATAATCTCCTCTCCAAAACCAACATGGTTACAGGCCATATCACAGCACTACCTCTGCTCTGTTCTCCTTCACCACCACTATACTTCATCACAAAAACAATGGCCTCTTCTCTACTGTCGTATTTCTAGATCTCTCAAAGGCCTTTGACATGGTATCTTATGAGCTACTACTCTCTACTCTCCCCAACCTCTCCTTCTCACAATCAGCTTGCAACTGGTTCCACAGCTATCTACACGGATGCCAGCAATCATTAATCTGGGACGATAACCTATCACCTCGCCACCCAGTTACTCTTGGAGTTCCCCAAGGGTCTATCCTTGGCCCTCTTCTATTCTTACTTTTCACTAACAACCTACACACTGCCACCACACAAATATCACTTATACAGTACGCAGATGACTCTGCTCTCATCTGCTCTGCCCCCCACACTACCAGAACTACAACAAATCACACAGGAATCATTCTCTTCTGTAGAAAGCTGGCTATCCAATGCTCAGCTCCTACTCAACCCAAGTAAGACAAAACTTCTCCTGTTCCAACCTTCCAAAGCCACCCAAAACACCCCCCACTTCAACATTCTCGCCAA
Source organism: Protopterus annectens (assembly GCF_019279795.1). Lineage (NCBI taxonomy): Eukaryota > Metazoa > Chordata > Ceratodontiformes > Protopteridae > Protopterus > Protopterus annectens. The sequence continues at coordinate 281,836,966 of NC_056729.1, read as the reverse complement.
AGACAATACCTTCATCTCTCCATCAGAACACACAAAATTACTCGGTGTGGAAATAGACAACAAACTTAGATTTGACACCCACATATCTCTCACAATAAAAAAAGTTTACAAGAAACTTGGTGCATTATATCGAAGCCGTCAATTCCTAACCAAGGCGGCTATAATCTCTATAGCCAATTCCCAGCTAATCTCCACCCTACTCTATGCATCCCCCATACTTACCAACCTTAGACAGACAGACCTACACAAGCTGGATTCTTATTACAACAAAATTGCTAAATTTGCCACTGGAACCTCCTACCGCAGCCATCTTCGTATCTCCCTTAAAGAACTAAACTGGGTAGAACTCCCACAACTCCTTCACTTTAATCAGCTCACCCTCGCTTATAAACTTATTAATCACCCCCTTAACATCGCTTCCCTTCAAACCCTTCTCCAATCCTATCACTCCACTAGGCCCCTAAGATCAAGCAACAAAAATCAACTCACTGTTATCAAACCCAAAAACTCAGCAGGAAAAAACATATTTTCCTGTACCATATCTAAACTTTGGAACAATCTTCCACCCTCTATAACTACTCTACCTTCCAGCAACCTTTTCAAGACTGCGCTCAAATTCCACTTAAATTTGCACTGGCTTTGTCCTTGTTCTAATCCGGGCTAACACCCCCCCTTACCCCCCCTCACCTAGACTCTTAACCCAACTATACTACTGCCACTACTAACCACAGTCAGAATTAGCTAGTTGTCTTTACATACTTTAAAATCTTGTCTGACAACTTTGTTACTAATAATATAAATGACAAGAAACTATCTTAACTTGCAACATTTACTGTATATACTGTTGATAATCAATATCTTGTCATTGTATTAAAGCCAACAACCTGTAATGTTGTTTACTATTGTTGCAACTTTGTATAGGTTCATAGGTTCATAAGTTTGTACTAGGCTATCGGCCCTAGGGCCTATACAAGCCTAGCCATAACAATTCCCTGGCTATTTCTTCCCACAGTATTTACTTCCCTGGATCCCTGTCTAGCAGGGTGACTGACATTATCCCCGGGGTGAATTTCCTATCTCCCATCCAATCATCAAGGTTCCTTTTGAAGAGGGCCAAACAGGTGCTCTGCTTGACATGTATGGGGAGTCTATTCCAGAGTCTGGGGAGTCTCTGGGTCAGGAACCTATCCCTCCAGCATGTTTTGTTCATTGTGATGACAAGGTTTAGATTGCTGGAGCGTGTGTCTCTGAGGGATTGGGATTTCCTTAAGTGTAGCATGTCCAACAGCCTGGATTTGACATGGCCTTGTATGTTAAGCCGAGATCACCTCTGAGTAGATGATATGCGACAGAGTATAGGTGGAGTTGTTTTAGATGGTCAGCCTAGGGCATCTGCTTTAGGCCTGTGATTCTCTTAGTGAGGTATTTCTGTGGCCTTTCCAGTTGTTGCAGATGTCTTGAGAGGTACATACCAAACGGGGCGTTGTATTCTATAATGGTTCTAATGAGGTATGAGTACAGTGGGACAATGACCTCCTTTTTTCTGGATGAAAAGCCCTTAGTGATGAGGTGTGCCACATAGAAGGATTTCCTGACTGTTGTGGTGATGTGGTTATTGAAGGTGAGACCACTGTCCACCTGTGTCCCTAAGTCTCTTATCACACTTTCGGTGTTAGTGTACTGCCACCTATGTGGTAATTCACGGGTACATGTTTTTTCCCAAAGGGGATAACTATACATTTCTTGGCATTGAGCTTCAGCCCATAGCTCTGGCACCAAGCATCTGTTTCTGTAGGGCCCTTTTGTAGAATATCCACATCATTTGGGGATTCAATAATGGCTCCCAGTTTGCAGTCATCTGCAAACTTTGTTAGCCAGAGTCCCTTAGTGTTGGCCTGTACATCAGAGAAGTTGATGCCAAACAAGAGCGGTCCCAGGACTGAACCCTGAGGTACTCCACTTGTCACTTGTCTGGAGGTGGATTTGGAGTCAGCTACTTTTACAATGTGGGTTCAGTCAGTAAGCCAGTTGGCAACCCATCAGGTGATGTAGGGATTAATGCCCAGCTTCAGGGGCGGCTCGTGGCATCGGACTGCCGGACTTCAGCCCCCTCAGCTTTTTGTTTAGAACTTTAGTTTGTCTTTTTAATGTAAAAAAAAAAAAAAATCTTTTTTTCCACTTTAAATTTCGAGTCCGCGACTCAAAAGTACAAGCATGCGCATTGCGCACTTCAATCGCAACAGCGTTTTTTTTTTTTTTTTTTTTTAATTCTTGCAATGTTTTCATTGCAGCCCGGAGGAGCAATGAAGGCATCATTGTGATGCCCAGAAGTCTATGCGGTTGAGACACAAACCGCATAGATATGGAAGGGGCTCGGACTGCGACGTCCGCAGGCACGTCATGACGTGCTTGCTGGGCAAATGCTGCTGATTGGTTGTCGCTCTCTTCCCGGGCTTTATGTGCTGGGAAAAGAGCGAGAATCAGTCAGTCAGTTTTCGGCGTTGGACCTGATTATCACATTGTTTTTTTCCGGCTATTTAGTTTGATTGAAAACATTTTTTTTTTTTGATTTTTGGCACAAGAGTCTTAAATTGGTAAATAAAGTACACAGAGAGCGAGGCAATCAGGAGGACTGTGGATTTATTTGCAAATTGCTGCTTCTTTCAGCTGTTCTGGAATCAAAACAGGTGCGTTACTATTTATTTCATTCCATAATTATTTAATTTGTCGTAAACTTTTGCTTACTTGAATATATCAAATCCGTTGACTTTAAAATAGCTGTAATAAGTGTTGTGTAATGTGTACAAAGTGCAAATGCATTTAGTTTCTGTCATGCATTACCTTGTGATGCAGCCTGCTGGTGTTTCAGGAAAGGTAGAAATTGCTATTGTTTGGGGGCTGTTTGGGATGCAAGCTGAAGCAGTGTGCATTTGTTTCACCCCTAGATTGGGCTGCATCAGGTGGCTGGTGTCTGAGACAGCATGAAAAACAAAACTGAAAACAAAGCTTCAGGGTTATAGTGTACTGATGGAGCAAGGCTGGTGAGCAACTGTCAGAGTAATGGTGTACGTTGTCATTTATTTTTAGTCTGTAACAAACTGGCTCTGATTAACTGAACTACAGAGTACAATCTTGCTTCAGATTTTTTTTCTTAAATTTATTAGATTTATACTATATTAAATGAGTTATTTGTTTGTATATGATACTTGTAAAACTGATGTGGTTAGCTAGTAAATTATTTCCATGCATGTCTCAGAGAAATGGGAGAGTGTGGCAACAAAGTACAGCAATTGCAGTAATTATTTTAAGACAACAATAACATCAGATGTATAACAATTTTAATGCTAGAAGAAATACAACATGCAGACAACAAAATAATTAGAAGATAGCTGAATTAGTAGTGCTTCAGTTAAAAGTTTCTATTTAGTTTTGGTTGTTGGCTAGTGTATTTATTTAATCTTATAACTGGGCATGTAGTTTGAGCCAAAGTCCTTCTCAGCCAAGACTGGCATCTAGAATGTAATAAGCTCTACTGCATGCAGTAAGGGTTGGGAATAAGTAAGACTTGGAAATAATTTTAACTATGTTGGTATAGCAAATATTTATATTAGTATAAGCAATTAAAGGATTAGCCATGACAGCATGGTGGATCAATAATTAAGTGGTCTGCCCACAGGTCCAACATCTGGGGATCAAGTCTGACATCCTTTTACATGCTATGTTTAGTTTGCATGAGATTTCTATTGACACTTGATTGCTTTTAACTCCCAAAAACAAACTGATTGCCTGGCTAGAGTGAACTGTCCAACTTATTCCACTGAAAATTTCCTTTGTGGTTCAGGTCATAGCTGAAAGGGTTTGAGAAGGAAGGATTCACTTTCCCCACTAATAAGTGAATAAGTAATGCATTAGATCATATAAGTTAGAAGCCAAAAGCAAGGACAAAAAATGAAGCTAATAACCAATTCTGAGGCAGGGAAGAGAGTTAGTTATGTGCTGTTATAGCTATGAGTTTTTTCTTTTACTATGCACATCATTGATTTAAAGGGTCTATATTGAATCAGTGAATGCTTAAAAAAGCTAATGCTGATTCATTGACCCTATTTAAGTGAAAGCTTACAATCCCGAACACTCGGAGCAGCAATTTTTTTCCCAGGAAAAAAAAATCGCTGTTCCACAAAAAAAAAAAAAAAAAATCTTAGAACAGTATATAATGTGGGGGCTTTGCCCCCCACAACCCCCCTACTTAAATATACCAACTCCAAGATCACACCACAGTGAAGGAAATGGCAAACTCCCGAAATCGGACTACGATTTTAATTCCCTGGGAAAAAAAATAATTGTTCCGGGTGTTCGAGATTGTAAGCTTTCGCTTACATAGGGTCGATGAATCAGCATTCACTTTTTTAAGCATTTGCTGATTCAATATAGACCCGATTTAAAGTGCTCATGACAATCTACTGTCTGTATGTGCATGCCATACTTTTATGTGCGTTGTTTGAAAGCCAGTAAGAAGCAGCTTGCTGCTGTCATTTGACACTATTGCACCATATTTAGTGCTGTAGTCACTTCTTTTTTCTTTTCTTTTTTTTAGGGGGGGTGGGTCTGCTGATAGTCCCCAGCAAATCTATGAATAGCCTTTCATGGATCAGTCCTTCTACCTGTATACTAAATAAATAATTACACAGTAGGGTAAGGTTCCACTTTTTGGCTAAAGAATATCTCCCAGTATAAAGTATTTGCTATTCTTTATGTGAAGACCCATTCTTTTATGACATCACAGTAATTCTAAATTCCATTATTATTCCTCAATTATCCTAAGCATCTTTTAATGCTAGCTTTCATCTTCTGATGAATCAGTTATGGCATGATATATATACTGTCACTAACTAATCTTGTTACACCTGTTGTTCTTGTTATTACATTTACTGAAGGAGTTGCTTGGGTAAGTGTTTCATTTTGGTGCTTATAGTTTAGTTATGTTATTGAAGTGGTTGCTTGGGTGAATGTTTGATTTTGGTGTTGTATTGTACTTTATGTTATTGAAGGAAAGGGGCAAACTTTTCGTTTTGGTGCTTGGGGATACCTCAGCATTTTTCTGAAGAGGTCACTTGGGTGAATGTTTCATTTTGGTGCTTGTACATGTTATTGAAGGGGTCACATGGGCAAATGTTTAATTTTAGTGCTTTTGCATATTGTACCTGGACATTTTACTGAAGGGGTCTTTTTTCTTTTAGGGAAATGATTCATTTCAGTGCTTGTGTATACCTGGACATAGTAATGAAGATTTTGGTGCTTGTACATGTTATTGAAGGGGTCACATGGGCAAATGTTTAATTTTAGTGGTTTTGCATATTGTACCTGGACATTGGTCTTTTTTCTTTTAGGGAAATGTTTCATTTCAGTGCTTGTGTATACCTGGACATAGTAATGAAGATTTTGGTGCTTGTACATGTTATTGAAGGGGTCACATGGGCAAATTTTTAATTTTAGTGCTTTTGCATATTGTACCTGGACATTTTACTGAAGGGGTCTTTTTTCTTTTAGGGAAATGTTTCATTTCAGTGCTTGTATATACCAGGACATAGTAATGAAGATTTTGGTGCTTGTACATGTTATTGAAGGGGTCACATGGGCAAATGTTTAATTTTAGTGCTTTTGCATATTGTACCTGGACATTTTACTGAAGGGGTCTTTTTTCTTTTAGGAAATGTTTCATTTCAGTGCTTGTGTATACCTGGACATAGTAATGAAGATTTTGGTGCTTGTACATGTTATTGAAGGGGTCACATGGGCAAATGTTTAATTTTAGTGCTTTTGCATATTGTACCTGGACATTTTACTGAAGGGGTCTTTTTTCTTTTAGGGAAATGTTTCATTTCAGTGCTTGTGTATACCTGGACATAGTAAGACGTGCTCATGATTGTTTTATGTTTTTGAATTTCTACACCATAATCTTTTGCTTCATTGGCACAGAGAATGTCTGGTTATATGATCATTAGCACATTCTGCTGCTAACCCTTGTTTTGCAGCTGGCCACAACATGTACTGCTGTTTCCTGAATTTCAAACTGTTCAGCTGTTGCTGCATCATCTCACATGTACTTAGTAAGCACAAGTGTTCATGAAACCTGGCCATATTCTTTTAAATCAAAGAACTAAAATATCCCAAACAGTTTTATGGCAACAGACCTGAAAATCCTCAGAAGTTAAGTGATTAAATGTGTCGTCAGTAGTTGCTGTTGCATCTGTCATTATGGTGGCAATATTACTGCACATTTTCAGTCTAGTTTTACATGATTCATCTGCAATCAGGGTTGCCAGACGTCCCTATTTGGGCGGGACTGTCCTGAGATCAGCAGCCTGATCCCGAGTCCCGCCCTGCCGGTTTAAATCCCGGCCAGCCTCCGCTTTGTTTTTTTTTTTTTTTTTTGATTGTCCCGTATACCTGGCATACGAGCCAATCAAAAATTGCTAAACACGGAGCTTCTTGTGTTCTGCATTAAACACAAGAAGCTCCTAGTTTAGCGATTTTTGATTGGCCCATATGCCGGTATACCGGCCAATCAAAAATCGCTAAACACGGAGCTACTTGTGTTGAATGCGGAACTGCAATGCATTAAACACAAGAAGCTCCGTGTTTAGTGCAGAGCTACTGAGTGAGCTCAGTTCTTTAATGTGGAACTCTGTTCCGCATTAAAGACCTTTTGTTTTTTTTTTTTTTTTTTTTGGTCTTCACTTGCCGTGAGAGACCTTCTTCATCTTTTTTGTCCCTACCTGGGGTGCTGGAAATCTGGCAACCCTGTCTGCAATACTATAGTCCAGATATTGAGGATTATTCTTCAATTTTTGTAAAGTAATATATTATAGGTGTTCTTTTTTCTGTGTTCTGAGTTTCACTGCTTATTTGGTAGTACCTGATCAGCTTCAGCCCTTACCTTACTATGTACATTTTCCAGGATAATTTCTGGGTACTGGCATAGTTTCACTGTCTATTTTACATAATTTGAAATGGGTTTGTCTGTTTATGTTATTTCTTTTCTGTGCCAATGAGTAGTTCCATGCATCAGCTCACTTTGTTCTGGCTTTCATGGTGGCTGCTCTTTCTTTGCAATGCATCATTTTGTCTGACACATTCCCATGGTGCTTTCTGTTTGAGATTTTCTGAATGGCACCTGACCTATAGACTACATTAACTTTTTTCATTATGTTTGACAGTTTATTGTAAAGTTCATGCAGTCATAGTCAGCTTTGGTTTTGACAAAATCACAGTCTGCTATATTAGAGATGGTTGCACTGTGTCCAGATGGGCCCACCCCACACTGGTTGCAGTTTCAGCTGCACAAAGTAAACTATTTGAAGAAGCTTCAACCAAATTGAAAGGGAGAAAAATACATGGGTGCTAAAGCTCTTGCACTCCGCATGTGGGGAATTTTCCTGCCACACCCTTATGTTACTAAATCCAGGACTGCATAATCTGTAAACATTGGAAAGCCCAAAATCCTTGAATCACTGTTTGCACAGTAATACAAACTGTTCTGGCACTGATTTTTCAGCTGAAAACATTGAATGATTAGCCTGCAGCTCTGGGAATGTATATCTGACAAGCTTAAACCTTGCACATTTTAGACCTGACCAAGGACAGGTAAGCTAGTGGAGATAACAGCTTCATGTTATGAAGTTTTAGTGTTGGACTGATGTTGATGACATCAAGTGTTTTAGCATGTTTACAGAGTGACATTCAGTATTTTGTGCTACAGCCAGGTTAAAACTTAGATTTTTAATGATGGTCTTTCTGCATTTGGTCTTTGGCATTGAGAAGTTAGTAGTGTTGTCTCTGGACTACTGTGCATTAAATGAAAAGCCCATTAGCTACTCTTTCTCCTGTCATGTTCATTTTGTGCTCCATATATTTGCTGCATTTTGTTTTATGCTTATTATATCATAGGAGGTTAGTATGCTAAGTTAAGTTCACTGACAGGTGTTTTTGAGTTTCAGATTTCATACCCTACAGAAAAGTCATACTGATGCAAGACCTACTGAACTTTCTAAGTTTGTAAGAGCAGCATTTAAAAATTGTCTGTATTTTTTGACCTTTGTCCTATTTCTATTTATGGCCTTTTCCAGATTTCTTGCTCTGAGGTTGAGTATATGAAATGTGTCATGGGCTCGGGGCCATCAGCCAGAGACATTTCAAATTGTGACATACTTGTACCCCCACTCCCCCATGTAGTGACTTTAGATGTGTCCAGGTTTAGAGTATCCCTCCAAGGTAGATGTGTCCAGGCAAGGAGCACTTAGAGTATCCAAGGTAGACACAAGTACAGTCATGGCTTTTAATCTGTCCTTTCTTTTGCAGAATGTTCTGGTTTTCTGTCATTTTTATACTGTTAATTTTGTGTATTCAGAAAATGCATTTTGTTGGCTACTTGTCTTTTTATACTTTATTTTGACTGGCATTCCACTCCAGTAATGTATTTAAAAGTAATTTATTTTTTTGATGCATCACAGCCTTTGCTTCCCATCTAGATATTAAGCAAGCTGTCATGTAGCCAAGGCATTGAAATATTGTTTTCTTTACCACTTCATTTTTGTTTTGATTGGACTCTCATAGTGATAGCTTGTTGGCAAACAGGGAAGCAGTGTATTTAAAATACCAGCTTTTGTGGTTTTGATTTTGAGCATAGTGAAAGAATGCTAGCAAATGTACTTTTTCCTGTAAGAATAAATGTTTACACACTTCGCAGTCTTGGTTTCTGCACCTAAAGTAGCAAAATGCAAGGTAACTTGTGTGTGTGTGTGTGTGTGTGTGTGTGTATTTGTGTGTATTTGCGTGTGTATGTATATATATATATATATATATATATATATATATATATATATATATATATTTGAAAGTATTTTAAGCTAATGTCTTGGAGATGAACAAATTTTAATGATTGACTAATGCAATGGATTAATACACTCCAGTGAATCATACTGGCTTCAGGCTACACCTTATAGGTTCATAGGTTCATAGGTTTATACTAGGCTATCTGCCCCAAGGCATTTATAAGCCTAGCCCGAATTTTTGTGGCTTACGCCACCCCTTATATGAAAAAATACTGTACCCATTAGTTTGTTGTGCCTCTGTCCAGCAGTGACACAGAGATGATTCCCGGGGTAAACCTACGATCTCCCATCCACAGGTCAAGATTTCTCTTGAACAGAGCCAGCGAGGTGCTCTGCCTCACATGGACCGAGACTGTATTCCACAGCATAGGGAGTCTCTGAGTGATAAATCTATCCCTCCAGCACGTCCTATTTATATCCGTGCTAAGGTTTAAGTCACTTGCTCTAGTGGTTTTGGTGGATTTGGATTTTTTGAGGTGGAGCATGTCCATTAATTCCGGGTTGGACATGGCCTTGTATGTCAGGCACATGTCACCTCTGAGCAGACGGTATGCGACTGAATAGAGCTGGAGTTTCTTCAATCTGGCAGTATATGACAGATTTTGGAGTCCCTTTATCCTTTTGGTGAGAAACTTTTGGGGTCTCTCCAATTGCTGCAGATGTCGGTGAGATACATCCCGAATGGGGCATTGTACTCGATCATTGGTCTGATAAGTGAAGAGTACAGGGGAACAATGACCTCACTAGATCTGGATGTGAATCCCTTCATGATCAGGTGGGCAATGTAGAAGGTCTTTCTAACCACTTTAGCAACGTGAGTGTCAAAGAAAGGCCACTGTCAACCTGGGTCCCCAGGTCCCTGATAACCTCTTCTGTGCTTAGTGGATTGCCACCTATATGGTAGCTTGGGGTTACCTTGTTTTTCCTGAAGGGTATGACTATACATTTTTGGCGTTTAACTTCAGGCCATGGCTCTGGCACCAGCTATCTGTTTCCGTGAGTCCCTTCTGAAGGATATCGTGTCCGATGCACTTTCCACTATGGCACCCAGTTTGCAGTCGTCTGCAAACTTTGTCAGCCAAAGTCCTCCCATGTTGGCCTGTACTTCTGAGAAGTAGATGCCGAACAATAGGGGCCAAGGACCGAGCCCTGTGGGACACCACTTGTGACCGCCTTGGAGTCTGACATAGCGCCAGCAACTCTAACCCTGTGGTTTCTGTCCTTAAGCCAGTTTGCAACCCATCTTGTGACATATGGGTTTACATTTAAGCTGGTAAGTTTTTCTACAATACCCGAGTGGGGTATTGTGTCTGAGGCCTTTGCGAGGGCAGGGTAGCCTGTATGGGCTGCCTTTCCTCATCAATGGCCTTGGTGACTGTTTCGAAGAAGTCGACCAAGTTCAAAAGGCATGATCTTCCCTTGACAAAGCCAAACTGGGTCGGGTCCAATGTCTGCAAGTCCCCTATATCTTTGTTTATGAGCTCCATTATGATCCTCCCCATAGCTTTGCAGACTAGATTTGTTAAGCTTATGGGGCGGTAATTACCAGGGTCTGTAGAGGCACCGCCTTTGTGGAGTGGGACCACAGTTGCCGTACACCACTCCTTGGGCACGTATCCTGTGGTAAGGCTGAGATTAAACAGCTGCCTTATGTGCGGGTTTAATTCCTCATTTAGCTCATGTAGCACACAGCCGGGGACACCATCCGGTCCCATTGATGCTGTGTTTTTAGCTTTAGAGAGAGCAGCTTTCACCTGTGCATTTGAGATGTCTGGGAGGCTACACTCCGCTAGGATAGTTATCTCTCCTTTGGGGGGGAGAGGGGGGTGAAGTTTGCACTGAACCTGTCTGCCAGTATGTTGGCAACGTCTGTGGGTTCAGTGATTTTTGTATCATTTTGGACTAATTCTGAGCATATCTGGGAGTTTCCACCCAGGTTCCTAACATAGCTGAAAAAGGCCTTATGATTGTCCTTTGAATCCATAGCAATTTTTCTCTCAAAATTGGCCTTAGTTGATTTTATGAGTGCTCGTATTTTTTTACTAATAATGATCAGGGGTGACTTCCCTTTTATGGATTTTGTTCTATCATGTAATAGCTTTCTCCTCTTATTGTAAAGTTTTTAATGGCTGGGGTCCACCAGACTGGACGTTTGCCCTTTGTGGAAAGAGTCTTGGTTTTATTTGGGATTGCCTGATCCATGCAGTCCTGGAGGTGTTCATAGAAGGCATTTGTAAGGGCTTCTGCAGCTTGGGTTGTGGTTTCCACTGTCTCAGGGGCCTTGAAGGATACCACACCAGTCTTGAGTAGTGTGAAGTTTGCTTTAGAGAAGTTCTTCACTGTGGTCTTTTTTGTTTGAGGTGGGGGCGGGATGTGGATTTCCAGTGAGATTAGTTTGTGATCAGATCTCACCAATGAGCGATATACTTCCTGTGTGGAGCATTTTGTCCCCATGTTTGTGATAATGAGATCTAGTATATTTTCTCCTCTCGTGGGAACAGTGACTAGCTGTTCCATGGCATTTGAATTTATGAACTCCAGGAACCGTTGGGCTAGAAAGTTAGGGCTTGAGTAATGTTCCCAGTCTATATTCGGGTAGTTGAAGTCACCCAATATGATGGTGTTTGGAGATACATTTATACCCTCCAGTGTCTTCAGGAAGGCTGTGTGGGGTTCCTGAGTTTGAGAGGGTGGCCTGTAGCATGCTACAATTTGTAGAGCAGTTTTGCCTATGGTTAGTTGCACCTGGATGGTTTCCAAAGCTTTGTGCGTTGCCACCAACCTGGAGGTGTGGGTATCCTTTATGAATATGGATACACCCCCTCCTTTTGTGGTGTGGTCCAGGTTTTGGGGCCGGAACGCATGATATGAGGTAAAACCTAATAGTGCCGGGGTGCTCTCAGGAGCCTTGAACCAGGTTTCAGTTACAGCACAGACATCGATGTTCTCCATACTGAGAAGGGCCTCGAGTGCGTGCATTTTGAGATTTAGACTTCTAGCATCGAGCAGCATTACCCTCAGTTTCTTCCCATTTTTGTTTTCTAGGGTGGTAGGTTTAGAATTTGAGCCTTGCCTAAAAAAGGCACTATGGGGGTGGCAAGAGCCTTAGCCAATATCCGAATCCCAGGGTGACAGGTGCAAGCCGTCCCTTGGCAGCGTGGCTTGTCAAGCATGCCATCCCAGGCAGACAGACACTGGATCCCCTTTGAATGACACCAGACATTAAGCCAATTGTTAAAGCTGATCATCTTGTCTCTATATTGTGGCATCATTCTTGGTGAAGGAAGGATACTGCTCAGGGTTAGGGTCATACCTGCCTGGGCTACATAATCAGAGAGCTCCTCTATGTCTCTTTTCATGTAGTCCAGGGAGGTACGTCTCAGGTCATTCACACCAGCATGGACAATGACTGTGTCATATTTGTACTTGCCGTGGAGTGACCCGAGTGCTTGTGTTATGTGGCAGATTCTAGCCCAATAGGCAGCTTACTGTGACCCTCTCCTTGTTCAGCCTGGTGAGTGGGACATCAGTGTGTCTGACTATGGAGTCACCTATGACAAGTATGTTTGGTGTTGTATTTGGCTTTAAGGGCTGTGACTGCTTTGCACACTGCTTTTGTGGTTTATGTGTTGCTTGTGGGGTGTCTTGAGGTAGCAGTTGTTTGGGTGTCTGCTTTGGAGGCCTCTGCTGTTTAGGTAAATTTTACTCAGAGCCTCCGAGTATGTCTTTGTGTGTTTATGTGTTTGATTCAGTGGTGTGGTAGCATTATGTGAGGCTGGTTTTGTGGTGTGTGTAGTTGCCTTCTCCTCCTGTCTAGTCTTGCCAGTCCTGAGTTGAGAGAGCTCAGCCTCCAGTTTGGCTAAATAGCTGCATCTCTCGCAAATATTTGTGTTATGTGGGAGGAGGAGAGGGTTGTCTGTGTACATGAGGCAGTTATAACATTGCCTCAAGATTCCCAGATTCACCAGCTGGACCGGAGAGGAGATTGACATCTGACCTTTGGACATGCTAGAATAATATTGGGAATTCCTTAATAATTGAAAACAAGGGCCAGTGGGGAGTGAGGCTGTAGTGCTTTTAATTTTTAGTGCTGACTTATATAATTGCTTTAGTGAGCAAGTGCCAGGTAACTTGAGTGCAATGTGTTACAAGTAACTAAATGCAAAAACGACAAACAGTAACTTTCTTTCAAGTGAATCAAGGAAATAAGTACAGTAAGCAATGCAGATATCACTAGTGATCCACAGAAGCTGAGAAGCCGTATTAGGTGGAATTCGCTTCCGGGGAAATAACAAGCAAACAAACAACAAGCATATAAACAAAGCTAGATTCAGCAGGCCTGGATCTAGTCTATGCTAGAGCAAACAAGGTGTACCAATTTCAGTAAGATACAGTTCAAATATTCAGGCACTATAAACCTTTAACCAGAAATTCCCAGCTCAGAAGGGCAGAGTCCAGCCTCTTCTCCCACAAGAGAGCAGACCACGAACCTTCTTAATGTAAAATAACTGGCCTGAAGCCCAAGTGCCTAAACCAGAACTCATACACTTGGACACTGGGCTCTCAATCAGCAGTTCCCAACTTAGAAGGATGAAAGCTACCTGTCCTGCCACCACAGTGCTTGCCACAAACCTTCCTAATGTAAAACAACTGGTCTGAAGCCCAAGTGCTTAATCCAAAAGACTTAGAATGATAGCTACACTTTAATCAAGTTACAACCAAGCAGTAATAAATACAATTGAATACTTTAGAGAATGTCTGGATTAGTGCTCAAGTTACACAAACAACGCTAGATCCAGCAGGCCCGAATCCAGTCTATGCCACAGCAAACAAGGCGCACCAACTTCAGTAAGAAGCAGTTCAGATATGCATGCACTATAAGCCTTTAACCAGAAATTCCCAGCTCAGAAGGGCAGAGTCCAGCCTCTCCTCCCACAAGAGTGCAGACCACGAACCCTCTTAATGTAAAATAACTGGCCTGAAAGCCCAAGTGCTTAAACCAGAATTAATACACTTTTAGAATAACAGACACTGAGCCCTCAATCAGCAGTTCCCAACCTAGAAGGATGTAAGCTACCTGTTCTGCCACAACAGTGCAGACCACAAACCCTCTCAGTGCAAAACAACTGGTCCAAGTGTTTAAACCAAAAGGCTTAGAATGAGTTACACCAAGCAGTAATAAATACAATTGAGTATTTTAAGATGATGCAAAAGTAAAATGAAGTAGGTAGAAACACAAGTACAGTAAAAGCAGATGAAAAATTTTTTTTTTTTTTAATCTGAACAAGTGCTGAGATCAAAGAAACAGATTTGAGAGCTGAAACTAGAAAACTGGCTAGTTATAAGAAAAAAAAAACAAGCTAGAAGGCTTCCCTCAAACACAGAAGGGCTTGGGGGCTCAGAAGCCTGGCAAAACAATACTGTCTGAGGTAGTTAAACATTCATTTGGCCCTCCCCCTAGACCCACTAAAGATTGCACCAACTTTACAGAAAGGATGCAGATTAATTATACACAAGAGATAAGTAATTATACAGTGTGGAGAGACTCTTAACTTAAGAGCAGAATAACCCTTATTAGATTCTGGAAGATCAGAAGGCTAGGAATTCTATTCCCTCCCCAAAAATAGCAGCACAAAGTAAATGGCTTTAAGTTATAAAATTATTTCACACTCTTAAATGAAGTTGGAGACCGAGTGTCTACAGGCTGAATAGATTGGTAGTTACAACATGCAGAAAATGCTGACTTTTATGGGTTTATGGCAGTCCAGGTGTTTATCCTGCCCTGAGGCCCTGAGCATTAATGTTTCATGTGTTTGTTTTAGTGTACTTGTGATCATATTCAGTGGTTAACTTGGCAACAGCAAGCAGTCCAGTGACACATTTATCTAAGTTAGCTGATGTGCTTCCCTCTTAACAAACTTGCACTGCAGTGTTATATTTTTCTTTGTTGTACTCAGAACAAGACGTCTGAGTGTAATTATTTTTTAGGGGGTGGGTCATTAGCACTACTACTACTGCACTTCTATATTGTATTTATATATATATATATATATATATATATATATATATATATATATATATATATATATATATATATTTTTTTTTTTTTTGCCAGTATATTGTCTGAGAGTAGCTAGCTATAATTATAAGAAAATGAAAAACATAACATAACATTTTCAATTAGGGTAGAATGCTTGCATTAGAATAATCTAAAAATAAGCAGGCAGTGTACTACACATGCCTTGTGTTTTAAATCAGTATCTGTGGTACTTGAATACTTCAGAATCAGTACATGTGAAATGGAAATGTGTATTGGTCTGGGACTGGTACTCTGTATGCATCCTCCTTTTCTGGAAAATAAAATTAAAAGATATTGTGCATACAGATAAGGAAATGACTGCATGT
Source organism: Protopterus annectens (assembly GCF_019279795.1). NCBI lineage: Eukaryota > Metazoa > Chordata > Ceratodontiformes > Protopteridae > Protopterus > Protopterus annectens. The sequence goes on along the minus strand of NC_056729.1, from coordinate 281,821,670 downwards.
GAAGCTTGTACATGACTATGGTGGTTACATAACATGATACAGTATGATGTTTTTGGCCATTTTTAGTAGTCTCTTTCAGGAGGTTAGGACATCTGTTGGGGCATTTTAGATCATTTTTGTCAGAAATAGCCTGGGGGGGTCCTCTGAAATGAATGAAATAGCCTGTAGTTTACAGACACACCAGCAAATAAAGTAAGATTATGTGCAAGTTCTTGGCTATTGTGATGTGAAAGAAATGCAACCATGGTGATTTATTTCGCTTAAACATTGTAGGCTGAAAGCAGTTTCTCTGGGTAGGGAGTTGGGCTGGGGGCAATGCTTGTGTGAATAGCTGCAGTTCTGTCTACATTTTCAACAGTAATGTCGATTTCACTGAAGTAAGATAAACCAGAAGCTGAAGCTCTGAAATCTGAGTGGTTTGTATGTGTGTGGTGGTGGTGGGGGGGGGGGGGGTCAAGGAATTTTTGTTAAACCATGTTTTATTGTAGAAAGTCTGGTAAGTAAAATTAATTTTAAAGTTAAATGTGTACTTGGCTGATGCACACAAGCTGTGATAGTGAGTCTGTCAGCAAAATGAAAGTATGCAATGCAGTTGTTAGTATTTGTACTTTAATCCTGACCAGTAAAAAGCAGCTACTTCATTAGGTAATGGGAGGGGAGGTGTTTGTGAATTCATTGAGGTGACTGCCCTTGTTTACTGTCAGTTATGGCTTTGCAAGATGACTGTTTGGGTAAAGTCTGCTGTTGGGCAAGCCTGTAACTACCATTTCTGTGCAATGGACTAAATTAATACAGCCATTTGCAGTTCATTACTGTTTTGCTTTCTGATTTCAGAGGTTTTTGAGCCAGGTACTTTTGGTAGGCTGTTGGGATGGGGGACTTTCATGTCGCCAGTGTTGGAATGAAATAACCATTTAGTGTTGTAATTCTGGCTTTTCAAAACTCTATGTCTGAGGGAGTAAGCAATATGCATACAGGCGGTGACTACGGTCTCTGTGCAGCAGATATATTTTAATGCTGGAAGGATCAAAGCAGAAAGTATAGTGGGGGCAATGGAATGACTGCCCCTGTTAGTCCTGCAAAGACAATGTAAGCAGTGTGTGCATCACAAATGCATTAATAGTCTTTAATCCTGGCAAGGCCAAGCCAGATAGTTGGTAGGTCATGGCTGTGGCAGACTGTCAATGAAATGAGTGCTGTTTCTGAAGCTGTAAATCATTACATGTATACAACAGTGGCACTTAAATCATTTCTGCAATATCTTCATTTCAGGGTTGCAACAACTACAATAACCACCAGAATGAGTCAACAGAGTGAGCAGAGTGTTACAGTGGCCTATCTGAAATCTATTAATTTTAAAGAGTTGACTCTTGATGAGAAGTTAAGAATCAAGAGGACTGGAAGACCCACACCTGATCTGAAGATAGAGTCTGCAGGTACAAGTACGTCAAGAACATACACACGCAGCTTCAACAGGTCAGTGTATGACAAACACACCTGGATCTGTGGTTGTGAGGAAACAAACAGCTTGTACTGCTTCCCATGTTTGTTGTTTGGTGGAGAGGAAGCCTGGACATCAAAGGGTATGGATGACCTGAAGAGACTGGAAGAAAAGTCCAGAAGGCATGAACAGTCTGCTAAACATTTTGACAACCAAATGAGTCTAGCAGTGTTGGGAACTGTGGATGTCAGGTGTCAGTTAAGTAGTGGATACCAGTTATCAGTAGAAAGACACAACAAGAAAGTGGATGACAACCGTTATGTTCTATTTTAATAGAATGCATCAAGGTGTGTGGTGCACAAGAAGTAGCTTTAAGAGGCCATGATGAGTCTGAAGAGTCATGGAATCCAGGAATGTTCCAGGCTCTGGTAGAATTAATCTGCCAGTTTGATAAGAAGTTGATTGACCATGTGACAACTTCAACTGTTTTCAAAGGAACATCAAAAACTATTCAAAATGAACTCCTGGACTGCATGCTAACAGTATGCAGAGAAGAAATAAAAAAGGAGATTCGTACTGCAAAATTTATAGCAGTAATTGCGGATGAAACCACTGATTTTGCTGGGATATGGCAAATGGCTATTGTGTTCCATTACATTGTCAATGGATAGGTGGTGGAATGTTTTTGGGGATACTTTACACCACTTGGACAGACAGCACAACATATTGCTGTTGTGATAAAACAACAGTTGAAGGAAGTAGTGGGAGACCAGCATGAAAAAGTGATTGCTCAGAGTTATGATGGTGCATCTGTTATGACTGGTGTTCAGCATGGGGTCCAGGCCATCGTAAGACAAGAGTTTAAATATGCCTACTATGTACACTGCTATGCCCACCAACTTAATCTGGTAATGCAAAGAGCCACACAACAGAATACTGAAGCAAGGACATTTTTTGTAACACTTGGTGGAATTCCAGCCTTTTTCAGTCGTTCAGTTCAAAGACAAGCTGCTCTGGATAGTATAGTACCACAACGCATGCCAAGAGTGTCAGGAACACGGTGGAATTTTAACATCCATACTGTAAATGCAGTGTACGAGAACTTGGAGTCACTGGCAGAGTGCTTTAATTATTTGTACAAGAGTCCTACATCTGCTGCAGCAACTATACTGGAAGCAAATGGGCTACTGCGATCAGTTGAAGATGATGAATTTAAATTTTGGCTTACTGTTTTCCATCGTATAATGCCCCATGTTGACATTCTGTACAGGCAACTTCAGTGTCGTACCACAGATGCAACTGCTGTTGAAAAGGATGTTCAGACATTTTTGGATACAATTGAGTGTGTTAGATTGGGTATCGATGGTATTGCAGAGCAGTATCTACAGACGGAGAACATCCGGTCAAAACGTAGACGAGGGCCATCAGCTTCCCGACCACTGCATGAGACCTTGCCAGTTGCTGCAAAGGAAGTGTGTGATGTCGTAAAGTTCCGGGCATCATCACAATTTCAACAAACTGGCCATCTTCAAGCTTCTCAGTTACTTCTGCCTGGAAAGTTTTCAACATACATAAGAGAGTTTCCAGAAAATCTGCTCACAGGAACAATGGACAACTATCCATTCCCGTTGAGGGGACAACTTAGAACAGAACTTGGAGTGGTGTATCAACGTGAAGACTTTAAAGCAGCTGGCAGTGCAGTCAAGATGTTAAAATTCTTGTTGGACAACTCCTTAACCAGTGTGTTTTCACAGACTTACAAAGTGTTGTTAATTATAGCCACCACACCAATGTCAACTGCTGAGGCAGAAAGGTGTTTCTCAACACTGAAAAGGATTAAAACTTTTCTTCGTTCTACAATGGGGCAAGACAGATTGAATGCTTTGTTTATGCTTTCCATAGGAAAGGAGTTAATGCGGAGTATAACTAACTTCAACCACAGAGTTATTGATTTGTTTGCCCAAAATAAAGAGAGATGAATGGACTTTATCTATAAGTAAAGGAACACAATACACAGAAGAACACAAGAGGCACTTATTTGGTACTACTAGTACTACAAGCACTTATGTAACACAGCCACTGGGGATGCACAAGCCAGTGCATTTCTTTGTGCCGGTCCCAAGCCCGGATAAATGGGGAGGTTATATCAGGAAGGGAATCGCATATAACCTCCTGACAAAATTTTGTGGGACAACAATACAGATTTTGATACAGGATTGGTTGAGGCCCGGGTTAACAATGACAACCACCAGTACTGTGTTAACCAAAAGGGTGCTGGCAGAAATTGGGTGGAGGCTACTGTTGGCTCTAGAAGAGTGGGAAGGCATGTCCAAAGGTGAGATTGTGTTGATTTGGACATGTGCTGAGGAGGGATGATGCTGGGTATATTGGGAGAAGGATGCTGGGTATATTGGGAGAAGGATGCTGGGTATATTGGGAGAAGGATGCTGGGTATATTAGGAGAAGGATGCTAAGGATGGAGTTGCCAGGGAAGAAAAGAGGAAGGACTCGTAAGGTTAGATTTATGGATGTGGTAGAGGAAGTGATGTGGTGACAGAGCAAGATGCAGAGGACAGGAACCAATGGAAACAGATCTGATGTGGCAAACCCCTAACAGGAACAGCTGAAAGACTACAAGCACTTATTTGGAACCAGCTGGGGGTCACATGAATATTATTTGCTTGAGGAAACTTAAAACTGTCCCTTTTGAGCCTCCGTGAAAAAGGGGGTGGGAGAAATCCAGTATGACCTGATGTGTTCTAGACCACAGCTTCTCCTCAGGTGCAGAAATGGAGTATAAAGTACTGTTTGCAGTATACCACAGAGGTAAGTGTTCAAACCAATGTGTGTATGTAACAATGTGTGCTGTGTAGAGTATTCAGCATGCGCCATACTGACTGAGCATTTATTTCATGTAAATAAGTATGTCAAGCATTGATCCCATTGCACCATAGCTCCACCCCTTCATGTTGGCCACACCCTTCTTATTGACCACACCCATCCTGCAGCCCCCCTTTGATTTGAAGTCACCAGCCGCCACTGCCCAGCTTAGTAAGTTTATCTATGATTCCAGAGTGGGGGATGGTGTCAAAGGCCTTGGCGAGGTCCATTTAGGCTGTGTGGACCACCTTACCCTTGTCCATGGCTCTGGAGACTGATTCGAAGTTAATCAGGTTCAGGAGACAAGATCGGCCTTTCACTACTCCAAACTGCATGGGGTCCAGTGTTTGAAGGTTGCCAATGTCTTTGTTTATAAGTTCCATGATAATACGTTCGATGGCCTTGCAGATCAGGCTTGTTAGACTGATGGGGCGGTACTTCCCGGGATCCAAGGTGGATCCCCCCTTGTGGAGTGGGATAACTGTAGCTGTGCACCACTCAGTGGGCACAAAGCCTGAGGTGAGGCTATGATTAAACATGACACTTAGGTGAGGTGCCAGTTCATTTTGTAGTTCATGTAGTACACAGCCTGGGATGTCATCTGGTCCCATGGATGCTGTATTCTTAGCTTTGGAGAGTGCATTTTTTACCTGTGTGGCCGTTATTACTGGAATTTGGCAATCATTTGGTATTGAGATGGGCCCTTTAGGGGGTGAGAGGGGGGTGCAGTTTGCACTGAATCGATCTGCCAGGATATTGGCAATATCCTTGGGATCAGTATATTTAATGCCATTCTGTTGTAGCTCAGAGTATATCTGAGCATTGCCATTTAGATTCTTGACATAGCTATAGAATGCCTTGTGGTTGTCTTTGGAATCTTTGGCAATTTTATTTTCGTAACTAGCTTTGGAGGATTTTATGAGGGATCTCAGCTTCTTACTGAGGCATCTTGGGATTTTCCTCTTTTCTGCAACAGTTTCTTCCTTTTGTTGTAAATTTTGTTTATGGCAAGGGACCACCAGATTGGCTTCCTTTTTTTGGAGGAGAGCATTTTGGTTCTACTGGGGATGGTATGATTCATGCATGAGTGGATGTGCTTGTACATTGCCTTAGTGTAGGATTCAGCAGTTGAACTTTCAGTTCCCATCTGCATGGCTGTCATGAAGTTTGTCACTTCTGACTTGAGTAGCATGAAGTTGGCTTTGGAGAATTTTTTTACGGATGTTTCCTTACTGGGGGTTGGGGTGGGATCTGGATGTCAGGGTGATTAGCTTATGGTCAGACCTGACCAACAAGGGGGTGACCATAGGTGTGGAGCATTGATTTCCCAGGTTGGTAATGACCAGGTCTAGGATATTGGAGCCCCCTGGTGGGACTAAGGATTAGCTGATCCAGGGCATTGGAATTAATGAATTCCAAGAACCATTGGGCAAAGGTGTTGGTACGAGTAGTTTTCCCAGTTAATGGCAGGGTAGTTGAAATCACCCAGTATTAGGGTGTTTGGTTGTATTTTAATATTTTCCAGTATGTTTAGAAAGGTGTAGTGATAATCTTGTGGCATGGTGGGGATTTGTAGCAAGCTACAATTTGGATTGCAGTCTTACCTAGTGTTAGTTGCACCTGGAGAATTTCAGACACATTGTATTGGGCAACTAACCTGGTGTTGTGTATCTCCATTTGTCATGTACATGATGTGGAGCCTTTCTTCCTGGGCATCTGCTGAAAAAGGACCTGCGTCCAGTCGAATCTCCTGGTAAACAAATATAAATAAATAAATAAATAAATAAATTAGTCACGGTACCACTCTGTACCCTAGTACTGTGCAGATTATAGTATTATTTGTCACGGTACCACTCTGTACCCAAGTACTGTGCAGATTATGGTATTATTAGTCATGGTACTCCTCTGTACCCTAGTACTGTGCAGATTATAGTATTATAAGTCATGGTACCACTCTGTACCCTAGTACTGTGCAGATTATCAGCATAAGGAGTTTAGGGGAACTTTGCTTAGTTTGCGAGGTTTTGAATACAGAATACATTTCTAAGGATTAGTTTTCCTCTTGTCAGCTAACATTCAATTCACTGAATAATCAGCAGCAGCAAGATATAAATACTGGTAATATATGAAAAGTATTTGATCCTAGGTTGTTTTATATTAGCAGATATGATGCTTGGTGGTGAATAAGTAGCATACAAGACCGATATATTGGATTTTTTGTCTTTTGTAGGGGTTAAGAGCATTATTAACTATTCTCAGTGTCACATGCATACACTTGCTGTTGAATGCTGTTAATCGGATGACTTGTAATTTAACCTATTTTTTGACTGGATAAGCCCACTGGACACAAATGTCCCTTGTCAGGGCTGACCTGGAAGCATTATTTGTTTAAGCGACTTGCTTTGAGTCACATAGTAATCAAATCAAGGTGGAAGGAATCAAGCACTACACCTTGGACACAGGAAACAGGTCATCAACCACTCAGAGCTTTAATCCACTGCACTGAATGCCAGACAGTGTTATGACTAGTATTTGTACATAACAGCATTGTTAGAAACGGTGTAAACTGTATGTGAATGTATTTGGGGGGTATCTTATATTGTGGAAGGAAAATAGTCAATCGCTCTAAACAAATTATATATTACTAATAACGCATCACCTTAGAAGAAAGGTAATGTCAACAATCAAAGGGAATTTTTTTGTAAGAATCCAGAATAAAAAAGAAAAAGAAATGAACAGGTATGACATTTGGGATAATTTGTTGGTGCCATTAGGTTAAAGGCTCATGAGTTAATAGCTTTTATTCTTATTTATAAAGAGACTTTTTGTGACACTATATCTCAGACTGGTTCTGTCATGGAAAGCAACTGGGAAGAAGAAAATTAACTGTAATCCATGTAATTGACATGTGGTTAAAGCATTTCACATGGAAATAAGTAAGAAAATACGCATTCAATTTTAAACTGAAGCTGAAAAATAGACATTGATGAGATATTTAATTAACAATGTAAAGAAATTATAGACATTTGTAAAGTTTATCATTATAGAGGATTATGGACTGGTGGATGGGACTATCATATTGCACTGAAAATTGAAAAAGAGAAAATTGTTCATATTCCTAGTGTGATAAATGTAGATGGAAATAAGGCTGTTGTAAAATACTGGGGTCAATCCAAAGATGTTTTTTTTTTTCTGTGGGAAGGATGATCATTTGATAAGTAAATTGCTGTAAAAGGAAATGTTATATTTGTGAGGAAACAGGTCATGATGCAAGAACTGTGAATTGAAATGTTTTAAATGTAACAGGATTAAACACTTATGGATGGATTATAATATAAAGAGAAAGGATGAGGAAGAAAAAAAAGTGCAGAAAATATATAAAGAGAAAAATGGTAGCAATAGAAAATAAAGAGGGAAGCAAGAACAGGCCAAAAATAAAGATAAATTTAAACAGAATAATGAAACTAAAGATATAGAAGAAGGCCCTGAATTAAGTGATGAGAGATATAAATTGAAAATTGTTAAAGGGAAAAATAATTCTATCAGTAGAGTTATAAAATTGTATGCCTATGTTATGAGTAAAAAAAGAGAAAATGTATTTCATAAAATCCTGGATTACATAGTAATAAATACGAATATAATATTGAAGGGAGATTTTAATTGCGATTTGAAAGGAAAAGGGAAAAAGAAAAGCAATGATAAGAAAATGTTTGAAGTTATAAAATGCGCTAATTTAAAGATCTGGAATATTAATTTGCAGACATATAGTCAAGGTGTATATAAGACAGAAATATATTATTTGATTGTATCACAAGCTTTGAATATTGCTGAAGTGATGCTTATAACAGGTTTTTCAGATCATTCAGCCATATAGAAATAGATAAAAGAAAATGAGTATATCAGATGGGGAAAGGAATAAAAAGAATAAATGAGAAGTTATGCAGTTATGGAAAGATCACATTTTGAGTATGTTATAAAAACTGGCCTGAATGAAGGCTCTCGTTGAAAAACTATAAGAAATATTTCTTAGAATGACAGATGCAAGAAAAGCAGAAAAAGAAAATTATAGGACAATGTGTATAGATGCTTTAAAAGATTTGAAAAGAAATGGCAGAGAATATTTTCTGACAGAACAACGAATTTATGAAAAGAATCAAGAAGAAATTATATAATGTTTATTTAAGTAAAGAAATTACAAGGTAAAAGCGGAAAAGTATCAACTTACTTGAGTAGTGTAGTTAAAATATTAGCATAATAAGAGAAATGAAAGATGATAGAGGAGATGCAGGAAGGTATCAGGAGCAAATTATTACTATTGTAATAAATTATGTAAAGAAAATGTTTCAAGATTAAAAGAAAGTACACAAAAAGGAATGAAGTGTTAAAAATGTCAGATATGGAAAATAAAAAAATTAGAAAATTAAGTTTCCTTATATGAATTAGATAAAGTACTTGGCAAGTTAATTTACACAATCAGTTGCAGACCCAGATGGAATAAAATATCAGCTCTGTAAGAATTATACAGATTGGCAGAAAAAATACTTCTTAAAGGTTAGGAATGAGTGATTAAATTAGTTTTTTATGTATACAGATTTATGCATGGCATCTTTAAATTTGTATGGAAAAAGGAAGACAAAAATGAAACCAAAAATTGGAGACCTGTAGTATTGAATAATGCCAATTACAATATATTTATGAAAAGAATTCAAAAGAGACTGGAAAGTTGTTGTTGTCTTTCGGCTTTTCCTGGTTAGGGGTCACCACAGAGGAACTCCGGTCCGCTAATGATTGGCAGTAGATTTTCACAAACACGAGGTGCCATCTCGACGTTCAACCTTCAACGAAGGCACACCTATTTACGCATGTCTTTCAAACACCCACCCAATTGTGGGGATGACATACAGACTTCACACAGAAGGCACTCCCCGCACTCCAGCCGAGAATTGAACAGGAAATCCTCTTGCTGTGAGGCAACAACGCTACCGCTGCACCACCGCGGAAGTCAAAAGAGAATAGAAAGTAAAATGAAAAATATTATGAAAGATGGAACATATAGTTTAAAGGGAAAATGATGCCAGGAATTGTTCATAGCTTTTGCATAACAGAGGATGGTTTCAAACTATTGACCTCTGGTTTATGGGCCCAGCACACTTCTGCCACACAACTCTGTTGTCTCTAAACTACATAACTATTTAGGTTAGTATTTAGCTATCTGCCTAGTGAGCCATTTTGAACCTAGCCTAATATCCCATCCCAAAAGTAAGAATCAAACCCTGTCCCTTGTGTCTATGAGGTAAACCCCTTAACCATCATGCCAGTCCCCAACTTATTAATAGTTAGGGAAATTGTGGATGATATTATACACAGGAAAGATGAAAGAAAGATTATAATAGAAGACTTAAACCATTTGACACAGTACAATATGAACTTTTATGGATACTTATGAGGGAAGGAATATAATATTAGTGAGAAAATGAATGTTTGTTGTTCAGCGTATGACAAAAATAAAGTAAGAATTTTAGTGAACAGATGGTTAAGTAAAGAAATAGACACAAAGAATGACATTTTTTAAGGATGTCCCATGAGTAGTATATGTTTTGCATTAAGTAAGAATGTATTGGTTAGAGATGTAAATATACATATGAAAGATTCGACTTATGTTACTAATGAAAGGATAAAAACTCCGGTTATGTTGACTTATGCAGATGATATTGTACTAATTACAAAAAACAAAGTGTGGATGAAAGGAGTAATATGTTACTTATCAGAATGCTTAAACACAATAGGCATGGATTTAAATAAAGACACGAGTAAAGGACTGGGTGATATAGGAAAGATAGGAGGAGTATCTTTTTCAATGAAAGTACTTTCTGTGTTAGGTATAACATCTGAAGTGAGGAACAATGGAAAAGGATAATAGATAACAAAGAAACTTTGGTGTTTTTGGAAACATAAATGTTGTCTTTAATAAAAAGGTTGATTTGATTAATTCAGGTATACTGGGGAAAATAGCATATTTAACAAGTATCCATATGTTGCCAATAACTTATGAAAAAGAAATACTACAAGCATTTTTTTCCTTTTTATGGGGCTCCAGACTGAATCCAGTGAAGAAATGAGTCCTGTATGGATAAGGAAGACAAAGGTTTAGGATTAATAAACTCGATTGTATATGCTGCTTCACTGAACTTGTACATAGTCTTGTTTTGGATACATAATAAAAATGAGAAGCTAATTGTAAATCTATTAAAATGTAAATATGAATGGATCTAGGTTATGTTAAACATTTCAAAGGAGGAAAAGGCTGTATGAATAATGAAATGAGATATCATCAAGGAAAAACTACTTTTATGGAAAATAAAATTTGATGAAATTGAAAATGGGAGGAAATTGTGGTATAAAACTATCATGATACAATATTATTATATTACACCCTGGGTTGATTTAATGAATTAAAAAGTAAGAGCTATCAAAGTATAAAAAGCATGGTGTAATAAGGAAATAGAATGTCAAGATTTTTATGTAGATTAGTGATTAATAAATTACCAGTAAAAGGAAATATGCCATATAAAAAAGTGAAACAGTTTGTATATATAGTGGCAAAGAGGAAATTGCAGAACATGTGTTCTTACAATGGATAAGGGTTATACAACTGTGGGAAAACTACATGAAGAAAGTTTTTTTTAAGCTATAAAACCAGTGAATGATATAAATATGGATATGAATATGTATGGATATTATAAATATAAAACTAAGTAATATGTTAGTAAAATGGATAAAATATTATATTTTGTTGTGTGTGCCATTTGGAGTGAAAGGATAAATGAAATCATATTTAATGGTAAATCGAGATTAGCAGTAATTTTAAGAAAAATCAGATAGTGGTTGTGAAAATAGGAGTGGGGGTCTAATAAGGATATTAAGGACAGAAGTTCAAATAATAAAGGAAAGTAAGATAATTATGACCGTGTAATAATACAAGAAAAAATGGAAAATTGTACACTGTATAAATTGTAAATATATAAATAATATTGTAAATAATGTTGTAAATATTATTGTACATAATGTTTTAAAGATCCTCTACTCTTTTCAATGGGTGCCATGGGATCTTTTACATCCACCATAGCTGCCACCAACCCAAACAGGGGGTACCTCAGTTTAACATCTCATATGAAGGAAAACATACTCAGGAGTGCTTATACTGCACTACAGTGTCAGCAATCCAGCTACCTATTATGGGAATAGAACCCCTTCGGCCTTCTGCAGAAAAGGTGTGTGCACTACCTGTTGGGCCACTGACATTGCAAAGTCCTACCTTTTAAGTTTAATAGCCTTAATAAAAAATATTGATTAATAGGTAGTGCAGTGATAACGATAAGTTATACGATGTTAATCTATTGCAGGTGTGTTTGATGTTTATTTCCCCATCATTTGTTTTGCTGCATCATAGTAGTTTTCATATCAGTAATTAGTTATTGATAGTAGAAATATCTTTATTAATTTCGTGGGGCTGCATGACATGGATGCTTCTTTTGGGTTTCTTCATCTGAGTTCCATGGATCCCATCACAAAAATCACCTTATGTAAATCTGACTCCCAGCTTAATGTGTTGTTCCTCTCAGTCTGCACTGCATGTTTATCCTGAGCTCTTCTGGTGAGCTGACCTGATTTGAGATATAATTTATTTCAAAAAACAAGAAAGAAAGAATATATATATATATATATATATATATATATATATATATATATATATATATATATATATATATATATATATTTATATCTCAATAAAGTGTAAGAAGAAGTCAGTTTGAGTTATTTTTGCTTGGGTCACCAGCCCCTGTGAAACCTATTGAAGAATTGCATCTGTCTGTAAATGGGGTTGTGCAATACTTTCTCTTCTGAATTTCCCTCAGTTATGGCTTGTTTCAGTCAAAATATTTTTGTGCATGTTTTTCAAGGGTAACATTTGGGACATGCAATTTATCTGGTCACAGGCTACTGCCTGCCATCTTTCCATGGTTTTGCATTTTCCTAATAGAAAATCATATAAAGCAGGCAGAATCAATATAACATCAAGTACATTCATTTCCTGTGGGTAGGAGGTTTGTTGCCATTGATTCATCAGCTGTTTGACGGGCTATTGTACCCTATTTTTAGTTAGGACACCAAACACTTCAGAAGTTTACCTCTGCTATTCCAGACAGTAGGTAGCTTGCCATATGATGTGGGGGCAGGGCACATCAGTGTTTTGATGGGCAGGTTTCAGGTAGTGCTGTGTCAGCTCGCCCCTCCTCCTTCTTTGATCATATTTAGCCAGTTAGCTTCTTTGACTTTGTTGTGCTGTTAGTTCCCCAAGTTTAGTGGTAAAAGGTTGAATCTCTGGTCAAGGCAGCACCGATCTATAGGATAAATATATACAACAACAACAACAACAACAAAAGGAGGGAAAGGTGAGGCAAGCAGATATTTTTTAGTGCAGTATTCTTTGTCAGTTAGTGGAACATAGTGTTGCAGGTTTACTCCTTTACCATTTCAAGCAAGCAGTTTAACTCTTCAGCCATCAGCCTATTCAGTCAGAAAATTAGGCAATGATTTTAATGAGACGTGACATGGTACGGTGTGCTCCTTTTAGGCTTGCAAAGATTGGTTAGAACATACCTCTGCTGCAATTGGCATTTTACACTGGCAATGAATGACATTGATGTGTTTTTTTTCCTTGTTGTCTCTACAGATATGATGTCATCAGTTGAAGAACTGAGGTCCAGACAGGAGTTACTGACCTTACAGGCCACAGAGTTTTTCCAAGTATGTGTAGATGAGGGGCCTACATGGATCCTGTACCCACATTCAGCAGCAGAGAGACACTCTGCAAAGTGGAGGTGGAAGCTCAAGGTGTGGCTAGACCAGCTAAGAAGTCGAGACATAGGAGACATAAATGCCCATCTGAACTTCCTATAAAGGAACCAACAATAGAATAGACCATTCCAAAACAGCCCCACAGAAGTGTATTCAAGTAATGAGGGGCTAGTAGTGGGTTTAGATGATATAACAGTGTGGGGCAAATTACTACAGGAGTACTTAGTTGGTCATCTGGATACTTTACCTGGAGAGAATAGAGCCAAGCTGACATTCTTGTTGATACAGGTCTCGGTATGGTATCAGTTGGATCTATGGGGTAGCTCAGGTTGGTAGGTCAGCAGAGCTCAACTTTTTTGCATTTGCCTCTCCCAATCAACAGACCAGCATGGGCAATGCTAACTTGTTGCCAGGAGTTTTTCCCACCAACACGCAGCCTTTGCAGAAATGGGGGTTGTACATCCTAGGTCAGGATTATACCTCCACCAGTCAGGATAAGATCACTAGCAATAATTGTATTGATATTTTCTATTTAGTGGATGCTGAGGGTGTTCAACATCTCTTGGAAGTGGAGTGCATGGGATCCAAAGATCTAGCCTGCATGCTAGAGGCTTTAGGCAAGAAACAAATTGGGAAGGTTAGAGTTTGTAACTGAGACTATTGGGTGGGGTAGATTATTACTTTTAAGGCATTCATTGAAGAAAAAGACCCCTGCAAGCTTTTAACCTTCTGCTCTATTTTCTAACCATACAGGAGGTTCAATGATTCAGGGGCAGACTTTCATGGCTTTGGTATGACCAAATGGTTATAAATCTCAAGGTGGTCAATAGATTCTTCAAATGGAAAGAGAGATATCTGTTGACACTTGGCTGGGGATGATAGATTGGCTTAAGTTTTCAGCCCCCAAAATGAAGGAGGAGCAGAAAGGCAAGATCGAGGCATGTTGGCCATATAATGGTGGGACCTGTTAATGGCCTGCATGCCACTTCATACATGTTTGATCAAAGTGCAGTAAAGGAGACCCCATAACCAAGTGCTGGGTAAGAGAGGACATGACCATTAGGTCTCTGGTTTCTTCAGATTTGGATCCCTGCCCCTTTTTTACAGGCCCCAATGGGAGTGGTAGGGGCTCCTTTTGGGACTCTAGGGGAAATTATTCCTTTTGAGGGTTTTCTCACAAGTAATCCTCCCATTAAGGTTAGGGTGCTGGCCACCTTGCTGGCCAATTATCTGGACTCCCAACCAAGACAACATATTTACATTAGGTTTCTACAGTGGTTTTCCCATAAAGTCCAAGGCAACCCTTACATTCTCATCTAGTCATAATTTGTGGTCTGTTTCAGACAATGAGCATGTGCTGCAGGGCCTGATTGACAAAGAAAACCTGGTAGGCAAGATTGTAGGCCCCTTTGAAATCCCCTATTCAGGCTTTTAAGAATTTATCTCATGAGATACCCAAGAAGAGAGAGGGCCAGTTTAGACTCATACACCACCTTTGCTTTTTTCTTTTGGGGTCCTCTGTAAATTATGGTATTTGCCAATATGTTATGGGGCATTACTCCTTGCTGGATGATGCCATCAGGATTATCATGAATTTTTAAAACCCATAGCTGACAAAACTTGATATTGAAACCATGATTCACCTGCTGCCAGTATGTCTGGAGGATTAGCCATTGTTAGGCATGTATTTTAAGAGACAGTTATATTCTGACACAGCTATTCCCATGGGCTGTGACATGGCTTGCTCAACATTCAAGAAATTCTGCATGGCCCTTCACAGTGCTGGCAGCAGAAGTAGCCCAGGCAGGCCGCACTGCGTTACATAGAAGATTTTCTGATCATGGACAGCAGGGACAAGGGCACAAGATAATGCATGTGGTGGTTCATCCAACTTTGTGGAATAGTGGGGGTCCCACTAGCAAGGGATAAATTCAAAGGCCCTGTCAGAGCATTGTTTGTCCTGGGACTGGAAATTGTTGTGATTTCATCCACATTCAGGGACCCAGAGAACAAATTAACTTGTTTCAGGGACATCATGAGAATCACTGGGGCTAGGAATGTCAGAACTGGGGAGGCCATGCAGCTCCTAGGACTAATGCTCTTTGCTTGCAGAGCAGTGGTTCTGGGTAGACCATTTAACAGAGCCATTGACAGCCCCCTAAAGGGTGGATTCTTCAAGCACTACTGGGTCAGGATCACCAGCACAGTCAAAGAAGATTTGCATATTTGGCCGGTTTTCCTTTTATAGTCAATGACATTTCCTTTTTGGTAGGAAGGCAGGACCTTCAGTTTTTCACAGATGCAGCAGGTCATCAGATGATAGGGGCCCTTTTTCAAGGCGGTTGGTTTTTGGCCCCCTGGCTGTCCTTATGTTCTATGAAGTGGAAGAAGGACATCACCTTCCTCAAGCTCATGCCTTTTTGGTTCGCCATGGTAGCATGGCAGGAAATCTTATGTAACAAAAGGGTTATTTTCCATTTTGATAACCAGGCCATGGTGAAAATTTTGTGTAAGAAAACATCCAAATCTTAGTGGGTCTGTTATTTCTCAGATTGTTAATTTTGCATAATTTGCAAGTAATAGTTTATTTCTCAAGTAAGCACATTACATGGACACAAAGTAGCATAGATGACAGTCTCTGTTGTCTTCACATTGATAAACTTCACATATTGGTCCCAGATGCATAGGAAGACCCCACTGTCATCCTGATCCACCTGTGGATAATTGCTGTAGTGTGCTCCATCAGCTAATTACCAGGTCATGGGCAGATAGCACCAAGAAGGCTTACATGTCAAGCATCCTTTCCATCTTTGAGTTTTCTCAAGGTTTTTCAGTGGTCGATTCGGATCGGTCTTCCCTCAACAGCCAAAATCTGGTTGACTGTTGTTCATTGAATAGAGTGGCCAAGAAATTGCTCATTTTCAGTCTTTGGGGCCAAGGTAGTTGAACTGCAGGTTGTATCCAAATTCTGGTTTATATCCCAATTGCTTATGGATTGGGAAATGAAAAAAGTTCTTCCAGGGAACATAGAAGGCCTATTGGTAGAGATCTTCTTATCAGTATATAAAGAGTATGCATTCTGTCCTTCAGGACTTTCATTCTTACACAGCTTGGGCCATCCTTTTCTGTTGGATGTACTGGGTTGGGACAGTGGGCTTCTGGCTCAATGAGCTTTTTGGATCTTTGACATGGGGAGATGTGTCCCTCTGACAGAAGGCTGTAATTGTATGGCTGGGCAGATCTATGTCTAAAAAGCTTGGGAGTGGGCACCAGATATTTCTAGACATATTTGTTTGTACTATACTTTACCCAGTTCAAGAGGCATCTGCATGGGTTAGAGGGCAAGATTTTTCAAAAGATTTAGTTTTTAAGCTTTGAATGTAATTGGCACATCAGGCCCAAGTACATGGAAAACTTTCCAAGTACATGGAAAAGAAAGGGGCAGTGGTAATCCTGCACTTTTTCAGCTACATTAGATAATTTATGGTCATTTAAATGTTATTTCCAGTGTATTTTTGTTTCAGGTTTCACCCTCATTACCATTGTGGGACATTCATTTATTATCCTAGCATACTAGAGGGCAACAGTCCATACAAATGGGGCTAATTTGGGTCTAGACCTGATTTCTGTTGAAGCATTATGGAATAGAGTCCCAGGAATGCGATGGTCCCAGCTTGTGTCCACCCTCAGGGATATAATCATTCAGAAGGGGAATCCATACCTGCTAGTGTTGCATCCTGAAGGTAATAGCACAGGATGGATTCCTAAGTAGGACCTTCTGGCCATCATCTTCAAGGTTCTTATTTTCCTCTCACCGGTAGCTGTCAGATATATTTTTGCTTTGGTCTGCAATCGTCCCTCAACTTTGGTGGTATGGAGTGGATTCTTCTCAGGTACTGGAGTGACCCACAAATTTATCAATCAGAGAGTGGCCAGGGCTACTTCTCACCTGAGGTTTCATGTCATTGAATACTGGAACTTTAGGGGCTGGGATTACATCTGGTTTTGCCCAGATGTGCTACACCTTTCCTCAGTGGGTTTAGATTGTTTAATTTGGAGTTGGAGTTAGGTATCAAGGATGTCCTGAGCAGGCTGTAACACCATCATCTTTGCATTATTTTATTGTCAAGCTTGTATGGCATTGAGCATATACAAGTTTGTTCGTAGCATTCATATTTACAGTCATGCCTTGTTACCAAGGCCAGGAAAGGGGTGTGGGACAGGCTGTTAGCAGCCTGGCAGGTAGTTGTGGAGTCACTTGCATTCCCCCCTCCTTTCCTTGACCACTAGACCACTAGCACTGTTGATGCAAATGAGGGGTCCTTTTGTGTCATTGCACTTTGGGTAGACTAGCCACCAGGGCATGCCACCTGTATTTATATGTCCACTTCATGGAAGTTCAAGTTGGTTATACTGTATTTAGTTAAGATTAGTACAATGTTGTCCATTTTGTAAAATAAATGTTCACACTGGCTTTGTGTGTGTGTATATGTGTTTATGTGTAGTTATATGGGGAGGAGACCAAGGTGACAAATGGACTTTACCTATGGAACAAATTGTCATTGGGTGCGCAAAAGGGTGTTGGTGTTGCATCTGTCAGACTCTGGTATTTATCCTGCTGTGCAGGGGACAGCAGTCACAGTTATCATTTCTGCAGAACTTAATGAATATGCTTATGTTACTGATGATTAAAAAAACTGTTTCTTAAGTCCATGGTTTCCAAATATCATGTATTTAGTCTTAAAAACATTAATAAACATAATTTATAATAATTAATAAACATATTATCACATGTCCATCTAGTTATGTTTCATAACACATTTTGCAAGATTATATTTTGCCCAATTGCATGTCATCTGCATAAGTATTGTGAAATAGCTTGTCGAATACCAAGCCATTCAAATATATGTTTTAACAAATAGGGTCCCAAAACTGAACCTTGTGGCACACCCTGAGTAAGAAACAACCCCAAATTCTTCAAGTTCTACTGTCCATGTTCTATCAGTTAAATAGTTGTGTACTCAAGAAATCAGTGCAAAATGTAGACCTAATTTGACAAGCTTGTTAATAAAAATACTGTGATTGATGACTGAAAAGCATGTCAAAACTTGACATATACCACACCGACCTTATGTTCTTCAGCTAAATCTGCTTATTACATTATTACAGAATGCTAAGTCTAATGTGGTGCTCTCTTTGTTTACATTATAAGCACGCTTTGATATTTCTACCATTAAGTTATTTAGCTGTTTGACCTGGAACATATCTAGGATTAATCTCTCCATTGTCTTCCTTACACACGACGAGAGACTAATTGATCTATAGCCAGTAACTATACGCTTATCTGTTTTGTTTTTGTAAATAGTTTTAGAATGACCTTTCTCCATTCATCCAAGATATATGTTTCTTTAACTATCATTTTAATAAGATATATCAGACGATCTTCTAGAACACTGTTCAAGGTACGTAAGTCCACCATACCCCACTGCTTTGATAGTCTTCAATGCCTTCAGAATGTGCAGTGTGTTGCTAGCACTGGTACCATCACTCAAAGTTGTACCCTCCAAAGTATTAAAAAGCACATTGAGTACTTTTCTAGTACTGACAATGTACTGCTAATTTCTCATTTACACCATATGCTTTGTTCCATTACAAACCAGTGGTGACATTACTGTACATCATTTTATGTTGTGCTTCTTTTGTATTTTAAAAAATGTTATACATTTGTCTGTAGAACTGGAAACCAAAACCATTTCCTTAATTGCTGTCTCTTGCCTAACTGCCTTTTTAACCTGTATACACAGGCTGTTGCATTTTGTTTTCATAGAAGGTTGGGCATCGGGCTGGCAACTCGGCACCGTAAAAATCTGCTGCCAATCATTAGTAGACCAGAGTTCCGCTGTGGCGACCCCTAACCGGGAAAAGCCAAAAAAAGAAAGGAAAAAAAAGTCATGCTGTTGTATGCCACACACAGTTTGTATGTTTTCTTTTTTTTGTTGTTGCTAATTAGATATATAGCATTTATTGCGAAGGTGAGTCCAAGTGAATCCAAGGCTTTTGGTTGCTGCCTTCTTTTACAAAGAATTTCTGAGACAATAATGTCTCCTTTATCTTAAGCCATATTTCTACCTCCCAGTTCTATTTTGCAAATATCCCAAAAGCTTTGTTATAGTCAGTGTTCGGAACCATATCCATATAATGGAGACCTACCTACTACAGGAATGTGACTATATTCATATGGGATTAATCTACAGTAAATGATAAAATGGTCACTTCTCAGTAGAGGTGGAAAAGGTTTATAGTTTGTTTTTGAAATATTGCTTTTTCAGACAGTTTCTTCATCATATTTTGTCATGTCTGATTTTAGATTGCTTCATAGACTTTAGTCTACTTCACATTGTATATGTATGTGTGTTTGTGTGGTTCTTAGTTGGCAATTGACACTGCCTGTTTTATTTTAGTTAATATATAGCCCTAGCAGTTTTTGTACTTCTGAGTTAAGTGGGTTGCACACTAATCATGTCTGTCATGGGATAGATCATAATCTAACATCTCAGACTTGTAGAAGTGCACATTGCTGCTACACGTAAGACTGCCTCCTCCAACCAGTGCTGTCATCAGAGGTCTGCCATTTGGTCCCTTGAACTGTCAGCAGTGTGGATGGAGAAGGAAAGAACAGAGCTCATAATAAAACACAGCAGATTGGGAGCCTGCACCATACAGTGTTTATCACACAGCTCATAATAAAACACAGCAGATTGGGAGCCTGCACCATACAGTGTTCATCATACAGCTCATAATAAAACACAGCAGATTGGGAGCCTGCACCATACAGTGTTCATTACACAGCACATAATAAAACACAGCAGATTGGGAGCCTGCACCATACAGTGTTCATCACACAGCTCATAATAAACCACAGCAGATTGGGAGCCTGCACCATACAGTTTTCATCACACAGCTCATAATAGAACACAGCAGATTGGGAGCCTGCACCATATAGTGTTTATTACACAGCGGATAATAAAACAGAGCAGACTGGGAGCCTGCGCCATATAGTGTTCATTACACAGCGCATAATAAAACGCAGCAGATTGGGAGTCTGCACCATACAGTGTTTATCACACAGCTCATAATAAAACACAGCAGATTGGGAGCCTGCACCATACATTGTTCATCACATAGCTCATAATAAAACACAGCAGATTGGGAGCCTGCACCATACTGTGTTCATCACACAGCTCATAATAAAACACAGCAAATTGGGAGCCTGCACCATACAGTGTTCATCACACAGCTCAGAATAAAACACAGTAGATTGGGAGCCTGCACCATACAGTGTTCATCAAGGAGGAGAGCTGTGGACTTTTGAGAGAGAGAAAATGGACAGTGAGATGACCAAGAGATTCAATACTGTAGAATATTTAAATATAAAGAAGTGAAATATTTGCTATTAGTTATGCTTTATGACAAGAATCCATGATGAAGAACTTAAAAATGTAGCACTTTAGTCAAGGTGCTGTTTGCTTGGCAGCTTTACAGATGGCTGGAATTTATTTATGAAATCATGACAGCAGAGGGCAGTCAGGTAGTAGCCAATGCTGCCGGTGAGTTGTGTCTGGGGATGGTGTTTCATAGATTCATAGGTAGGTACTAGGCTATTGGCCCTTGGGCCTATACAAGCCCAGCCAAAAAGGTACCCTGGCTTTTGCCACCCAAGAAAATTATTTTCCTGTGCCACTGTCGAGCAGAGCCACAAAAGTGATCCCCGGGGAGAATTTCCTATTTCCCATCCAATCATCAAGATTTTTCTTGAAGAGTACTAATGAGGAGCTTTGTTTGATATAGATAGGTAGTTTTTTTCCAGAGTATGGGAAGTCTATGGGACAGGAATCTACCCCTCCGGTATGTTCTGTTTATTGTGGTGACAAGGTTTAGCTCCCTAGAGCGTGTAGCTCAGAGGGATTGGGATTTCTTTAAGTGGAGCATGTCCAACAGCTCTGGGTTTGACATAGCTTTGTATGTTAGGCAGAGATCACCTCTGAGTAGACGATATGCGACGGAGTAAAGCTGGAGTTTTTTGAGACGGTCTGCGTAGGGCATCTGTTTGAGGCCAGTAATCCTCTTTGTGAGGTATTTCTGTGGCCTTTCCAGTTGTTGTAGATGTCTTGTGAGGTACATACCAAAAGGGGCGTTGTACTCTGTAATGGGTCTAATGAGTGATGAGTAGAGGGGAACAATGACCTCTTTTTTTCTGGATGAGAAACCTTTTGTGATGAGGTGTGCCGCATAGAAGGATTTCCTGACTACTGTGGTGATGTGATTATCAAAGGAGAGACTACTGTCCAGCTGTGTCCCAAGTTCTCTTATCACACTTTTGGTGTTAAGTATACTACCGCCTATGTTGTGGTTCATGGGTACAGAGTTTTTACCAAAAGATATGACAATGCACTTTTTGGCATTGAGCTTGAGGCCATGGCTTTGACACCAGGCATCTGTCTCAGTGAGGCCCTTTTGAGGGATGTCCACATCATTAGGAGTTTTGATTATGGCTCCTAGTTTGCAGTCATCTGTGAACTTCATTAGCCAAAGACCTTCTGTGCTAGCCTGTACTTCAGAAAAGTAGATACCAAACAGGAGAGACCCAAGACTGAACTCTGTGGTACTCCACTTGTCACTGGTCTGAAGTCGGATTTGGAGTCTGCTAATTTTACAGTGTGGGTTCTGTCAGTGAGCCAGTTGGCAACCCATCTTGTGACATGGGATTTATACCTAGTTTAGTGAGTTTATCTATAATTCCAGAGTGGGGGATGGTGTTGAAAGCCTTGGCAAGATCTAGATGGGCTGTGTGAAGCACCTTACCCTCGTCTACAGCTTTGGTGACTGCTTCAAAGAAGTCTATCAGGTTTAGGAGACATGATCTGCCTTTTACAAACCCGAACTGGGTGGGGTCCAGAGTTTAGAGATTACCAATGTCTTTGTTTATAAGTTCCATGATGATACATTCCATGGCCTTGCAGACCAGGCTAGTCAGGCTAATGGGGCGGTAGTTCCCGGGGTCCATGGTGGCTCCCCCCTTGTGGAGTGGGATAACCGTCGCTGTGTGCCATTCAGCAGGCACAAAGCCTGAGGTGAGGCTATGATTGAACATGGTACTTAGGTGGGGTGCCAGTTCGTTCTATAGTTTGTGTAGAATGCAGCCTGGAATGTTGTCTGGTCCCATGGATGCTGTGTTCTTGGCTTTGGAGAGTGTGGTTATTACCTGTGCAGCCATGATTACAGGAACTTTGCATTCTTCCAGTTTAGAGATGGGCTCTTTAGGGGGTGAGAGGGGGTAAAGCTAGCACTGAACCTCTCTGCCAGGATGTTGGCAATATCAGTTGGGTCTGTATATTTAGTGGCATTGTGCTGTAACTCAGAGCAGATCTGAGTGTTGCCATTGAGATTCTTGACATAGCTATAGAATGCTTTGTGGTTGTCTTTAGAACCAGTGGCGATTTTGTTTTCATACCTAGCTTTGGAGAATTTTATCAGGGATCACAGCTTCTTACTGAGGCTGACCAGGGAGCTCCTCCACTCATGGGATTTTACTCTCTTTTGCAACAGTTTCTTCCTTCTGTTCTACAGTTTGTTTATGGAAGGGGACCACCAGATTGGCTTCCTTTTTTTGGAGGATAGCATCCTGGTTCTGTTTGGGATAGCACAATCCATACACTTGTGTAAGTGCTTAGAAATTGCAATTGTGTAGAATTCAGTAGTCGTAACTGTATTATCCATCTGCATGGGTGTCATGAAGTTCACCACTTCTGTCTTAAGAAGCATGAAGTTGGCTTCGGAGAAATTTTTTACTGTGGTTTCCTTAATGGGGGGTGGGGGCAAGATGTGGATATCTAGGGTAATAAGCTTATGGTTGGATCGGACCAATGAGGCGTTGACTTCAGGTGTGGAACACTGGTCACTCATGTTGGTAATGACTAGATCTAGGGTATTGTTGCCCCTGGTGGGGGCGTGGATAAGTTGATCCAGGGCATTGGAGTTTATGAATTCCAGAAAGCGTTGAGTGAAGGAGTTGGTACATGAGTAGTTTTAGCTCTGAAAAGGTGGAGAAATGAATCTCTACTGGAGGAACCTGAACGGCCAAGTTAACATTATAAGGAATGTTCTGAGTAGCCACCCAGCAGTGTAAACATTGGCTCTAGGTAATGGTTGCTGTTGATGTAAAAACTCACCATCATGTACAAAATGAGAAAAAAAGGTTGATGCCAATGCAGATGCTCTAATGTCAGAGGTCATCAGCAGTGAGTAAATGTTGGTATTTCTTCTTTTGATATCCTCAGCTTGATGCACTTCTGAATTTTCTGTAGCACATGTGGTTGAGACTATATGTACCTTCTACTTCTACACATTAAGATGTTACGCACTAAAATAGGATGGCACACTCAGCCTCTGTGCTCTGCATTTCCTCCCTGCTGCTCACACAATTATTTGAAAGGAAACTTCCAATATTCAATGAGTGAATTTGAGAAAAAAACATCTAAATGTTCCTCTGATCATCTGATCACAATTCAGGGCCTGCTCTGGCATATCTTGTACTGTCTTGGAGGGACTCACAATGACAGGTGCTGTCACAATCCAGCACCTAAACCTAGCCACTAGCAAGAAGAGATGGGAGAAGCCCAATATGCTATTCACTGCAAAGAAGATCACAACTGTGGAGAGTTGCTAGTTCAAGCTGGTAGTATGGTCCTTTGTTCAATCCTAAGTTGCTAGACTGGCATGACAGTGCATCATGAGGCCAGATTTTCTACTCACAGAGTTTGTCTCTAAAAATCCTCATAATCCTCATGCCACATGCTGCCCCTTAAAACCATGTGCTATCCTTTGATGATATGTGTTATCCTTTGATTCTATGTGCTGTCCTTTGATGCCACATGCTGTCCTTTGATGTCATGTGCTGTCCTTTGATGCTATGTGCTATCATTTGATGCTATGTGCTATATTTTGATGCCATGTGCTGTCCTTTGATACCATGTGCTGTTCTTTGATGCTATGTGCTATCTTTTGACGCTATGTGCTATCTTTTGATGCCATGTGCTGTTCTTTGATGTCATGTGCTGTCCTTTGATGCCATGTGCTATTCTTTGATGCCATGTGCTATCATTTGATGCTATGTGCTATATTTTGATGCCATGTGCTGTCCTTTGATGCCACATGCTGTCCTTTGATGTCATGTGCTGTCCTTTGATGTCATGCGCTATCATTTGATGCTATGTGCTA
Source organism: Protopterus annectens (assembly GCF_019279795.1). Taxonomy (NCBI): domain Eukaryota; kingdom Metazoa; phylum Chordata; order Ceratodontiformes; family Protopteridae; genus Protopterus; species Protopterus annectens. Next base: position 281,797,213 of record NC_056729.1, on the reverse strand, counting down.
TATTTTGATGCCATGTGCTGTCCTTTGATACCATGTGCTGTTCTTTGATGCTATGTGCTATCTTTTGACGCTATGTGCTATCTTTTGATGCCATGTGCTGTTCTTTGATGTCATGTGCTGTCCTTTGATGCTATGTGCTATTCTTTGATGCCATGTGCTATTCTTTGATGCCTCTCTGACAGACAACAGGCAGTAAAGTGGCAAGATGAACTTTCCCTCTACTGCCTGTCTCTATCAGTGTACCACAAGTGTCCATACTTGGACCACTACTGTTCATCATCTTCACCAACCAATTCCACTCGGCTTAAAAACATGCAACCACAGTCCAATATGCATACGACTCCTCTCCTATATGCTCAGCTCACTCTTTTCCAGAACTCCACAAACCACACAAAAAGCCTTCCTTGACATTGAAAAATTCCTCTCTGACCACCAACTTATCCTTAACCCTAGCAAAACTAAACTCATGCCCTTCACTGACAGGAAGACACACTATCTACATCCAACCTTCATCATCCACTCCACTAATAACACTAAAATAGAACCTGTTGATTATGCCAAACTCCTTGGTATTACCATCGACAACAATCATAGATTTGATAAACATCTAGCCACTACCATAAAAAAGTACACATCAGACTAGATTCACTCTATAGAGTCAAACCTTTCCTCACTATGAACACCAGAAAATCCATAGCCAATAGCCATTTACTCTCCTCCCTTTATGCCTCACCCATATTCACTAATATTAGGAAAACCGACTTAAATAATGAGGAATCTTGCTACAACAAAATAGCAAAGTTTGCCACTGGCCTACCTTAACAGATCACAGCACTGCAACTCACTGCATCAACTAAAATGGTTGGAACTACCAAACCTACTAACTTTCAACCAATTAAATTTCACACACAATGTTTTTCATCATTCTAACAACTGCTCAGTTCTAAAAGACCTTATCTGTCCATACAGTAGTAAAAGATCCCTAAGAACAACCAACACATTTCTTCTAGAAGTAACCAAATCCAACAATTATTACAGAGACTCCCTTATATCAAACAAGATATCCAAAATCTGGAACTCCTTACCCCAAACAATTATCAACACCAATGCCATGTTAAAGTTCAAAACACTACTGAAAGAATACCTCACCAACAAATGGCTCTGCTTCTGTACTAACCCCGGATGACCCATTCTTCCTCTCCTACCTCCACTTTCACACTGTTTATCCTACATTAGACCATATGATTTTCCCCCATAGCTTTTCACCCTCTCTCCTTTTTACTTTCTACCCATCCACTGTACCTTTCCTAGACTCCCCCTCCCCTCTGTCTCTCTCTATTACCAGCAACCTTCCTCAGTTTACTACAGCTGCTCTACAGTACTATAACTAGTCTACTAATATACTCCACTGTAGTACTACTATGCAGCTCATATTTGTATCCACTTTGACTCACACTGTCAGTCTTTCCCTAACCTATCATTTCATATTGCATGTCTCCTCTATTCTGTACTACTACTACTACTGTTTACTAGGAAAGACCTTGTCACCTTCTTGGTAGACCCAAACGGAGAAAAACAAAATGGTTCATTCCCTGTTTACTTGAACTTGTTTGGTACTCATACAAACTCTATGATCTATGCCTACTAAGTTGTAACTCTGCCAGATATTGCACATTCCGATTTTTATTGTTGTCATGCTACCAATGCAGTATCTGCGAGAGACAGTTTGTTTGCAAGCTTTTGTAATACGGACCATGTCTCCATAAGTTGTAAATATACTTGACATTGTTACTAGAAGTTTTATGTTTATCGACATGTGTACCTGTGCTGTATTTAATTGTGATACTTTATTGTTTGTTCTTGTTATTGCGGAGCTTATTTGCTTGTTTGTGTTAATGTGGAGCTTTTCTCCCTGGGCCTCCACTAAAAAGGGGCTCTTTTTTCAGCCCAGTAGACCATCCTGGTAAACAAATGTAAAATAAAATAAATAAAAGAATGTGATGTCCTTTGCTGCCGTGTGCTATCCTTTGATGTCATATGCTGTCCTTTGATGCCATGTGCTGTCCTTTGATGCCCTGTGCTGTCCTTTGATGCCATGTGTTGCCTTTTGATTCCATATACAGTCCTTTGATGCTATGCGCTGTCATTTGATGCTATGAACTGTTCTTTGATGCCATATGCTGTCCTTTGATGATATGTGCTATCCTTTGACGCCATGTGCTGTCTTTTGATGCCATGTTCTGTCCTTTGATGCTATATGCTATCCTTTGACGCCATGTGCTGTCCTTTGATGCCATGTTCTGTCCTTTGATGCCATGTGCTGTCCTTTGATGCTATGTGCTGTCCTTTGATGCCATGTGCTGTCCTTTGATGCTATGTGCTATCCTTTGATGCCATGTGCTGTTCTTTGATGCCATGTTCTGTCCTTTGATGCCATGTGCTGTGCTTTGATGCTATGTGCTGTGCTTTGATGCCATGTGCTGTCCTTTGATGCTATGTGCTTTCCTTTGATGCCATGTGCTGTCCTTTGATGCAACATGCTGTCCTTTGATGCCATGTGCTATTGTTTGATGCCATGTGCTGTCCTTTGATGCCATGTGCTGTCCTTTGGTGCTATGTGCTATCCTTTGATGCCATATGCTGTCCTTTGATGCCATGTGCTGTCCTTTGATGCCATGTGCTGTCCTTTGATGCTATGTGCTGTCCTTTGATGCCATGTGCTGTCCTTTGATGCTATGTGCTGTCCTTTGATGCCATGTGCTGTCCTTTGATGCAACATGCTGTCCATTGATGCCATGTGCTATTGTTTGATGCCATGTGCTGTCCTTTGATGATATGTATTATCCTTTGATGCTGTGTGCTGTCCTTTGATGTTATGTTCTGTCCTTTGATGCCATGTGCTGTCCTTTGATGCCATGTGCTGTCCTTTGGTGCTATGTGCTGTCCTTTCAGTGTGCTGTTCTTTGATGCCATGTGTTGTCCTTTGATGCCATGTGCTGTCCTTTGAGGACATGTACTGCCTATTAAATAGTGAGTGATGAAACTTGTGCCCATTGCCTGTTGAAGGTGAAGGAGCAGGAGAACTGTACCTTGAGCATTCACCTTGAGGATGCATCCTGGAGTGTCAGCTCCAGCCTTCCTGCTTTTGTCATTCAGATCTTGAATGTGCCCAGTCATCTGATGTGTGGTGAGTTCTTGAGTCCCTCAGAAAAGGCACATTAATCAGTCTTGGATAAGGGAGTCTGCTCTCACCTCCTGTCATATGACGAACACTCTCTTGCTGAAGTGAACTAGGCTTCTGTGTGTCCTGTCATGCCATGTGGGCCCATAAGGTTGGCCTACATGTTAAATATCTAGATGTGGTCTGTTGTGAGGTGGGATATATCCTCATGGGGGCACACTCTTGAGGAGCACAGTTTGACACTCATGGAAGCCTCAGACATACATCTCATGACCTTTTACCACAGCTGAAATGTGCTGCACTAAGGCCCTGAGAGTTGATGGCCAGTGCCCATCTGTCATGCCCTTGCCATCTCACATGATACGTGAGCTCAAGCTGCCCCAATCTGGATCTAAGTGGAGGTGGCTGTCTCCCTCATTATCCTCTGGTAAGGGACTCTGAGAACTCAGAAGTGCATGTTTCAGAAACAGATCAGGATAGTATGACCTTCCCTTCTTGTAGCTCCTTTTCATGGCAACACCTTTTTTAGATAGACTCTCAGGCTTATGAACTCCATAAAATACTGGCCATTTGACCACCTAATTTCATCTAATCGCTTTCTGAATTAGTATCTCCAAAGATGAATGAGCAACCTGCTTTTGTGTCTTCGAGGAACTTATCCCTAGGGGTTTATTTATTTTATTTGATTTAATTGGTAGATGGACTGATCCAGGGACCATTTTCAACTGCGACCTCGGTGCAAGATGTGAGAAAAAGTGAAGACATACAGTCAATATAATGTCAAATAATGAAAGGGCATATTTGAGTCTAAGCAAAAGGACAGTTTTGATGAAAGCAGCACATGCTGAAGGAGTAACGCATTATATATAGCAAGCTCTAAGACATTTACTGATTTTCTCAGTGATTAGCTCAGTGTGGGGTTTAAAAGTAAGACAGGTTTATAAAAATGCCATGGTGTTTCTAATGATTTATTTGTTGAAATTTGGTACTTTGGTGCATAGGTCAGTTATGCTAAGCTGCTTATTACAATTAGGTTATGTGCTTGTCCCTAGGAACAATGAAGCAGCTTCAGAAATATTTAAGGTAAGCTGATATGAAACTATCCAGTCACACAGTAGGTTGCTGGTCTGTTGTAAATAGTTCTGAGTAGTCTGCTTTGACCTTCTGAGCTAATCTTGTGTGTCATTGTGCTCTTTCTTACATCTTGGCCTGCCTTCAGGTAGCCCAACTGACTCCTATGAGAGGACAACTGGCCAGTAGCTGCCGAGTGCTGCTCGATGGCAATCCTTCATCACTGGGGTTACTTGTTGAGTCTGAATGGATGATACTGCAAATAAGACCACTCCTTCTTCACCTGTGAGCTGGCATGGAAAATCAGAAGTATGTTTTTTCTACAGCGTTCATTTGTACTTTTGGAAGGAAGAGTGGCAAGTCTTTGGTGGGGGTGCACAGGTTAGGATAATTGGTGCAGTAATGATAGGAACTGTTGCAGGAACATTTTTTATAGAATTGGATTGAATGAGGAAAAAAGTTAAATAAATGGGTGTTTCTTTTTTCAAATAAATGTGACAGGGAAGGTGGATACTTCCTAATATTCTAATGAATGGAGGTTTGACATTTGACAACAGTGTGTCCCAATGTAATTTTTCAAATTAAGTAGTTTAAATGGAAATTGCAGATTGGGTAAAGACAGAAGATAGTCTGGGTTATGTATTCTTATGTTTATAGTCTACAGGTGTTTTATTTATGGCTGCTCATGTCTCCTTAAAGTGAACCACATGGAGCATTAGCAGTTCTAAATACAAATCTTGTGCAATGACCTTCTCACTACCTCACTGTCTTTGATTAGACAGATGCTACTTCCAATGTGCATGATTACTTGTTCCTTGCAAGCAGTAAACTAACCAGCTGATGCAGAATCATAAGTATATTTACACATTAGAGCCCTCAAAACCCTTGTGCTGATCTGGCTGGTATGATCTTCAGGGAGCAGAAACTGAGTGGCTCAGAAAGAGCCCCCCCCCCCTAAAGATAAAGGTAGCTTTGGCTGTCAAATCTTTCCAAGTGTCATTCTAGTGTTTGCATACACAAACGTGACATTGCAGTCAGCCTGAGAACTGTACTGTGGCAAGTAGTGTGAGTTATATCTCGAAGAGAAGTAATGGACTTGATTTAAATGAATGCTGTTAAAAGAGTAACAGGAGTGTGGAAAGAAAAGCATTAGGAGATAAGTAAAGGCAAAATACTCTAGGCTAAAATACTTCTGCCCAGGAGCATTTATGAAAACAGGTACTGTTTACAAGTGTCAGGTCCGGAAGCTCTTAAAATAGTGAGTACTGCAGTTCAACAGCAATTGCCTGGAAGTACTGTGAAGAACAAAATATCAGCCTTCAGGGAAGAAAAGGTAGGAATCCTGCAGAAGAAAACAACAATAATACTGGTAAAGGGCACAGCCTTGGAAATTAAAATGCACATTATCATAAAACGCATTCAGTGTATGTGTGGTAGAGATGAAACTTTCAATTTTAGTCATTTAACTTGTAGTTCAGCTTTCAGTTATTAATTGCTGGAAAGCATTTTTGAGTGTTTAAAAATATGATATCTTCATAGATACAACTTATTTCACAGTGCTTTTTGAAAAAGCATTATTACGTGCTACCTAAGATGTATAGATCATCGGAAGCTTCCAGACTGATGTTACGCCCATAACATGAGAGATCTAAATAGGTGTATTTTATATATGCAGTCATCTTCAGGGTATCTTTAAGTTTAAAATCTATTAATCCTGACACTTTTCTTTGCTTATGAAATCTAGTGATTTCATGTTACTGTTTTTGGTGAACTTGTAGAGTAATTCTTGTTTTTTAAAGTACAGCATCACTGTTCTGATATTACAGCTCTGAGAGAAATTATCTTTCCTAAAGAAGGCATTAATAAACTCTTATGAAGTTTTATACATACAGCTAACTCATTACAGCAGTATGTGAGGCAATTTCTGTTTTTTTTAACTAGTGTTTCAAGACTTGTCAGAGATCTACAAGAAAAGATAATCTGGTACTGTATTACAGATGATTCAGACCATATTTTTATTGACAATATAAAAAGGAAGAGCTTTGTTAAGTTGCTTCGCTACCACTATGTGGCATCCTTGTATAAAGCATAGCATGCTCGTTGGAAAGTGGCTACTCTCTTAGTGTATTAGAAACACTTCCTTCACAGTTTCTTCATTTAGTGTCATTCTGTAATTTAAAGTTCTGACAACCATTTCATTAAACATTCAAGTCAACCTACAATATAAGTGTGGATGTGTATGCATGTAATTAGGTTTCTGTTTAGATTCTTAGCAATGTAGTATCCTGAAATACCCTGCTAAATAATATGCAGTAATTCATAAAAGTGACTACAATAACTGCACATAATTAACTGCACAGTTATATGCAGAACAACATCCTTTTGGTCCAAAATAAAAGCAAAAGGAAGAAGACACATGCTGCATGAAAATAATCTATTTATGGACAGGGAAACACAAATTATATGTACCTTTGAAAACATTATAATTTGTTGGAAAAATACCTAAGCACATAGCTGTATAAAATATTGAATGTAGACTTAGCATAATACGAAAATCTGTTTAATTACATTACTGCATATTTCTATATACTAGCGTATATCTTTAACCATGATGTTTATTTCATGCCATCTTTCCCTTCTCTGACCACATGCCATCTACCACAATGTGCTCTGGGAGACAGTCAGTACATATGACTTTATTCTGGATTCCATTTTAGTATTAATACTAAGTGCTTTTTATTCTGTCCTGATCAGACCAATCATAGGATATAATACCCCTTTTAATATGTATCTATTCAAACAAATCATACAGCATGAAGGACCCTTGAGGTTCCTAATTAAAAAGAATAGCAGACTAAAGATTCTCAACTATTACAACACATGTGAAATGTTATCTCTATATGATGTATCTTACAGATGCCTGTGCATTAACTTTTGTCTAGACACATGTGAAACGTTATCTCTATACGATGTATCTTACATACACCTGCGCAGTGACTTTTGTCTAGACACATGTGAAATGCTATCTCTATACGATGTATGTTACAGATGCCTGCGCAGTGACTTTTGTCTAGACACATGTGAAACATTATTTCAATACGATGTATCTTACAGATGCCTGCGCAGTGACTTTTGTCTAGACACATGTGAAACGTAATCTCTATACGATGTATCTCACAGACGCCTGCGCATTGACTTTTGTCTAGACACATGTGAAACGTTATCTCTATACGATGTATCTTACAGATGCCTACGCAGTGACCTTTGTCTAAACACATGTGAAAAGGTATTTCTCTACAATGTATTGTACAGTTGCCTGTACAGTGATGTTTGTTTAGACACATGTGAAATGCTATCTCTGTACAATGTATCTTACAGACGCCTGCGCAGTGACTTTTGTATAGACACCTGAAAAGGTATCTCTGTACAATGTATTGTACAGAAGCCTGCACAGTGACTTTTGTCTAGACACATGTGAAACAGTATCTCTGTACACTGTATCTTACAGGCGCCTGCACAGTGACTTTTGTCTAGACACATGTGAAATGTTAACTCTTTTTTTTATTTTATTTTACATTTGTTGACCAGGTTAGTCTAACTGGATAGATGTCCATTTTCAGTAGAGACCCGGGGAGAAAATCTCCAAGACACATACAAAATACAATATAGAAAGTTGCAACAGTCCAAGCTTAAAAAAACAGCTATTGTTAATAAAAAATACAAAATACAATACCCATCATGAGTATAACACAAACAGTAAAAGGTAACATACAAGAGATGATACTATATACATATATACATATATTTGAATAGCAATAACATCTTCTATTGGTTCTTTAAGGATAAGTCTATAAAGGTGAAGAGTATTTATTAGTGTAAAGGAAGAAAGTTAGTCAGGGTTAGTACAGGAGCATAACCAGTGTATATTGAGAAATAGTTTTAGATTCTGTTTAAAAAGTGTAAGTGAAGACAGAGTTATGAGTTCAATGGGTAGTAGATTCCATAGCTTTCCAACAGTATTAGAGAACAGGGAGTCTGCTGCTGAGTTTTGGATTTGCAAGTATTAATTAGCAGTTTGTTTGAGGAGCATAAATTCTTAAGGTTGTTGTAAGGAGTAATGAGGCTAGTGAGTATTGGAGTGTCGGTGGGTTGATACAGGATCTTATGGGCTATAGCAAGCTGGTGAAATTGAAGCTGGTTTAGAAACTCTAGCCATCCTAGTTGTTTTAGATTAAGACAGTGATGAGTTCTGAAAGGAGAGCCAGTGGCAACTCTAGCAATATTATTATAGGAGATTGCCAGTTTGTTGAGGTTGTTTTTAGAAAGATTAGTGTATATAGGTGAAGCATAGAGTAGAGTGGAGATTAAGTGAGTTCTGGCTATAGCGGTTCTAGCTACTGGTGTAAGAAAGGGTTTGATTCTACTGAGGGACCCCAATTTTTTGTTGACTGATTTTATTGTGCTGTTTATATGAGTATTGAAGTTGAGGTTGTTATCTATTGTTATTCCTAAGAGTTTAGTGGTTGGGTCGGGAGAAATGAGAGCACCATTATTAGATATGAGTGTGAAATTTATAGGGGTGGACTTTCAGGTTGGCGTGAAAAGTAAAAGTTTAGTTTTTTGGGGGTTTAGGAGGAGGCAGTGGTTTGAGAGCCATTGTTCTACTGTATCGAATGCTTTTTGGGTAAGGGACTGTAGTTTAGTTGGAGAAGTGGCTGAACAAATTATAGTAGAGTCATCTGCATATTGAATACAGGTGGTGTGTGGAATTGCTTCGTGAAGGTCATTAATAAAAATGGAAAATAGGAGTGGGCCTAATATGGAGCCGTGAGGAACACCAAGGGAAATGGGAAGGTGATTAGATAGTTTATTGTGCCAGAGTACAGCCTGCTGTCTATTGTCTAGGTAAGATTTGAACCAATTTATGACTAGAGGTTCGAGTGAAAGGGATTTCAGTATATTTAAAAGGAGTTGGTGATTAACCATATCAAAAGCTTTAGATAAATCAATAAAGAATGCAGAGGAAAGAATATTTTTTTACGGTTTTTGTTAAGGCAGTCTGTGAAGGATAGCAGGGCAGTGGTGGTACTGTGGAAAGGTCTAAATTCATGTTGAAAGTTGGCAAGTAAGTTGTTTTGGAGTAGGTGGTTAAGTAGTTGCTTATGGATGCACTTCTCCATTATTTTTGCAAGAGGAGATAGTAGAGCTATAGGATGAAAGTTAGAAAAGTCATTGGAGTTTCCACCTTTATGTAGTGGGATGATATGAGACATTTTCCAGATAGATGGGATAGTTCCTTCACTTATGGTTCTGTTAATCAGAATGGAAATGGGATAGACAATGGCTTTAGCTCCTTTTTGCAGGTATTCTGCCAGAATTCAGTCAGCTGAGGGGGTGGTAGGTTTTAATTTTTGGAGAAGGGAGCAAATAAAGGAAGTAGACACTGGTTGTAACTGAAAGGATGGGGGTGGGCTTGTAGTAGAAGTAGGCAGATTTGAGGTATCAGGAGATAGATGGCTAGCAAGTGTTTGGATGGCGTCTGTGAAGAAAGAATTGTAGGCATTAGCAGTATGTGTGGGATACTCAGGGTTAGAGCCTTGTGGGTTAGGTGTGATAGACTGACCTGGGTATAGTAGTTTGTTAATGCTATTTCAAAACTTTTGTGGTTTCTTTTGGTAGGTTTGCTGTAATTGGAGGTAAAAGTTTTTTTTGTCTAACAGGATGGCTTTTTTGTATTATTTCTAAGTTGCCTAAAGGTTTGGTGATCTGTAGGATTCTTAGTAGTACGCCATTTTGCCCAGGATTTGTTTCTAAGAAGGATTTTTTGCCTAGTAGTGTTTGAGAGCCAAGGGGCTGGTTTAGCTTTATTTCTAACAGAGCGTGTTGGGGCATGGTGGTCCAGGATGGCTAAGAATGTGGAATTGAAGTATTCTACTGCTTCATTTAGTGGGAGGGATTTTAGTGGTGACCAATTACATTGCTTGAGTTCTGTCTGGAAAAGTTCTGGTTTAAATTGCTTTTTGGTGTGTACTGTCCTGAAAGTGTTTGGGTAAGTTAGGTTGGTTTTATGTCTGATAATATAAGTTAGTGAGTGGTCACTTAGGTCATCTGGGAGGGTTCCTACTTTGTATGTTTGATGAGGACTATTAGTAAGAATCCAGTCTAAGATACTTTTTTGTTATTTGGGTTTATTAGTTCTGGTCGGGGAGTTAATAGTTTGTGAGAAGCCATATAGGTTAATATGGGTGGTGGGGTGTGTATTACTACAGGACTTCCAGTCAGTATTAAAGTCTCCTTGGACTATAGTTTCTTGTGGGCGATTAACAGAAAGCCAGTTAAGGATATTTTCAAGGGTATTAATGTTATTTCCTGGAGGAAGATAGATACAGATAATGTATATATGTATTTACATGAGTTGACCTGAAATTTAGAGATGAGTATTTCAGTACTAGTGTCTGAAGGTGGTCTAAGGTTTACAGTGCTAACTTGTAGCTCTGCTTTATAAAGGTTTGCTACCCCTCCTCCCTTTTTGGCTGTGTGGTCTAGTCTAAGGATATTGTAACCAGGTGGGGTGACTTCATTGTATTTAACTGTAGGTTTTAGCCAAGTTTCAGATAAACATAGGATGTCAAATAGGTGGACATCTAGGAGGGCGTGTAGGTGGGCAATTTTATTGTTAATGCTACGTATATTGAGATGTGCTATAGAGAGTGAGTTAGAAGGTTTGGTAAGGGCTTGGGTATTAGTGTTATTGAGGTTGCACTTTTCAGTGGCAGGGGTATTGTTTGGGCCAGGGTTAGGATGAATGTCCCCGTCTAGTAAGGAGTGGAGGTATATTCTATTTTTAGGGTAGTGAAGCTTACAGTAATAGTCATGGTATCTCTGTACAATATATCTTACAGATGCCTGCAGAGTGACTTTCATCTAGACTCATGTGAAATGGTATCTATATACAATGTATCTTACAGATGCTTGCACAGTGACTTTTGTCTCGACACATGTGAAATGTTATCTCTGTACAATGTATCGTACAGATGCCTGCACAGTGACTTTTGTCTAGACACATGTGAAATGGTATCTCTGTACTCTACTCTGTATCTTACAGATGCCTGCACAGTGATGTTTGTCTAGACACATGGGAAATGTCATCTCTGTACAATGTATCTTACAGATGCCTGAGCAGTGACTTTTGTCTAGACACATGTGAAACTGTATCTCTGTACAATGTATCTTACAGACGCCTGCAGAATGACTTTTGTCTAGACATATTTGAAACGGTATCTCTGTACAATGTATCATACAGTCGCCTGTACAGTGACTTTTGTCTCAACACATGAGAAATGTTAGCTGTGTACAATGTATTGTACAGACGCCTGCACAGTGACTTTTGTCCAGACACATGTGAAACGGTATCTCTGTACAATGTATCGTACAGTCGCCTGCACAGTGACTTTTGTCTCGACACATGGGAAATGTTAGCTGTGTACAATGTATTGTACAGATGCCTGCACAGTGACTTTTATCTAGACACATGTGAAACAGTATCTCTATACTCTGTATCTTACAAATGCCTGCACAGTGACTTCTGTCTAGGATTCTGTGATTTCAAGGACCCAGCCCTCCTTGACCTCCTAGACCTCCACAAAGCAAATGTTTTCACGAACACTCAAACTGAAGACTTGAATCTTTTTAGCAAATAAATAAAATATGCTGGAGCAACAGATTTATGACTCAGTACTTCCACCATCTCTGGAATGATCTTCCATTACATATAAAAAGGGCGATCTCCTCACTTCCTTTAAGGCAAACCTTGATGGGGTGGGTGCCTTTAACTTCATCCCTGCCTTGTTTTTCCCCTCTTGGAAGCAGGAAGTATCCTGTGAGTTTGTGTATTGGTAAGATAATTAAGGTCCCTGGGCTGACTCTACCTTCTAAATTCTATGATTCTATGGAAGAAGAGAAGAGAGAAATGTGTGACTCTAAGAGTAACTGTATAAAACAGAACCTTACTCTAAAAAGTTAACTCATTTCCATACTGTTATCCTGAGACAAAGTTTTACTCTCATTGTCCCCCTTTTTTCTTGGGGCAGCAAGATGCAGCACACAGTGGGGACTCTCTACTCTGCTGCTACACTTACCCAAGAGGGACAATCCAAGGGACAGAAGCAAGGCTTCTGAGTCACACATTCACAAGTCACCTCCAGTTATCAAACTGTAGAACCAAAGCATCACTTACAACTAGCAGGCATCACTTTCATCACAGTAAAAGTGACCTAGTTGAAGGGCAGTCACAGTGCAAACTCTAATAGGGTGCAACACTACTTAGTATGAGGAATGGGCCAAAGCAGGATTTTGTAGCAGGTTAGTTGTACAATTTAATTACGCATACATCTTATGCAACCAAGAATCGCTACTTCAGAAAGCTTTTAATTACACAAGCCATTGATTAAACAAAAAAATTCTGTGAAACAGCTGCTGTAAGTACAGCTGTGGGATTCTATAATCACAATGTTGAATGATGTCACTATTGCATTACTATAAAAACTACTTTGCTGAGTGTAACTGTAGCCTCAAGGCAGAAAGAGACACCAGTACACCTCATAAAGATGTTCCTGAGCTGATCTGACCTATGAGATCGGCAGAGATTTGAAAGCACGATAGCCTTTTAAGAAGATGAGAACATAGAACCAAGTGAGATATGGCCAGTAATGTTTAAAAATCAACTAATGAAATTAACTCTTAGGAAACAAGGAATTTGGTATCACGTAAGGGCTGCTTCTCCTAACCTGACCCCATTCTTATGTTGTGAATAATCTGTGAATCCTACTTAAACCAGTGGCTTTTATACACATGATCATGGACAATTTGTTCAGGCTGCAACTACGGGAACACAACTCGTTGAGCTAGAAGCAAAACATATTTTGTGTGGGATTGATGTTTGTGAAAGACTGCTGCAAGGTTTCCTGGGGTGTTTTTTCTTTCCTCATTGTAGTATGGGAATAGTGGACTCAGTATATATAAACTTGAAGAGTGTTGGGTGATGCCCTTTATGTAGGCCACAGAGAGGCTTTCTCAAGGAAAAAAATTATTTGGGGGGGAGGAAGTGTTTTTGATCTCTTGTGATTGAGAAATTGTTTTCCATAGCTTGTATGCTAATCTGTTATACGGGATACTAACAACCGGCTTATTTCTTTGTTATTCTACCCAGTAGAAAAATTGCCTTGTGTCTATTGCAATGCATTCATGTCAGTCACTGCTCTCAATGTTGCCCCTTCTACAGGAAGGCATTTCTAGTTATCCACCGTTCATGAAAATATACTTTCACATTTCTCCTTTAAGCTTTTCACATTTTGCCTTTAAAACAAGTTTTCATATATCTCATTTTGAAATAGTATAACCTCTTGATTTGTGTGGATACTTTTGAGATATTTCAATGCTTCTGTCGTAACACTTCTTTCCTCACCTTTTGTCTAATGTTTCATCTTTTAAGCTGTTGTAGTTCATATGGCTTCTGGGGAACATTCTTCATCACTTTGTTCTACTTCTTTGTATAGCCTCTACCCTGTGTGTAACTGGGTGAAAATGAGGTCAGTAGAACTGCACATAATACTCCAAACAGAACGTAATCATTTGCCTATATAGAAGAATGATAATTTCTTCTTTTTTTTTTTTGCACTGACATTGGATACACCTTTTCTTGCAAAGGTCAGTTCTTGGCCAGCTTTCTTTGCTGTTTGTTTTCTGTTTATCATCTTATAAATATATACCAAAAGTGAATCCGCTTAGGCTAAACGCTTTACAACTCGCTTTTATTGAAATAAAATGAAGCGTTAACAATTTAAATTACGCTTTTCGTCCTAAAACAATAATCGGACTTCTTCAGACTAACTGACAAACATCTGAGTAATAGTAAGAAGAACACTATCACTTAATTTTGCCCTCATTTTTTCAATACAATTTTTTAAGAAAAACATGTAAGTATTTATAGAACATTAAGTAATTATTATAAAAATTATAAAAATTACATAAAAATTAAATAAATAAAAAATCCAAAGGGAGAATTAATTTTATGTTTCAATCACCATTTATTAACATTTGTTGTAACATCTTGCCTTTTTTCAAAATTCTGCGCACCATTATTTATTTATTTATTTAATTAATTAATTATTTATTCATTCATTCATTTAAATATTTTATTCATAGTAACACTCCTTAGACACATTAAAATCATACATAAATAAATCTGATGAGATTTTAATATTATAAATATTCAGCTTGTGATTAATTTTAGTATTATTTTAGTATATCAAATTCATAATATAAGTAAGGAACTTTTTAATTGTATTTTAATAAACAAATGTATGTATTTTTAACAGCGACATCTACACCATCACTGGTTTAACAGTACTAGTAGAAGTTTCACTTTAAGAAATTACGTCATGAACCATTTTCATGGCGCGAAAATTAGTTATTTAAACAACTTCTTACTATTACTCAGATGTTTGTCAGTTAGTCTGAAGAAGTCCGATTATTGTTTTAGGATTAAAAGCGTAATTTAAATTGTTAACGCATCATTTTATTTCAATAAAAGTGAGTTGTAAAGCGTTTAGCTTAAGCGGATTCACTTTTGGTTAAAGTTTGTGTTTTTTTAGCAGTTTGATCTTATAAATATATACTTTCAGGCCCCAACTCTACTTTTGCTGTTGACGCTTCTTGTTATGTACGCTGTTTATGGATCATTATTTGTGTTTTTGCACTAAATTTAGGTTGCTATGTTTTACACAGTTCTCCCAGTCTTGTCATTTCCTTGCCCATCCTTCCTTTACCTAATTGTATATTTCCTAATTTGTATTCATTTTCTGTGCTATTAACAAAAAAGGCCCAAATTGTAACCCAGACCTTTTGCAACATCGTTTATTTTTGACAGTTTGCTGTTGACGCTTCTTGTTATGTACGCTGTTTATGGATCATTATTTGTATTTTTGCACTAAATTTAGGTTGCTATGTTTTACACAGTTCTCCCAGTCTTGTCATTTCCTTGCCCATCCTTCCTTTACCTAATTGTATATTTCCTAATTTGTATTAATTTTCTGTGCTATTAAACAAAAAAGGCCCAAATCGTAACCCAGACCTTTTGCAACATCGTTTATTTTTGGCAGCAGGAAAAACTTGCTGAAGTTTTGATCCTTGTGCCACCCTGTTGGAAACAGTTCTTTCCTACTAATTGACCCCATTTACTTCAACTGTCTTTGTACTACTGTCAAGTCAGAGATTTAATGATGCTGCTACCCTATGACTGAGCAGAAAGTTGTCCGACTTGCTTGCAAACATTTTTTCTGCAATACTGTATGAAATATCATACTTAAATCAATGTAGGTCACATCTATGTCCCCTTTCTGTTTTTTGTCTAGGACTTCCTAAGTAAAGAAGACCATTTGGTTTGCTTCAATGATTTTCTCTGTATAAAGTCAAGTTCTCTTGCACCTATTGTAATGACACCTAAATTTTCCACTAATGTCTCCCTCAGAAGTATAATTTTATTTTCAGCTGAGGTCAAACTGACAGGTCAGTAGTTGTCAACCTCAATAATGTTTTCATTCTCAGGAAGTCATATCAGCTTACTTCCAGTTTTCAGGAACCTTAACTCTTCTCCCATGGTTTGTTGAAAGTGTTAGAGGTATTACCAATATTCCCTCAGCTTTCTAAGTATTCTGTTCTGGAACTGTCAGGTCCATAGCCTTGCTTATTTGTTTTCTATGTGCTTTCCTGTGTGAAAACACTAGGATCATCCCCATTTTCCTGGCCACCTATATAGACTGTACATGCTAAATCTCCCTTCTTCTACTGTCTAAATATTGTGGGAAGTATTTATTCAACATACCCGCTTTTTCCTTTTTCTGCCAATATCACATCTGTTTTAAGCTTTGTTATCCTTTTTGACTTTCTTTGCTCCCCTATTTCTCTGTCAAGTATTTTATCTTCTTTATTGACTTTGTTTTCTTTGAATTTGGCCTTTTCTTTTCTGACTACGTTTTCTGCATCTTTCAGGGTTTAATTCCTCGTTGAGTTCGTGGAGCACACAGCCGGGGACACCATCAGGTCCCATGGATGCTGTGTTTTTTTGCCTTGGAGAGAGCAGTTCTCACCTGGGCGTTAGAGATGTTTGGGGGGCTACAATCATTTGGTATAGATATCTCTCCTTTTGGGGAAGTTTGCACTGAATCTGTCAGCCAGTATGTTGGCAATGTCTGTAGGATCAGTAATCTTCACATCATATTGAACTAATTCTGAGCATATCTGGGAGTTTCCTCCCAGGTTTCTAACATAGCTAAAGAAGGCCTTATGATTGTCTTTTGAGTCCTTAGCTATTTTTCTCTCAAAATTTGCTTTGGATGATTTTATGAGAGCTCTTAGCTTTTTACTTATAGTGATCAAAGGTGTCTTACCATTTAAGGATTTTGCTCTATCTTGTAGTAGCTTTCTCCTTTTGTTGTAGAGTTTGTTTATGGCTGGGGTCCACCAGACTGGACGCTTGCCTTTGGTACAAAGAGTCTTTGTTTTGCTTGGGATTGCCTGATCCATGCAGTCCTGCAGGTGCTGGTAGAAGGCATTTGTAAGTGATTCAGCGGCTTGAGTAATGTTTACCGCCGGCTCGGGGGCCTTAAAGGAGACCACACTAGTCTTTAGAAGTGTGAAGTCGACTTTCGAGAAGTTCTTTACTGTGGTCTTTTTTATTTCAGGTGGGGGCGGGATGAGGACCTCCAGCGAGATTAGTTTGTGATCTGATCTCACCAGTGAGGGGTATACTTCCGGTGTTGAACATTGTGCTCCCATGTTCGTGATGATGAGATCAAGTATGTTTTCTCCTCTTGTGGGGATGGTGACTAGTTGTTCCATGGCATTTGAGTTTATGAATTCCAGGAACGTTTGGGCTTGAGTAGTGTTCCCAGTCTATATTAGGGTAATTGAAGTCACCTAGTATGATGGTGTTCGGAGATACATTTATCCCCTCCAGTGTTTTCAGGAAGCCATGTGAGGTTCCTGAGTTTGCGAGGGTGGCCTGTAACATGCTACAAATTGCAGAGCAGTCTTGCCTATGGTTAATTGCACCAGGATGGTCTCCGATGCATCGTGCGTTGCCACCAATCTTGAGGTGTGGGTGTCCTTGATGTCATGTGCTGTCCTTTGATGCTATGTGCTATCATTTGATGCTATGTGCTATATTTTGATGCCATGTGCTGTTCCTTGATGTCATGTGCTGTCCTTTGATGCTATGTGCTATTCTTTGATGCCATGTGCTATTCTTTGATGCTTCTCTGACAGACAACAGGCAGTAAAGTGGCAAGATGAACTTTCCCTCTACTGCCAGTCTCTATCAGTGTACCACAAGTGTCCATACTTGGACCACTACTGTTCATCATCTTCACCAACCAATTCCACTCAGCTTAAAAACATGCAACCACAGTCCAATATGCAGATGACTCCTCTCCTATATGCTCAGCTCACTCTTTTCCAGAACTCCACAAACCACACAAAAAGCCTTCCTTGACATTGAAAAATTCCTCTCTGACCCCCAACTTATCCTTAACCCTAGCAAAACTAAACTCATGCCCTTCACTGACAAGAAGACACACTATCTACATCCAACCTTCATCATCCACTCCACTAATAACACTAAAATAGAACCTGTTGATTATGCCAAACTCCTTGATATTACCATCGACAACAATCATAGATTTGATAAACATCTAGCCACATCTAGTACACATCAGACTAGATTCACTCTATAGAGTCAAACCTTTCCTCACTATGAACACCAGAAAATCCATAGCCAATAGCCATTTACTCTCCTCCCTTTATGCCTCACCCATATTCACTAATATTAGGAAAACCGACTTAAATAATGAGGAATCTTGCTACAACAAAATAGCAAAGTTTGCCACTGGCATACCTTAACAGATCACAGCACTGCAACTCACTGCAAAAACTAAAATGGTTGGAACTACCAAACCTACTAACTTTCAACCAATTAAATTTCACACACAATGTTTTTCATCATTCTAACAACTGCTCAGTTCTAAAAGACCTTATCTGTCCATACAGTAGCAAAAGATCCCTAAGAACAACCAACACATTTCTTCTAGAAGTAACCAAATCCAACAATTATTACAGAGACTCCCTTATATCAAACAAGATATCCAAAATCTGGAACTCCTTACCCCAAACAATTATCAACACCAATGCCATGTTAAAGTTCAAAACACTACTGAAAGAATACCTCACCAACAAATGGCTCTGCTTCTGTACTAACTCTGGATGACCCATTCTTCCTCTCCTACCTCCACTTTCACACTCTTTATCCTACATTAGACCATATGATTTTCCCCCATAGCTTTTCACCCTCTCTCCTTTTTACTTTCTACCCATCCACTGTACCTTTCCTAGAGTCCCCCTCCCCTCTTTCTCTCTCTATTACCAGCAACCTTCCTCAGTTTACTACAGCTGCTCTACAGTACTATAACTAGTCTACTAATATACTCCACTGTAGTACTACTATGCAGCTCATATTTGTATCCACTTTGACTCACACTGTCAGTCTTTCCCTAACCTATCATTTCATATTGCATGTCTCCTCTATTCTGTACTACTACTACTACTGTTTACTAGGAAAGACCTTGTCACCTTCTTGGTAGACCCAAACGGAGAAAAACAAAATGGTTCATTCCCTGTTTACTTGAACTTGTTTGGTACTCATACAAACTCTATGATCTAATCCTACTAAGTTGTAACTCTGCCAGATATTGCACATTCCGATTTTTATTATTGTCATGCTACCAATGCAGTATCTGTGAGAGACAGTTTGTTTGCAAGCTTTTGTAATACGGACCATGTCTCCATAAGTTGTAAATATACTTGACATTGTTACTAGAAGTTTTATGTTTATCGACATGTGTACCTGTGCTGTATTTAATTGTGATACTTTATTGTTTGTTCTTGTTACTGTGGAGCTTATTTGCTTGTTTGTGTTAATGTGGAGCTTTATTCCCTGGGCCTCCACTAAAAAGGAGCTCTTTTTTCAGCCCAGTAGACCATCCTGGTAAACAAATGTAAAATAAAATAAATAAAAGAATGTGATGTCCTTTGCTGCTGTGTGCTATCCTTTGATGTGATATGCTGTCCTTTGATGCTATGTGCTGTCCTTTGATGCCATGTGTTGTCTTTTGATTCCATATACAGTCCTTTGATGCTATGCGCTGTCCCTTGATGCTATGAACTGTTCTTTGATGCCATATGCTGTCCTTTGATGATATGTGTTATCCTTTGATGCTGTGTTCTGTCCTTTGATGTGATGTGCCGTCCTTTGATGCTATGTGCTGTCCTTTGATGCTATGTGCTGTCCTTTGATGCCATGTGCTGTCCTTTGATGCTATGTGCTATCCTTTGATGCCATGTGCTGTCCTTTGATGCCATGTTCTGTCCTTTGATGCCATGTGCTGTGCTTTGATGTTATGTGCTGTCCTTTGATGCCATGTGCTGTCCTTTGATGCTATGTGCTTTCCTTTGATGCCATGTGCTGTCCTTTGATGCAACATGCTGTCCTTTGATGCCATGTGCTATTGTTTGATGCCATGTGCTGTCCTTTGATGCCATGTGCTGTCCTTTGGTGCTATGTGCTATCCTTTGATGCCATATGCTGTCCTTTGATGCGATGTGCTGTCCTTTGATGCTATGTGCTGTCCTTTGATGCCATGTGCTGTCCTTTGATGCTATGTGCTGTCCTTTGATGCCATGTGCTGTCCTTTGATGCAACATGCTGTCCATTGATGCCATGTGCTATTGTTTGATGCCATGTGCTGTCCTTTGATGATATGTATTATCCTTTGATGCTGTGTGCTGTCCTTTGATGTTATGTTCTGTCCTTTGATGCCACGTGCTGTCCTTTGATACCATGTGCAGTCCTTTGATGCTATGTGCTGTCCTTTCAGTGTGCTGTTCTTTGATGCCATGTGTTGTCCTTTGATGCCATGTGCTGTCCTTTGATGACACGTACTGCCTATTAAATAGTGAGTGATGAAACTTGTGCCCATTGCCTGTTGAAGGTGAAGGAGCAGGAGAACTGTACCTTGAGCATTCACCTTGAGGATGCACCCTGGAGTGTCAGCTCCAGCCTTCCTGCTTTTGTCATTCAGATCTTGAATGTGCCCAGTCATCTGATGTGTGTTGAGTTCTTGAGTCCCTCAGAAAAGGCACATTAAGTCTTGGATAAGGGAGTCTGCTCTCACCTTCCGTCATTTGAAGAACACTCTCTTGCTGAAGTGAACTAGGCTTCTGTGTGTCCTGTCATGCCATGTGGGCCCATAAGGTTGGCCTACATGTTAAATATCTAGATGTGGTCTGTTGTGAGGTGGGATATATCCTCATGGGGGCACACCCTTGAGGAGCACACTTTGACACTCATGGAATTCTCAGACATACATCTCATGACCTTTTACCACAGCTGAAATGTGCTGCACTAAGGCCCTGAGAGTTGATGGCCAGTGCCCATCTGTCATGCCCTTGCCATCTCACATGATACGTGAGCTCAAGCTGCCCCAATCTGGATCTAAGTGGAGGTGGCTGTCTCCCTCATTATCCTCTGGTAAGGGTCTCTGAGAACTCAGAAGTCCATGTTTCAGAAACAGATCAGGATAGTATGACCTTCCCTTCTTGTAGCTCCTTTTCATGGCAACACCTTTTTTAGAGAGACTCTCAGGCTTATGAACTCCATAAAATACTGGCCATTTGACCACCTAATTTCATCTAATCACTTTCTGAATTAGTATCTCCAAAGATGAACGAGCAACCTGCTTTTGTGTCTTCGAGGAACTTATCCCTAGGGGTTTATTTATTTTATTTGATTTAATTGGTAGATGGACTGATCCAGGGACCATTTTCAACTGCGTCCTGGGTGCAAGATGTGAGAAAAAGTGAAGACATACAGTCAATATAATGTCAAATAATGAAAGGGCATATTTGAGTCTAAGCAAAAGGACAGTTTTGATGAAAGCAGCACATGCTGAAGGAGTAACGCATTATATATAGCAAGCTCTAAGACATTTACTGATTTTCTTAGTGATTAGCTCAGTGTGGGGTTTAAAAGTAAGACTTAGGTTTATAAAAATGCCATGGTGTTTCTAATGATTGATTTGTTGAAATTTGGTACTTTGGTGCATAGGTCAGTTATGCTAAGCTGCTTATTACAATTAGGTTATGTGCTTGTCCCTAGGAACAATGAAGCAGCTTCAGAAATATTTAAGGTAAGCTGATATGAAACTATCCAGTCACACAGTAGGTTGCTGGTCTGTTGTAAATAGTTCTGAGTAGTCTGCTTTGACCTTCTGAGCTAATCTTGTGTGTCATTGTGCTCTTTTTTACATCTTGGCCTGCCTTCAGGTAGCCCAACTGACTCCTATGACAGGACAACTGGCCAGTAGCTGCTGAGTGCTGCTCGATGGCAATCCTTCATCACTGGGGTTACTTGTTGAGTCTGAATGGATGATACTGCAAATAAGACCACTCCTTCTTCACCTGTGAGCTGGCATGGAAAATCAGAAGTATGTTTTTTTCTACAGCGTTCATTTGTACTTTTGGAAGGAAGAGTGGCAAGTCTTTGGTGGGGGTGCACAGGTTAGGATAATTGGTGCAGTAATGATAGAAACTGTTGCCGGAACATTTTTTATAGAACTGGATTGAATGAGGAAAAAGGTTAAATAAATGGGTGTTTCTTTTTTCAAATAAATGTGACAGGGAAGGTGGATACTTCCTAATATTCTAATGAATGGAGGTTTGACATTTGACAACAGTGTGTCCCAATGTAATTTTTCAAATTAAGTAGTTTAAATGGAAATTGCAGATTGGGTAAAGACAGAAGATAGTCTGGGTTATGTATTCTTATGTTTATAGTCTACAGGTGTTTTATTTATGGCTGCTCATGTCTCCTTAAAGTGAACCACATGGAGCATTAGCAGTTCTAAATACAAATCTTGTGCAATGAGCTTCTCACTACCTCACCGTCTTTGATTAGACAGATGCTACTTCCAATGTGCATGATTACTTGTTCCTTGCAAGCAGTAAACTAACCAGCTGATGCAGAATCATAAGTATATTTACACATTAGAGCCCTCAAAACCCTTGTGCTGATCTGGCTGGTATGATCTTCAGGGAGCAGAAACTGAGTGGCTCAGAAAGAGCCCCCCCCCAAAAGATAAAGGTAGCTTTGGCTGTCAAATCTTTCCAAGTGTCATTCTAGTGTTTGCATACACAAACGTGACATTATAGATAGTGCACTCAGCCTGAGAACTGTACTGTGGCAAGTAGTGTGAGTTATATCTCGAAGAGAAGTAATGGACTTGTTTTAACTGAATGTTGTTAAAAGAGTAACAGGAGTGTGGAGAGAAAAGCATTAGGAGATAAGTAAAGGCAAAATACTCTAGGCTAAAATACTTCTGCCCAGGAGCATTTATGAAAACAGGTACTGTTTACAAGTGTCAGGTCCGGAAGCTCTTAAAATAGTGAGTACTGCAGTTCAACAGCAATTGCCTGGAAGTACTGTGAAGAACAAAATATCAGCCTTCAGGGAAGAAAAGGTAGGAATCCTGCAGAAGAAAACAACAATAATACTGGTAAAGGGAACAGCCTTGGAAATTAAAATGCACATTATCATAAAACGCATTCAGTGAATGTGTGGTAGAGATGAAACTTTTAATTTTAGTCATTTAACTTGGAGTTCAGCTTTCAGTTATTAATTGCTGGAAAGCATTTTTGAGTGTTTAAAAATATGATATCTTCATAGATACAACTTATTTCACAGTGCTTTTTGAAAAAGCATTATTACGTGCTACCTAAGATGTATAGATCATCGGAAGCTTCCAGACTGATGTTACGCCCATAACATGAGAGATCTAAATAGGTGTATTTTATATATGCAGTCATCTTCAGGGTATCTTTAAGTTTAAAATCTATTAATCCTGACACTTTTCTTTGCTTATGAAATCTAGTGATTTCATGTTACTGTTTTTGGTGAACTTGTAGAGTAATTCTTGTTTTTTAAAGTACAGCATCACTGTTCTGATATTACAGCTCCGAGAGAAATTATCTTTCCTAAAGAAGGCATTAAAAAACTCTTATGAAGTTTTATACATACAGCTAACTCATTACAGCAGTATGTGAGGCAATTTCTGTTTTTTCTTAACTAGTGTTTCAAGACTTGTCAGAGATCTACAAGAAAAGATAATCTGGTACTGTATTACAAATGATTCAGACCATATTTTTATTGACAATATAAAAAGGAAGAGCTTTGTTAAGTTGCTTAGCTACCACTATGTGGCATCCTTGTATAAAGCATAGCATGCTCGTTGGAAAGTGGCTACTCTCTTAGTGTATTAGAAACACTTCCTTCACAGTTTCTTCATTTAGTGCCATTCTGTAATTTAAAGTTCTGACAACCATTTCATTAAACATTCAAGTCAACCTACAATATAAGTGTGGATGTGTATGCATGTAATTAGGTTTCTCTTTAGATTCTTAGCAATGTAGTATCCTGAAATACCCTGCTAAATAATATGCAGTAATTCATAAAAGTGACTACAATAACTGCACATAATTAACTGCACAGTTATATGCAGAACAACATCCTTTTGGTCCAAAATAAAAGCAAAAGGAAGAAGACACATGCTGCATGAAAATAATCTATTTATGGACAGGGAAACACAAATTATATGTACCTTTGTCACCCTGAAAACATTATAATTTGCTGGAAAAATACCTAAGCACATAGCTGTATAAAATATTGAATGTAGACTTAGCATAATCTGAAAATGTGTTTAATTACATTACTGCATATTTCTATATACTAACCTATATCTTTAACCATGATGTTTATTTCATGCCATCTTTCCCTTCTCTGACCACATGCCATCTACCACAATGTGGTGTGGGAGACAGTCAGTACATATGACTTTATTCTGGATTCCATTTTAGTATTAATACTAAGTGCTTTTTATTCTGTCCTGATCAGACCAATCATAGGATATAATACCCCTTTTAATATGTATCTATTCAAACAAATCATACAGCATGAAGGACCCTTGAGGTTCCTAATTAAAAAGAATAGCAGACTAAAGATTCTCAACTATTACAACACATGTGAAACGTTATCTCTATATGATGTATCTTACAGACGCCTGTGCATTAACTTTTGTCTAGACACATGTGAAACGTTATCTCTATACGATGTATCTTACAGACACCTGCACAGTGACTTTTGTCTAGACACATGTGAAATGCTATCTCTATACGATGTATGTTACAGATGCCTGCGCAGTGACTTTTGTCTAGACACATGTGAAACATTATTTCGATACGATGTATCTTACAGATGCCTGCGCAGTGACTTTGTCTAGACACATGTGAAACGTAATCTCTATACGATGTATCTTACAGACGCCTGCGCATTGACTTTTGTCTAGACACATGTGAAACATTATCTCTATACGATGTATCTTACAGATGCCTGCGCAGTGACCTTTGTCTAAACACATGTGAAAAGGTATCTCTCTACAATGTATTGTACAGTTGCCTGTACAGTGATGTTTTAGACATGTGAAATGTTATCTCTGTACAATGTATCTTACAGACGCCTGTGCAATGACTTTTGTATAGACACATGTGAAAAGTTATCTCTGTACAATGTATTGTACAGACGCCTGCACAGTGACTTTTGTCTAGACACATGTGAAACAGTATCTCTGTACATTGTATCTTACAGGCGCCTGCACAGTGACTTTTGTCTAGACACATGTGAAATGTTAACTCTTTTTTTATTTTATTTTACATTTGTTGACCAGGTTAGTCTAACTGGATAGTCTAACTGGATAGATGTCCATTTTCAGTAGAGACCCGGGGAGAAAATCTCCAAGACACATACAAAATACAATATAGAAAGTTGCAACAGTCCAAGCTTAAAAAAACAGCTATTGTTAATAAAAAATACAAAATACAATACCCATCATGAGCATAACACAAACAGTAAAAGGTAACATACAAGACTTGATACTATATACATATATACATATATTTGAATAGCAATAACATCTTCTATTGGTTCTTTAAGGATAAGTCTATAAAGGTGAAGAGTATTTATTAGTGTAAAGGAAGAAAGTTAGTCAGGGTTAGTACAGGAGCATAACCAGTGTATATTGAGAAATAGTTTTAGATTCTGTTTAAAAAGTGTAAGCGAAGACAGAGTTATGAGTTCAATGGGTAGTAGATTCCATAGCTTTCCAATAGTATTAGAGAACAGGGAGTCTGCTGCTGAGTTTTGGATTTGCAAGTATTAATCAGCAGTTTGTTTGAGGAGCATAAATTCTTAAGATTGTTGTAAGGAGTAATGAGGCTAGTGAGTATTGGAGTGTTGGTGGGTTGATACAGGATCTTATGGGCTATAGCAAGCTGGTGAAATTGAAGCTGGTTTAGAAACTCTAGCCATCCTAGTTGTTTTAGATTAAGACAGTGATGAGTTCTGAAAGGAGAGCCAGTGGCAAATCTAGCAATATTATTATAGGAGATTGCCAGTTTGTTGAGGTTGTTTTTAGAAAGATTAGTGTATATAGGTGAAACATAGAGTAGAGTGGAGATTAAGTGAGTTCTGGCTATAGTGGTTCTAGCTACTGGTGTAAGAAAGGGTTTGATTCTACTGAGGGACCCCAATTTTTTGTTGACTGATTTTATTGTGCTGTTTATATGAGTATTGAAGTTGAGGTTGTTATCTATTGTTATTCCTAAGAGTTTAATGGTTGGGTCGGGAAAAATGAGAGCACCATTATTAGATATGAGTGTGAAATTTATAGGGGTGGACTTTCGGTTTGGTGTGAAAAGTAAAAGTTTAGTTTTTTGGGGGTTTAGGAGGAGGCAGTGGTTTGAGAGCCATTGTTCTACTGTATTGAATGCTTTTTGGGTAAGGGACTGTAGTTTAGTTGGAGAAGTGGCTGAATAAATTATAGTAGAGTAATCTGCGTATTGAATACAGGTGGTGTGTGGAATTGCTTAGTGAAGGTCATTAATAAAAATGGAAAATAGGAGTGGGCCTAATATGGAGCCCTGAGGAACACCAAGGGAAATGGGAAGGTGATTAGATAGTTTATTGTGCCAGAGTACAGCCTGCTGTCTATTGTCTAGGTAAGATTTGAACCAATTTATGGCTAGAGGTTCGAGTGAAAGGGATTTCAGTATATTTAAAAGGAGTTGGTGATTAACCATATCAAAAGCTTTAGATAAATCAATGAAGACTGCAGAGGAAAGAATATTTTTTTACAGTTTTTGTTAAGGCAGTCTGTGAAGGATAGCAGGGCAGTGGTGGTACTGTGGAAAGGTCTAAATTCATGGTGACAGTTGGCAAGTAAGTTGTTTTGGAGTAGGTGGTTAAGTAGTTGCTTATGGATGCACTTCTCCATTATTTTTGCAAGAGGAGATAGTAGAGCTATAGGATGAAAGTTAGAAAAGTCATTGGAGTTTCCACCTTTATGTAGTGGGATGATATGAGAAATGTTCCAGATAGATGGGATAGTTCCTTCACTTATGGTTCTGTTAATCAGAATGGAAATGGGATAGACAATGGCTTTAGCTCCTTTTTGCAGGTATTCTGCCAGAATTCAGTCAGCTGAGGGGGTGGTAGGTTTTAATTTTTGGAGAAGGGAGCAAATAAAGGAAGTAGACACTGGTTGTAACTGAAAGGATGGGGTGGGCTTGTAGTAGAAGTAGGCAGATTTGAGGTATCAGGAGATAGATGGCTAGCAAGTGTTTGGATGGCGTCTGTGAAGAAAGAATTGAAGGCATTAGCAGTATGTGTGGGATACTCAGGGTTAGAGCCTTGTGGGTTAGGTGTGATAGACTGACCTAGGTATAGTAGTTTGTTAATGCTAGTTCAAAATTTTTGTGGTTTCTTTTGGTAGGTTTGCTGTAATTGGAGGTAAAAGTTTTTTTTGTCTAACAGGATGGCTTTTTTGTATTATTTCTAAGTTGCCTAAATGTTTGGTGATCTATAGGATTGTTAGTAGTACGCCATTTTGCCCAGGATTAGTTTCTAAGAAGGATTTTTTGCCTAGTAGTGTTTGAGAGCCAAGGGGCCGGTTTAGCTTTATTTCTAACAGAGCGTGTTGGGGCATGGTGGTCCAGGATGGCTAAGAATGTGGAATTGAAGTATTCTACTGCTTCATTTAGTGGGAGGGATTTTAGTGGTGACCAATTACATTGCTTGAGTTCTGTCTGGAAAAGTTCTGGTTTAAATTGCTTTTTGGTGTGTACTGTCCTGAAAGTGTTTGGGTAAGTTAGGTTGGTTTTATGTCTGATAATATAAGTTAGTGAGTGGTCACTTAGGTCATCTGGGAGGGTTCCTACTTTGTATGTTTGATGAGGACTATTAGTAAGAATCCAGTCTAAGGTACTTTTTTGTTATTTGGGTTTATTAGTTCTGGTCGGGGAGTTAATAGTTTGTGAGAAGCCATATAGGTTAATATGGGTGGTGGGGTGTGTATTACTACAGGACTTCCAGTCAGTATTAAAGTCTCCTTGGACTATAGTTTCTTGTGGGCGATTAACAGAAAGCCAGTTAAGGATATTTTCAAGGGTATTAATGTTATTTCCTGGAGGAAGATAGATACAGATAATGTATATATGTATTTACATGAGTTGACCTGAAATTTAGAGATGAGTATTTCAGTACTAGTGTCTGAAGGTGGTCTAAGGTTTACAGTGCTAACTTGTAGCTCTGCTTTATAAAGGTTTGCTACCCCTCCTCCCTTTTTGGCTGTGTGGTCTAGTCTAAGGATATTGTAACCAGGTGGGGTGACTTCATTGTATTTAACTGTAGGTTTTAGCCAAGTTTCAGATAAACATAGGATGTCAAATAGGTGGACATCTAGGAGGGCGTGTAGGTGGGCAATTTTATTGTTAATGCTACGTATATTGAGATGTGCTATAGAGAGTGAGTTAGAAGGTTTGGTAGGGGCTTGGGTACTAGTGTTATTGAGGTTGCACTTTTCAGTGGCAGGGGTATTGTTTGGGCCAGGGTTAGGATGAATGTCCCCGTCTAGTAAGGAGTGGAAGTATATTCTATTTTTAGGGTAGTGAAGCTTACAGTAATAGTCATGGTATCTCTGTACAATATATCTTACAGATGCCTGCAGAGTGACTTTTATCTAGACACATGTGAAACGGTATCTATATACAATGTATCTTACAGATGCTTGCACAGTGACTTTTGTCTCGACACATGTGAAATGTTATCTCTGTACAATGTATCATACAGACGCCTGCACAGTGACTTTTGTCTAGACACATGTGAAATGGTATCTCTGTACTCTGTATCTTACAGACACCTGTGCAGTGACTTTTGTGTAGACACATGTGAAATGTTATCTCTATACTCTACTCTGTATCTTACAGATGCCTGCACAGTGACTTTTGTCTAGACACATGGGAAACGGTATCTGTGTACAATGTATCATACAGACGTCTGCACAGTGACTTTTGTCTAGACACATGTGAAATATTATCTCTGTACAATGTATGTTACAGATGCCTGCACAGTGACTTTTGTCTAGACACATGTGAAATGTTATCTCTGTACAATGTATCTTACAGACGCCTGCAGAGTGACTTTTGTCTAGACATATTTGAAATGGTATCTCTATACTCTGTATCTTACAGATGTCTGCACAGTGACTTTTGTCTAGACACATGTGAAACGGTATCTCTGTACAATGTATGGTACAGACGCCTGCACAGTGACTTTTG
This sequence comes from Protopterus annectens, assembly GCF_019279795.1. Classification (NCBI taxonomy): domain Eukaryota; kingdom Metazoa; phylum Chordata; order Ceratodontiformes; family Protopteridae; genus Protopterus; species Protopterus annectens. Next base: position 281,768,130 of record NC_056729.1, on the reverse strand, counting down.
TCTAGACACATGTGAAACGGTATCTCTGTACAATGTATCGTACAGACGCCTGCACAGTGACTTTTGTCTAGACACATGTGAAACGGTATCTCTGTACAATGTATCGTACAGTCGCCTGCACAGTGACTTTTGTCACGACACATGGGAAATGTTAGCTGTGTACAATGTATTGTACAGACGCCTGCACAGTGACTTTTATCTAGACACATGTGAAACAGTATCTCTATACTCTGTATCTTACAAATGCCTGCACAGTGACTTCTGTCTAGGATTCTGTGATTTCAAGGACCCAGCCCTCCTTGATCTCCTAGACCTCCACAAAGCAAATGTTTTCACGAACACTCAAACTGAAGACTTGAATCTTTTTAGCAAATAAATAAGATATGCTGGAGCAACAGATTTATGACTCAATACTTCCGCCATCTCTGGAATGATCTTCCATTACATATAAAAAGGGCGATCTCCTCACTTCCTTTAAGGCAAACCTTGATGGGGTGTGTACAATGTATCGTACAGATGTCTGCACAGTGACTTTTGTCTAGACACATGTGAAACGTTATCTCTGTACAATGTATCTTACAGACGCCTGAGCAGTGACTTTTGTCTAGACACATGTGAAACTGTATCTCTGTACAATGTATCGTACAGACGCCTGCACAGTGACTTTTGTCTAGACACGTGTGAAATGTTATCTCTGTACAATGTATCTTACAAATGCCTGCACAGTGACTTTTGTCTAGACACATGTGACATATTATCTCTGTACAATGTATGTTACAGACGCCTGCACAGTGACTTTTGTCTAGACACATGTGAAACGTTATCTCTGTACAATGTATCTTACAGATGCCTGAGCAGTGACTTTTGTCTAGACACATGTGAAACTGTATCTCTGTACAATGTATCTTACAGACGCCTGCAGAGTGACTTTTGTCTAGACATATTTGAAACGGTATCTCTATACTCTGTATCTTACAGATGTCTGCACAGTGACTTTTATCTAGACACATATGAAACGGTATCTCTGTACAATGTATCATACAGTTGCCTGCACAGTGACTTTTGTCTCGACACTTGGGAAATGTTAGCTGTGTACAATGTATTGTACAGACGCCTGCACAGTGACTTTTGTCCAGACACATGTGAAACGGTATCTCTGTACAATGTATCGTACAGTCGCCTGCACAGTGACTTTTGTCTCGACACATGTGAAATGTTAGCTGTGTACAATGTATTGTACAGACGCCTGCACAGTGACTTTTGTCTAGACATATTTGAAACAGTATCTCTATACTCTGTATCTTACAAATGCCTGCACAGTGACTTTTGTCTAGACATATTTGAAACGGTATCTCTATACTCTGTATCTTACAGATGTCTGCACAGTGACTTTTGTCTAGACACATGTGAAACGGTATCTCTGTACAATGTATCGTACAGACGCCTGCACAGTGACTTTTGTCTAGACACATGTGAAACGGTATCTCTGTACAATGTATCGTACAGTCGCCTGCACAGTGACTTTTGTCTCGACACATGGGAAATGTTAGCTGTGTACAATGTATTGTACAGACGCCTGCACAGTGACTTTTATCTAGACACATGTGAAACAGTATCTCTATACTCTGTATCTTACAAATGCCTGCACAGTGACTTCTGTCTAGGATTCTGTGATTTCAAGGACCAACCCTCCTTGATCTCCTAGACCTTCACAAAGCAAATGTTTTCACGAACACTCAAACTGAAGACTTGAATCTTTTTAGCAAATAAATAAGATATGCTGGAGCAACAGATTTATGACTCAATACTTTCACCATCTCTGGAATGATCTTCCATTACATATAAAAAGGGCGATCTCCTCACTTCCTTTAAGGCAAACCTTGATGGGGTGGGTGCCTTTAACTTCATCCCTGACTTGTTTTTACCCTCTTGGAAGCAGGAAGTATCCTATGAGTTTGTGTATTGGTAAGATAATTAAGGTCCCTGGGCTGACTCTGCCTTCTAAATTCTATGATTCTATGGAAGAAGAGAAGAGAGAAATGTGTGACTCTAAGAGTAACTGTATAAAACAGAGCCTTACTCTAAAAAGTTAACTCGTTTCCATACTGTTATCCTGAGACAAAGTTTTACTCTCATTGTCCCCCTTTTTTCTTGGGGCAGCAAGATGCAGCACACAGTGGGGACTCTCTGCTCTGCTGCTACACTTACCCAAGAGGGACAATCCAAGGGACAGAAGCAAGGCTTCTGAGTCACACATTCACAAGTCACCTCCAGTTATCAAACTGAAGAACCAAAGCATCACTTACAACTAGCAGGTATCACTTTCATCACAGTAAAAGCGACCTAGTTGAAGGGCAGTCACAGTGCAAACTCTAGCAGGGTGCAACACTACTTAGTATGAGGAATGGGCCAAAGCAGGATTTTGTAGCAGGTTAGTTGTACAATTTAATTACGCATACATCTTATGTAACCAAGAATCGCTACTTCAGAAAGCTTTTAATTACACAAGCCATTGATTAAACAAAAAAATTCTGTGAAACAGCTGCTGTAAGTACAGCTGTGGAATTCTATAATCACAATGTTGAATGATGTCACTATTGCATTACTATACAAACTACTTTGCTGAGTGTAACTGTAGCCTCAAGGCAGAAAGAGACACCAGTACACTTCATAAAGATGTTCCTGAGCTGATCTGACCTATGAGATCGACAGAGATTTGAAAGCACGATAGCCTTTTAAGAAGATGAGAACATAGAACCAAGTGAGATATGGCCAGTAATGTTTAAAAATCAACTAATGAAATTAACTCTTAGGAAACACTGAATTTGGTATCACGTAAGGGCTGCTTCTCCTAACCTGACCCCATTCTTATGTTGTGAATAATCTGTGAATCCTACTTAAACCAGTGGCTTTTATACACATGATCATGGACAATTTGTTCAGGCTGCAACTACAGGAACACAACTCGTTGAGCTAGAAGCAAAACATATTTTGCGTGGGATTGATGTTTGTGAAAGACTGCTGCAAGGTTTCCTGGGGTGTTTTTTCTTTCCTCATTGTAGTATGGGAATAGTGGACTCAGTATATATAAAATTGAAGAGTGTTGGGTGATGCCCTTTATGTAGGCCACAGAGAGGCTTTTTCAAGAAAAAAAATTATTTGGGGGGAGGAAGTGTTTTTGATCTCTTGTGATTGAGAAATTGTTTTCCATAGCTTGTATGCTAATCTGTTATACGGGATACTAACAACTGGCTTATTTCTTTGTTATTCTACCCAGTAAAAGAATTGCCTTGTGTCTATTGCAATGCATTCATGTCAGTCACTGCTCTCAATGTTGCCCCTTCTACAGGAAGGCTTTTTTAGTTATCCACCGTTCATGAAAATATACTTTCACATTTCTCCTTTAAGCTTTTCACATTTTGCTTTTAAAACATGTCCTCTAGTTTTCATATATCTCATTTTGAAATAGTATAACCTCTTGATTTGTGTGGATACTTTTGAGATATTTCAATGCTTCTGTCGTAACACTTCTTTCCTCACCTTTTGTCTAATGTTTCATCTTTTAAGCTGTTGTAGTTCATATGGCTTCTGGGGAACATTCTTCATCATTTTGTTCTACTTCTTTGTATAGCCTCTAACCTGTGTGTAACTGGGTGAAAATGAGGTCGGTAGAACTGCACATAATACTCCAAACAGAACGTAATCATTTGCCTATATAGAAGAATGATCATTTCTTCTTTTTTTTTTTTTTTGCACTGACATTGGATACACCTTTTCTTGCAAAGGTCAGTTCTTGGCCAGCTTTCTTTGCTGTTTTTCTGTTTATCATCTTATAAATATATACCAAAAGTGAATCTGCTTAGGCTAAACGCTTTACAACTCGCTTTTATTGAAATAAAATGAAGCGTTAACAATTTAAATTACGCTTTTCATCCTAAAACAATAATCGGACTTCTTCAGACTAACTGACAAACATCTGAGTAATAGTAAGAAGAACACTATCACTTAATTTTGCCCTCATTTTTTCAATACAATTTTTTAAGAAAAACATGTAAGTATTTATATAACATTAAGTAATTATTATAAAAGTTATAAAAATTACATAAAAATTAAATAAATAAAAAATCCAAAGGGAGAATTAATTTTATGTTTCAATCACCATTTATTAACATCTGTTGTAACATCTTGCCTTTTTTCAAAATTCTGCGCACCATTATTTATTTATTTATTTATTTATTTATTCATTCATTCATTCAAATATTTTATACATAGATACATAGTAACGCTCCTTAGACACATTAAAATCATACATAAATAAATTTGATGAGATTTTAATATTATAAATATTCAGCTTGTGATTAATTTTAGTATTATTTTAGTATATCAAATTCATAATATAAGTAAGGAACTTTTTAATTGTATTTTAATAAACAAATGTATGTATTTTTAACAGCGACATCTACACCATCACTGGTTTAACAGTACTAGTAGAAGTTTCACTTTAAGAAATTACGTCATGAACCATTTTCATGGTGCGAAAATTAGTTATTTAAACAACTTCTTACTATTACTCAGATGTTTGTCAGTTAGTCTGAAGAAGTCCGATTATTGTTTTAGGATGAAAAGCGTAATTTAAATTGTTAACGCTTCATTTTATTTCAATAAAAGCGAGTTGTAAAGCGTTTAGCTTAAGCGGATTCACTTTTGGTTAAAGTTTGTGTTTTTTTAGCAGTTTGATCTTATAAATATATACTTTCAGGCCCCAACTCTACTTTTGCTGTTGACGCTTCTTGTTATGTACGCTGTTTATGGATCATTATTTGTGTTTTTGCACTAAATTTAGGTTGCTCTGTTTTACACAGTTCTCCCAGCCTTGTCATTTCCTTGCCCATCCTTCCTTTACCTAATTGTATATTTCCTAATTTGTATTAATTTTCTTTGCTATTAAACAAAAAAGGCCCAAAAACATCGTTTATTTTTGACAGTTTTGCTGTGACGCTTCTTGTTATGTATGCTTTTACACAGTTCTCCCAGTCTTGTCATTTCCTTGCCCATCCTTCCTTTACCTAATTGTATATTTCCTAATTTGTATTCATTTTCTGTGCTATTAACAAAAAAGGCCCAAACCGTAACCCAGACCTTTTGCAACATCGTTTATTTTTGACAGCAGGAAAAACTTGCTGAAGTTCTGATCCTTGTGCCACCCTGTTGGAAACAGTTCTTTCCTACTAATTGACCCCATTTATTTCAACTGTCTTTGTACTACTGTCAAGTCAGAGATTTAATGATGCTGCTACCCTATGACTGAGCACAAAGTTGTCCGACTTGCTTACAAACATTTTTTCTGCAATACTGTATGAAATATCATACTTAAATCAATGTTGGTCACATCTATGTCCCCTTTCTGTTTTTTGTCTAGGACTTCCTAAGTAAAGAAGACCATTTGGTTTGCTTCAATGATTTTCTCTGTATAAAGTCAAGTTCTCTTGCACCTATTGTAATGACACCTAAATTTTCCACTAATGTCTCCCTCAGAAGTATAATTTTATTTTCAGCTGAGGTCAAACTGACAGGTCAGTAGTTGTCAACCTCAATAATGTTTTCATTCTCAGGAAGTCATATCAGCTTACTTCCAGTTTTCAGGAACCTTAACTCTTCTCCCATGGTTTGTTGAAAGTGTTAGAGGTATTACCAATATTCCCTCAGCTTTCTAAGTATTCTGTTCTGGAACTGTCAGGTCCATAGCCTTGCTTATTTGTTTTCTATGTGCTTTCCTGTGTGAAAACAGTAGGATCATCCCCATTTTCCTGGCCACCTATATAGACTGTACATGCTAAATCTCCTTTCTTCTACTGTCTAAATATTGTGGAAAGTATTTATTCAACATACCAGCTTTTTCCTTTTTCTGCCAATATCACATCTGTTTTAAGCTTTGTTATCCTTTTTTGACTTTCTTTGCTCCCCTATTTCTCTGCCAAGTATTTTATATTCTTTATTGACTTTGTTTTCTTTGAATTTGGCCTTTTCTTTTCTGACTACGTTTTCTGCATCTTTCAGGGTTACTTGATCTCATGATCTCTCCGCTTCCTTTTCATATTAATTATTTACATTTTCCTAACATTCCATGTCAACCTTTTAAGAAACAGTGTTCGTTTTTTCCTTTATTTTCATATAAATAATTGTTGGTTCAGTAGGAACATGATGGGTGATTGACTGCAGTTTGTCTGACTGACAATATTGAGAAAGAATTTCCATGAAAGCCACTTTCAGCGAATGTGGAATATGTACATCTGATATTGTTAATCCTCGTTCATTCTTTACATATGGGTATCGGTTCCGACCTTGGAACCAAGCTGGCCATCTTCCAAGCTCGCATCAGCTACAAACTCTCGAGCTAAACTCTTACCCAGAATTCCCCTCTCCCTGTTACCTCAGATTTTGTTTGCCGTGCCGCCATTCGGTCATGTCAAGCTGCTTCTCTTGAGCTAAGTATAGATATTTGTTGTTAGACTAGTCTAATATAACCTCTTCTGTCAGAAAAGTTTCTATTTTGTTGTCTCTTACCTTATCGTATTTAGCGACTATATTTCCTTGAGTTTCCTTCTCTTTTCTCTGCACTTTTTACCTCAAGGTATTTTCTCCCTTACCATCATTGGTAAACCCTTCTTTTCTTCATTACCTTCGGGTATTCTTTTGTACCATTGCTGGTATCCTTTCTTCTGTCTCCTTTTCTATCATGGCAATGATAAAAAAGGTAGTCCAAGATTTAAAAGGTGTTCAGATTGTGGACACAAATTACCTACATCAGATGCATACTCTCTGTGTGTTTATTGCTTGGGTGTATCTCACTTATCTGTTGACCCGCCCTGTGGTATTTGTAAACATTTTTCCAATAGAACTTTGATTGAGAGAAAAAATAAATTGTTGCTGAAGGGACTTCTTAAATCTCCCTTTTCAGAGGCTATTTCTGGGTTGGAAGCTTCAACCCCTTCTCGAGCCCATAAGAAAATATCGGATGATCCTACAAAGGCCGAGTCTCTGCCTTTGTCCCCGGCTGGGGACTCTCTCCGACCCAAGACATAAGAAGGCTAAGATTTCTGCTTTGGAGCTCACTCAGTTGCCCCCAGCGCTTTCAGTGCCTAGACCTTTGGCACCAAGGCCTTCGGCGCCATCAGTGATTTCGACTCCGTCTACTGTAGCCTTTACTGTATAGGTACCAAGGGGCTCCTCGGTACAGACTACCATGACTACTACATCGGCAGCGACTGTTCAGTCGGCGCAGACCTTGATCATGTTGGGTCCGACATCTTACTCAGAACCGACGCCTCAGTTATTGACACCAATTTTGTCGGTTCCAGCTTTGGTACTGGCAACCACTTCAGCACCAATCTTTTTGTTAGTGCAAACCATGACCTCGGCACCAATGTTTTCCTCGGGGCAGACACCCATAGTCCAGTCTCTCTCAGCACTGTTGTTCTCAGTGCAGACTAGTGAGGCGGGCACTGAGCTTGTCTCTTCTGTGGACAGACCTGCTTCTCCCTCAGCTGTCTCCATGAGGTCCACTAGAAGCCTTTCTGAACATGCCATGTTGTGTCTTGTGGATCAAGTGCTTCTGGCCAGAGGTATCCCATCCCCCAGGACCTATCCTTCCTTGGGAGGTGATCACCCATCTCCAAAGACCCCTTCTTATTCTCCTACTTCATTGCCTTTGAAGTCCCCTGATACAGCACAGTCTTCCCCGTCTACAGTTCCCTTTATGGACCTCGCTAAGGAACCACAGTTGCCTTCATGGCAGGACAGTTTTGCTATGACCCAGAATGATAGCTGTGACATGCATAATTTGTTGTTTCACAGCCATCCGGGGACTCCGGGTCAACAGGCTGAGCCACTTAGGGGAGGGGTGACCCCTGTCCTGGACACTCACCCCTCTTCAGGTGGACCTGCCTTCCAACTGATGGAGACGGCTCTGGCTTCTGCTGGCAATAGTGTGCTGTCTATCTCCCCGCCCTCCTCTGGACCACTATGTTCACAAGTTGCACCTAGCGGACACTGGGTGCAAGGGCCTCAGGACATATTCCCACAGGAAACCCCTTTCTGTTGTCTTCCCCAGCTTCTCCCTCTGAGGAAGTTCACCAGAAATGTTCATGCAAGAGGAAGCACATGGACTCCACACAGACTTTGATGATGGGGAAGGGTCCCCTCGGTCACTCTCTGAGGTATCCTTTGGTGATATCCTTGAAATCCTTAAACAGAGAGGTGACTGGCAGCCCTCTAATCTGACCTCTGAGGAGTCTGTGTTCCTGTAGGCTTTTTGTGCCAGGTCCCCTACCTCCTGGGTTACTCCACCTGCTGATGAACTGGTCTGGCTCATTGAGCAGTGTGCATGGAAGGCTCCTGACACCGTCGAGGCTATTCCCCGGAGGCCAGATAAGATAGTGTCCCCTCCTGCTATGGATCCCCATTGGTCTAAAGGTCTTCCTTTGGATGCTCTGGTGGTGGCAGCCACAACCAAAAAGGATCTGGCGGAAGAAGAAAGCCAGACTGTCCATCCACCCAACAAACAATCCCGGGCCCTGGACAGGATAGGGAAGTGCACCTTTGCATCAGCGATCTTTGCTATCAGGTCCCTGAATTATATGGCACACTTTATCAGGCTTCAAAGAGATCTAATTTCAGAGCTCTCTGAAACCTTGGCTGGTGCCATGTCTGATGAGGGCCGTGACAAAGTGGCCTCTCAGCTGACCACCATTGAGTCAATATCTAAGTCCTCCATCTGACTGATATCTCACACATCAGAAGGAGCAGCTAGAGTGGCGGGTTCAGCTGTGCTCTTGAGACAACAAGCCTGGATGCTCTTGTGCAATTTTGCCGAACCCTTTAAAGCTTCCTTTCTTAATGCTCCCATTGAAGCCTCTTCGTTGTTTTGACCCAAAGTTAAAGCACACTGGCCAGATGAAATCAGAATGGTAAGACCCTTTCTGCCATAGGTGTCCATTTTTCTTCCCCTTAATGTGCTTTCTCCAAACCAAAAGAGTGGGAAGATATAGTTCAAGAAGTCTCAGGGTCCTTTCCCTGACACACAGGCCAAGTTCTCCCCTAGAGACAGAGGGGAAAACTCACAGGGAAGATGCCCGTTTCAGGGCAGAGGGGGGGCCATGTAACCAGGGTTCCAGGGACTCTTTTCCTGACCAATCCTACCAGCGCTCCTGAAGAGTGGCCCAGCTCCTTTCCTCTGGAGGTGGTTGGGGGTCATTTCTCCTTGTAACCTTCTTCCTGGCTAACCATCGCCACCGATTCTTGGGTACATAAGTATTATAACCAGAGGTTATCATATCCCCTTCGATCTTTGTCCTGTCCCTTCAAAAAACCTATCCAACGTTCTACCCCAGTCAAAGGGAAGAAGCAGCACTAGAGATAGAAAAGCTGCTAAGAAAGAGCGTCATCCAAAAAGTCCCTCCAGACCAGATAGGATCTGGATTCTACTCAAGACTATTTTTGGTGCCAAAGAAAACCGGGGACTGGAGACCAATTTTGGATCTCAGCGTATTGAACAAGTTTCTAAGAGTACAAAAAATCTGGATGGTCACAATACAGTCTATCCTCCTGCTTTTGGAAAAAGACGATTGGATGTGCTTGATAGATCTTCAAGATGCGTACTACAACATAAAAGTGGACAGGCCATCAAGAAGATTTCTGCACTTCTGTGCAGGAGCCAGTCACTACCAGTTCAGAGTACTGCCCTTCGGACTCTCTACAGCCCCCAGAGTGTTCACAAAGTGCATAGCAGTCATTGCAGCTCACTTGTGACTACAAGGATTCCAGGTGTTTCCATACCTAGACAACTGGCTCATCTCTGCCCCCACCAGACATCTATTGGAAGAAGCCTTGGTATACTCTCTCCTCGCTGCACAAAGGCTAGGCATAACCATAAACTGGCACAAATCCAATCTCACCCCATCTCAGTCCACAGAATTCATAGGAGTCATCTTGGATACAAAGAATTGCAGAGCATCCATTCCTGAGCACAGAATTCTAAGGATAAAGCAACAACTGATCCCAATCTTTTCAAGGGAGAAATCCACAGCTCACCCTGTCCTACAGCTGTTGGGTTCCATGGCAGCCTCCATTACCATTGTCCCCCTGGCCAGGTTTCATATAAGGCTTCTACAATGGCTATTGCTCACCCAATGGTATCCTTTTCAGCATCCTCTTTCAGCCAAGATTCGAGTAACCCACAGGTGCAAACAGGATTTAAACTGGTGGATGACCCACAACCCATCACAATGGTCTCACCCCTTGTCCCCCAGCAGCCCAAGGCTACAGTGACCGTGGATGCCTCCCTGATGGTGTGGGGAGGCTATGTCAGCGACAGACAGTCCAAGGCACTTGGTCTGAATTGGAGGCCCAACTGCATATAAATGTTCCAGAGCTTAGGGCGGTGCTTCTGGCGTTGCAAGCATTCCATCCTCTGCTGCTGTCTGGGATGATTGTGATACAATCAGACAACATGGCGGTGGTCTGGTATATCAACAAACAGGACGGAACCAAATCTTACTCACTTTGTCGAGAGGCCATGAAGATATGGCAATGGGTGATGGCTACCAACCGTTTTCTTCTAGCAATGAACATTCCCAGGAGTTCCAACGTGATAGCAGACAGACTCAGCAGGTGTGTTCTACAACCTCACGAGTGGTCCCTGAATCCCTTGACAGTGGCGGACATCTTCCACTGCTGGGGCCGTCCTTGCTGTGACCTCTTTGCATCTCCGACCAACTACAAATTCAGCAACTACTTCACCCTGATTCCGCCTCCGGGACAGTCACCCAGGGACGCTCTAGTCCATGATTGGCTTTGGGTTTTCTTTATGCATTCCCACCTCTTCCCCTCATTCTTCAGTTTCTGAAGAAAGCCCATCAGTTGAAGAGCAAGGTGATCCTCATAGCACCAAATTGGCCTCATCAGATTTGGTTCCCCTTCCTTTGGCCTCTCCTGCTAGATCAACCATGGATTCTCCATCCAACCCCGGGGTTGATCTCAGATCCACAGAACCTGATTCATCCCAACTTGGACAACCTGAAGCTCACAGCTTGGCTCCTCCAATTCCCTTGAGTGCCAGGCAGAATGATCTTTCTTTACCAGTACGGGACATTCTTATTGCATCCCATAAGTCTTCCACTAGAATTACCTATCTAAGCAAGTGGAAAAGATTTACCTGTTGGCTGAAAGAAAAACAAGTAGATCCCTTCTCAACACCGGTGTCGATAATACTAGAGTATCTGGCTGACCTATTTCAATCGGGTCTATTGACGTCTACCATTAGAGTTCATTTGGCTGCAATATCTAATTTCCACGAGGGTCTCCAAGACTCCTCTCTTATGTCACACAAATTATGCAAGACCTTCATAAAAGGTGTGAATCATCTGAAGCCCCTTTTTTAGAGAACCTATTCAACCATGGGACCTGTCATTAGTTCTACAAGCTCTGACAATGCCACACTTCGAACCAGCTTCTTCTTGCGACCTCAAATATTTGTCATGGAAAACCTTGTTTTTGGTGGCCATTACTTTTGCCAGATGTATCTCTGAGCTTCAAGCCTTATGCATCAAGAGTCCATACTTGTTTTTTCATAGAGATATAGTGTATTTGATAACTAATCCTTCATTTCTGCCAAAAGTGATCTCTGAAATATCCATTAATCAAACCATTGAATTGCCAGTTTTCTTTCCCAACCATTCAAACAAAGGAGAATATTGCCTACATACCCTAGATATTCACAGGCAAATTTGCTTCTACTTGAACAGGACTAAGGCCTTTTGTAAATCAGATCAGTTATTTTTGGCCTATTCTGGACCTATATTAGGATGTGCTGCTGCTAAGGTCACATTGGCTAGATGGTTGAAAGACTGTGTGACCTTCATTTATACACAACGTAATATCCCATTGCCTACTACCATAAAGGCTCATTCGACAAGGTCAGTGGCAACATCTGCTGCCTTCCATGCCAGAGCTTCTTTACATGACATCTGTGCAACTGTAACTTGGATTACACCTCATACCTTCATCAATCATTACAAATTGGATTTGTCCTCCAGGGGAAGAGCATCTTTTGGTTCTATGGTACTCAGGAATGTCCTTCCATGAGAGCCTCCCAGGAATAGAGGTAGCTAGGGACTCTGTCCCATGCATAAGGAATGAATGAGGATTAACAATATCAGATAGAGAAGTTATGTCTTACCATAACATTCCATCTGTATTGTTGATTCTTGTTCAGTCATTATGACCCTCCCTCCTTCCCCCTCCTGTGGCTTCTAGTGGATATCACCATCCGGTTCTTTTAGGTCATTTGACCAGAGGTAGTCTCTACCTTCTTTTGACTGAGGTAACAGGGAGAAGGGAATTCTGGGTAAGAGTTTAGCTCGAGAGTTTGTAGCTGATGTGAGCTTGGAAGATGGCTGGCTTGGTTCCGAGGTCGGAACTGATACCCATACGTAATGACTGAATGAGGATCAACAATACAGATGGAATGTTATGGTAAGACGTAACTTCTTTTTCTCTCCACAATCATGCAACTATGGAGTTGGTGTATATGACATCAGTGGTGTGTGGGGTCTTTCTCCATATTTGGGGGAGGGCTTTCTCCCTTCAAAACAGGTGTTTGCGTTAAGTGGCTTTCAGCAAAGTGATTGAGGAAATGGTATTTGATGGCTCAGTATGAATATGGCTCAGTGATGACAGTTTTTACAGAATATTTTAACAGACTCTGATAAGTAGAATTCTGAGTATCACTATTCCACTTACACTGTCTTTAGTTTTGCAAAAACAACTTTTTGCCAGCCATTATCATTGGGTAGGGGTGAGCAGAGCCTTTCCATATCTCATACAGGAAGTAGGTTCTCCTTTGCACCCCTGGCTTTATGATTTTTAACTCCAAGTCAATGCAACTCGGGGTTAAGAACCATTGACAACCCCAGGCATACTGATTAGGTCAGAATTGTGAATTTCACAGTCCTGGATTTTGGATGTCTTATGCTTTCTTTTCTTTCTTTCTTATTTATTTATTTATTTTTTTACATTTCCCCAGGATTCATTTATAATGCATTTATTTATCTTTAGCTTTCATGAGACACTGCCATTTTTGCCAAAGTCAGTACCACTGAAATCCAAATCTCTTACTTGTGTTTGATATGACTGCAGTAAAGATGGTTACAAATTATAATGCTGACTGATCACTTTTCTCTCCTGTGGCTTCCCATTTCCAGGTCTGAAAAAAACTCCTTATTTCCATTAGAGAACACCAACACCAAACATGTAGGTTCTGGTATTAACTCACTAGACTTTCCCCTAGATGGGCATTCAGAATGATTCTTCTTCAGGATATGGCAACGGTTGACATCAGATATACATACATTATAGACATGCATACATTATACATAAATAATACCTTCCTCTTTGTCTGCCATCATGTATTATCTTTAACATCAACATGAGAAGATTCTGTGTAAAACCTCTGTGTAAAATGTGCTGCCACTTCCAGCTTCGCTGTGACCCAGAGTGTACATTTTTCTCTTTTTTTTTCTTGTTTGTTCTGTTGCTTTGACCCCCCCCATCTCTCTCTCTCTCTCTCTAACAACATTGGCAGATGTAAATTACAATAACAAATCTAATTCTTTTGTCAAGTGTCCATGTCTTACTTTAGGGGAAAAAACGTTCTATTTGCCACAATTCAAAATTAGAGTTGTTTAAACATAGCTTCTTTACTGAAAATTCAAGCTAGTCTTTTACATTACATCCCTCTTAAGTTTTGGGAATGCACAGTTACAAGTATTATAAAAGAAATTAAATATACATGTTTACATCCTTCTTTGTGAAAAGTTACTTAATTACATTGTACAGGTCATGATATAATATATATAAGTCATTGCACACTTTTATATTTTAGTGCAGTATTTTCCATCAGTCGCATACACATTCACTCATATTGTGCTTTTGGAAGTGTTTGCGTTTACTGTCCATGAATGTTTAATAAGATATCAGTTTACCTTCTAGTGTACAAAGCTGTTTAATTTCTCAGATCTGGTGAACATAATTAACATGTCACAGTGTCATTTGTCACATTACATTTGAGATTGTCTGCTTTACTATTGTTTATTAGCTGTAATGAATAACAACTTTGCTTTACCTGTAGTGAGATCTGTATAGCTTGAATGTGATTGCTTGTCTGCTTTATTTGTTTTGCATATATGTGTGACTGGTCATTATAGCGTACAAATTTACCACTGCAGTGTGCAATATGCTGATGCAGTTTTCTATACATAACTATGGAGTCCTTCTCCACGGGCCTCTGATGAAAATCAGACATATAAGTACGCAATGAAACAAATAAATAAATACATACATACATAAATGATAGAACTAATAAGCAGGCATCTCTAGTTTACAAGTTAAAATGTTTAATAGAAAAATGGATTATAAAAAATATAAAGAACCTATAAATAACAAAACTAAATAAAAGTATAACTTATTCTTTTTGAGGCATGCATACATCATCAGCTCTAATAATATGTGAGATTATTTCCCTTTAAATGGAAATGAAATGGGATTTCTTATAAGGTAAGAGCAGAATGAAGTTACCTTATTTATATTTAAATTAGCTTGAAAATAGGGATTGCATCAGAGAAAGTTAAGTATTCTTTTCTATAGAAGTAAAATATAGACAGAAAATAGCCTGCAGACTTTCTTGCAGTGGTCTTTTTTAAGAACTATTAAAGACTAAAATAATAAAATAGAATTTACTGGTACTTAGAGCAAACACACACAAATTGCCTCAGCATCTGTATCCTGTGGGTCACATTTTAATATCGCTTTAAAAATTGCAATGTTTTAATCTAAATAAATGCAAGCAGTATCATTATGATGAATTCCTATTAAGTACATTTTGCAAATTATCATTTTAATTAATTCATCTAGAAACAAAACCAAAAGGAAAACCATATGTGACCTTAATGTAAGTAATGAGGCTCTCATCATCTGTCTGACATCTTACAGTTATTTGACTATTGAAACATTCATAGGAATTCAAGTGAAGAGGATCCATTTTACTTATTATCTTCAACCAACAGACTGTGAGGGGAACATAGATTCCCATGAACTTAAATACAAGCAACTGCTGGACCCCCAAACTCATCGTTGCACATACACGGTATAGCTGTTTTTGGTAAGTGCAGTTTGAAATAATATGTTGAGAGTTCAGAGGGGGTTTTCCATTGAGATGCTATAGTCTGCAGTGTTGTCCACTTGTAATTGTCGAACAGTTTCTGCACTGGTGAGATTAGCAAGTATATATTTGCACAGAGGGCCCTGAAGTCTAGAGATTTCTGCAGCTAAACCATCATAATGGTGCTGACCAAGTCCATAATATGTATTTTACTTGGTGCTAGAATGCGGCAATCCCAGTATTTGAACTGCAGGTCAGCCAGACCTACTTTGCAGAGCTTGTAGCATGGCAGACTTCCTAAACTTCATTTTGACTAAACATTGCTGCTATTGAGGCAGTACTAGTTCCCACCCTCTCACTGGTGGTTTAATCATTAATTCATTAATTTATTTATTCTCCAGTTACCTTAATCCATTCAGGGTTGTATGGTAACAGAAACCTGTCCTTACACTCAGTGAGCACGCACAGGGCAGAGAGATTAATCCTGGATGTGTTGACAGCCCATTGTGGTATGCATGTACATCACACACACACACACACACACACACACACACACACACACACACGTGCACGCATGTGCAGATGTACATACACACATGCACACACACTCACACACTCGCTTGCACACACACACACACACACACACACACACACACACACACACACACACACACACACACACACACACACACACACACACACACACACACACACACACACACACACACACACACACACACACACACACACACACACACACACACCAGATGCAGACATACACACACACACACACACACACACACACACACACACACACATGCGTGCATGCATGCACAGACACACAAGTGAGCAGATACACATGCACATGTACAAGCACACACGCGAGCAGATGCACACAACACACACACTCTCACATACATATACCTATGAATAATTTAGAGGAATTCTAGTTAATCTCTGGTACATTTTTCAGCAGTCTGTAAATGTGACAAAGTTTAATCTGACTGAACAATTGGTATGAATGATCATTCTCATAGAAATCTTTCATCAAGGACCTTGCTGTAAATTTTAGGGCTATTGATTGCTAACTGAGAATGGTATCCCAAACTGTATTCTTCCTTCAACTGCACAAGGGAACTTCTTTGTTTTTCAATACCCAGTTGGACAAATCTCCATTTCTGGCCAGTTCAGAAGAGCAGATTCCACTGCACTGCAAATGGGATTTCTCCTTATGCCTGTGTTACATGAACTGGATGCAGAGAGTTGCAGTCTCCTCCTTGTGTATGTGAGCGTTTGCTACCAAAACAAACAAACAAAACATAATTAGATAATGTAGTTCTAGTTACTTAGATGTCAATCAAAGATACAGCTTACAAATTTACTTTCTGCATTTGAAACTGTTCTGCTCTTGAGTTCCATTCCAATTTTATTCATGAATCCCCAAATTTCTGTAAATCTCTGCCATTTCATTCTACCTAACTCTTTGCTTACCTAATTGTGCATTAGAACATTCTTATGGCATCATCCAATGCCAACGGTCAAAAAAGTAGCAGCAAGAAAACTAGATATCATACTATAAAAAAGGGACAAAACAAGCATTAATTATTGAAAGAGCTACACTCAGCAATTATTGTGTCCTATGCACTGGTAGACAGAAAATCATAAAACACCAAGATATGTAACCAGTGGTGTCCCTTGGAGCTCAGTGTTTGGACCCCTCCTTTTCTGCATTTACTTTGCTCTTCTCCAGGCAGGGAGCCAGGACCTCTGGCTTATATAGTTTCCAAGTAATTGAAAACTCTGATATCCATACCCTCCTGCAAGCACTCTTCTTGTAAATCGCTAATGTACTAAAAATCAGCTGAAATTAACTGCTAAAAATGCAGTATTGTCACATTTGGTACATCATACTGTATTGTCAATATACCACTACAAAATGAAAATGTAGTAAGGACCATGGAACTTGGTTGATAACTCCTTATCTTTGGATCATCATGTGACAATGGTAGTCAAGAAAACCTTCTACTTAGCACAACTAATCACTGAGGGAATAGCATCCAAATCTAAAGAGGTGATAATTTCCTTTTATTCAGTATTTATTAGGCCAGTTAACGTACAACACCTCCTTTGACATGTACCTCATTAGACATATCAAACAATTAGAAAGGCACAGAGGTCGTTAACTGAGAATATTGCAGGCCAAAGACCCTAAGCTACTATGAGAGGCTGTAAGCAGTGTTCCTTTATTCAGTGTCTTACAGATATATGAGGGAAGACCTATGGTTAGCCTACTGTGCCATTGGAGACATAGCTGTCCGTGATCTCCTGTATCTCCACAAGTCTAGTACTTTCACTACCACTAGAAACAGGGACCTAGATACTCTCTTAACTGATAAAAGCAAACTAACATATCCCCCCAACATAATCTTTAGATACCTCCTAATTAACATACCCTCTCCTAATAATGACACAACTGGGATGGGTTGTGTGGCTAGGTTTATAAAGGCTCTGGCACACCTCTTAATCTCTTAGATCAAGAAATCTGGACAAAGCCATATATAAATGTGGGACAAAGGCCCAAAAATAGGGACAATTTTTAAATGTTGCTCTTACAAACTTAGAAAGTTGATAGACTAACAAATTTTGCATTAGCATGAATTTTCTGTAGGGTATGAAGTCTAAAACTCAAATGTCTGTCATTATTTTCTAACTTCACTCTAATGATTTGCCACTAATTTGAAGAAAAACACAATTTTATGAAAAACGGTCCAAAAATATGAGGCAAAAATCTGGACATTCTGCGAAAGTCTGTACAGATGAGAGGCATGCCTGGTGGTTGCTAGCCTAGTATATATGTATGAACCTATGAACAAAACAGTGTTGGGAGGTTTATTACACTAATGATTCTATCATGCTTAGAGGCCATTAGTCTTCTGACTCTAGGGTGCCATCTTGTGTCATACTGCTGCAACAACACTGCATCTATTCCCTTAGAAGAATCCAGGAAAATTTGTGGTTATGGCTACTTCACTCAACATATTATTCATCAAGAAAAAACTTGCATTTTTGATACCTTTCATCTCCTTAAACTCTTCCAGGTGAGCATTGTTCTATTTCCAGACAGTTGCCTTCTACACTAGATTTCTAACTTGCTAGTATGAGCCATTATGTTTGAATTGAGTTTGCCAGCATAATTTACTATACTGAAAAATACTATGTTAATCCGATTTATATAGGTTCCATTTGAATTTTAGTATCTCTCCCAGGAAAGTGATTTCTGTTTTTTCCTGTGGCCATGTACTTCATCTCATTTTAATCAATGACCTGTGGTTGTCTCAGTATGTTGACCAGTGTTCTGATATAAGACTTAAAGCAAATATCCATTTGTTTTCTACTTCATGTGCTGCTCCTTCTGTTTCACTTTTGGTTTAGTGGCTTGTCAGTTTTTAAAACTGATTCACTTATGTACATATAGACAGTGATTTTACTTCTATTCATTGCATCCCCTCTAGCCTAGTATGTAGTGTGTCTTTTTCAAGCATTAAGTCTTACTGTTTTAGTTACTTATGTCTCGGCCACTTGACTTTGTTACCCATCATGATACAGACATGAATCAGCAAGGGTGCCCACGTTGCATAACTGACTTTTTAACTTTAATTTCACATTGAGTTCTTCCACAGAATCAGTTTCTGCTTGCAGTCTGCCATTAGACTGTGTTTTTCATATGTTTCATTTTTTTGTACGAGTATAAAATGTTTAAAACCTTTCTACTACAAATTTACAGTACTTCTCTTTCTGTTGGTCAGTTGTGTGCTGTTAATAACATCACTGCATCTGTATCTGCTGCATTCACAAACAGGATAAATATGTGGCTGTCCTCATGTCATGAGCCCCAGCTGCAGTTAAGCAGAATGTGAACCCCTGATTAAATCTCATCTACTGCTCATTGGTACTGTACCTGTTAATTTAAATTTATTTGGATGTTTATATAAATCCTCCATTTTGCTTTATACAGAGCTTTTTTTTCTTACACACTTTACAGTTGAAATAATATATTGCATTTTCACAGAGTCTAGTGACTGTTTATTTTTATTCTGCCATTTTTTTTATTTTCAGTACATCTGTGACTCTGTATGATTATAGAGCCCAAGCATCTCTTGCACCACATTTTATTTTGTTAATGAAATAAGACACTAGACCACATTTGCATGTACTGTCTTGTATAAGCCCACTCAGATGATGGTACATGTGATCTGCACACTGAGTACTTGACATGCAACACAAAGATCAAGGTCAGGGCTAGGCAGATAAAATTCTCAGTGTATCTGGCTATAACTAAATCCCTGCCCTGTCACTGCCCCCAGAAGAATGACTACAGTCTCAGTGGAAGCAACTATAGAGGGTGATAATAGGGTTATGGCAGAGAAAGATGGAGAATTGGGGGATGGACATTATTGTCTTGTGCCTGGTGTGGAAATAAATTCTATTAAAAAAAAAAGAAATAAAGTAAAATGCATGAAGGCAGGTGAAGGCTTAGATGGAGGTCTGTGCATTACTTGGGCAAAAGCATCTTGATTGGGCTTCTATACAGCTGGAGCATTTAGAAGAAGCATGTTTTATACCAATCAGGTAGAAATATTTATATATTCATCAAGTATTATTCAGCCCAGGCCGTGCCAGATTCAGGCTGAATAGTATTAAGTTTACTATATAAGAAAGGGCATACTTCATGAATCTTGCCATATATCTACAAACAGCCTCCAATTTATCTTAAAATCACAGTATGTATCCCTTCCGCTACCTTCTATAATTTCTGTATAATTTCTTATAGTACTTCACCACTGCATTGATGCACCAACTTTCCCTATAACAGATTAGTCTTTTGAGATGCACTGCAGGTGCTTTGAACATAGCACTTAAATGAAAATGGCAGACTGGAGAATTGACAATGGCTATACATTACACATCACACTTTGATTAAAAGGAATTCTATTTCACAGCATTATGTAGTCTAGCAGGGGGATTCCAGGGACAACATATAGGGTATTAGAAGTGGTCCTAAGAAAGTCATTGTCAGAAATACATTCCCAGAATGAACATGTAACACAATTTAAAATGGCAGCTGCAAAGGTTATAATGATGCTACTTTCTGTACCTGGGGTAGTGAAGTTGAGGTCATGCTTCTGCCTCCTTATCAGGAGTGCAAGACCAGATTCTGCAAGTACCAACACTTGTATATTCAAAAACCGACCCCTGGATCCAGCAAACTTATTCTTGCATGGAAGGGACCGTTCCCATGCAGCATGGCAGCATGCCATGCATATTTATGAAGGCGTGCTGCCATGTTGTAATATGGACATGGTTCTGTGTATGAGCACAGGTTGTGTGTGTGACAGCAGTGCTCTCACAATAAACATGCCCCCTGCACTCCATAATTGCTATATGGCAATGTAACAGTATCGAGAGTGTCCGTGGACACCATTAGCTCGCAACCTGAAAAGAAATCTGGATAGAGCCATAAAAAATGAACAAATGGGGAGAAATGTGAGATATTGCTCTCACAAACTTATAAAGTTGATAGAATGACAGGCATTGCATTATCATGAATTCCCCAAAGGGTATGAAGTGTAAAACTCAAATGTCTGCCATTACATACTAACTGCAGTCCCTAATGCTTTGCCACTAATCTGCCAGAAAGCCACAATTGTATGAAAAATGGACCAAAAATATAAGGAAAAAAATCTAGACATTCTGTGACAATCTGTACAGTTGAGAGGTATGGCGGACACTGTTAGTGTCCATGGAGCATACCTCTCAAATGCAAAGCCCATCATGTCATCACCATTTTAAAAGCACATCCCCCACAGATAATGTTGCAGAAATTAATGTGCATATCCCTACAGTACAAAAATAAAACACAACAGTTTAATTTTTTTTTTCAGTCCGCAATAAAGTTTAGGCATTGCTGAGTGTGTGTGCGCATCGTGCAGCTCTGCTCAGCCTAGCTTACACATCACAACGAGCTAAATATGAATATACCCCAAGAAACAGCAATATGGAAATAGTGAAGTGGTTAGAGCATTTGCTTGGCAAGTAGTTGTTCCCATTTTGATCCT
Source organism: Protopterus annectens (assembly GCF_019279795.1). Classification (NCBI taxonomy): domain Eukaryota; kingdom Metazoa; phylum Chordata; order Ceratodontiformes; family Protopteridae; genus Protopterus; species Protopterus annectens. The sequence continues at coordinate 281,746,800 of NC_056729.1, read as the reverse complement.
CACAGAAGCCAATTTTCATTTTACATGTGAAAGCAGTACATTTTTTTTAATAATTAGGTAGTAAATAACATATATTTGTAAACCAGAGTAGTGTACTAGGTCCAGATGTGAGGTGTCACTATAATAAAGTTGTGAAACCCCCATATAAAGACAAGTGCCCCATACAGTATATTCACAAAAGAATAAATGTAATGAAAGCACATAGGGGGGTGTCAGGGAAGGTAAACAAAAGTATAATATGTTAGGAATGATCAATTAATCCCATACAGCTGATAGTCTATAAAATAAAACATAAGCAATGCTAAGTATTGCACCGCTATGCCTACTGGGTGTAAGCATTGCTTACATATGAATGCTAAGCAATGAGTAGCCCAGCTAAGTGGATTTGCCTATTGGTAAGCAGTGCTGAACCTGCCCCATTAAGCACTGCCATCCTTAGCTAAGCAGGTTTGCCCGTAGCTTAGATTAGCTCACCATATTCAAAACCATCCAATCACAGGTAAAGGGTGGGAAATTGGCCGTATTTAAAACTTGCAGGTGGGAATACAGCTCATAAATGGTTGCAGCTCCACACTGTAGGCAGTATGGCAGGTGTTGGAGAGGGCATGCACTTTCGGGTGCAGCGCTGGGGCATACAGGAGTCCAAGGTCATGGTAGGACTCCTTGTTAAAAATCATGACATGAGACTACTACAGGACCATTTCCAGGGCTCCCAATACAAAGTGGAGGCCTGGGAAAGTCTCACCTGTGATCTCACCAGTGCCACTGGCATCCCTCTGACTGGTGAGTGGGTCGGGCACCACTATGCCGGCTTGAAGTGGAGGAAGACAGAGCTCTTGGACCATTGGGTCCAAGAAGCACAGCAGAGGGATGATGTCCCTGGCATGTGTAAGTATTCATATCAATAACTGTTTACCAAAGTCCAGCCTGTGTATGTGATGGATTGGTATGCATAAATATTTCTCTATCTTCTTTACAGCTCCAGCTGAGCAGGCTGTGAACCAGGAAGCCCATGCCAGTAGGTTGCAAAGGCTGCATTGCAAGGCTGGTGAGTAGCAATCTAGCTTGTAGTATTTATACCAAATAAATATAAAGCCGTAGAATGTCACCTGGCAGTATTAAAATGGGTATGGTTTGTACTGAATAAACCAGTCAATATTACAGCAATAGTTTCATATAGGTTATATATAAATAAAACTGTAATTACCTGTCAATAAAATTCAAAACCCTGGACTGGTTATGTTTACTCTGGTATGCTATGAAATGAAATGTGTACAGGTTATGCATAGCAACTATAGCTCTGAAAGCATTAAACAATCAAGTCCCATCTGACAAAGCTATGTGCATCTGTAAGACATGAGATTAACTGATATGAAATCTTTCATGCACCAAGATCTGATATCAGAATAGTAATGTTGTGTTAACCACTGTTTTCCACACTGTGCTATGTCAAAAGGTATGTATAGGAATGTATGTATAAGAATGTTATAATTACAAGGTCAGACTGTACAACCAAGAGAGAATGAGACAGAAATCATTCAAAGAAGAGACAGCAGTTTCTCAATAGCTCCTTCTGATGAAACGCAAACTTGTATTTTTAGCAAAAGCAGCCACAGTTCAAATCCCAGGAGTGGTAGTAAGTTGTATGCATAATTTCAACTAGGATTTTGTGAATATGTGTAGAAACAGTCACGTAGTGTCAACATAAATTCCCTCCACAGGTCTTCTGGTAAGAGAAGGTTTAAAGTAGCTATAAAAAGGCCGTAGTTGTACTGTGTCCAACACCCATGGTCCAACCCCAAGGCTGAAAATGACAGCAAGATAAGTACATACACCAAGTGGTCTCCCCCAAGAAATGTTCAAAAGTGTCATGCTGTCACAGCTACTGGTCCCTGCTTCTAACAACCAGGGTAACTGATAGAAATCAAGGCAGAGTATTTCAGTAGCACACACACACACACACACACACACACACACACACACACACACACACACACACACACACACACACACACACACACACACACACACTATGAGTGCACATATGTAACCCTGACTATGTGAATTTGTGTAGAAACGGCCAGGTAGTATTAACAAACATTCCCTCCACAGGTCTTCCAGGTAAGAGAAGGTATAAAGTAGCTATAAGAAGGCTGTAATTATACACTGTGTACAAACATACCACTAGCCAACCCAAGGCCAGAGGTTGTTGCAATAATATCTGTAGAGTAATGATTAGAGCAATGACCATTAAAACTGTGAGCACTGCAAAAATCTACATTTGTTAATTGACATCTCTCTCTCTCCCCCACCTTATCTTCACCAATAATCTAAACACATGAATGAATGGGTATGTTTTCCACCAAACCTACTGTTGGGACATGTGTCCTATTGTTCTAAAAATGTTGAAATGTATTCCAATTAATGTTCCCTGTTCAAATATTTTCATTGGTGGCCTGTTGCTATCAATGTAACCTGCATGCCGGTGTAATGCCCACTGTGGTTCCATATATGCATGTGTTCTGTTTGCTATGCAAATGTTCCACATCTGTTGTTTTGGGTTAATGGGAATACTCATGCATGCTGTTATAACTAATTCTGGAATGTGTTTACCATTACTAACCAACATATGTTCTAAAACTGCAACACCATAGCACATCTGGAAAGCCCGATCCCATTGGATCCGCCTCTCCTGCCTCATCTGGCCATGGCACTGGGACCTCCTCATCTGCTGGTCCTTCAGGAACCACCTCAGGGGATGGGGCTCATCTCCCCCCCCAGGCTCGGGCACGGACAGGATCCTGTCACCCAAAGCCAGGTCCAGGATCTGGTATGTAGTGAGCTCCGCAAGAAATTGGGAGATCTGCTATACCAGCTTGAGGACCATGTGGCACAGTTAGAGGGTTAACCTGCTCCTCCTCCTAAGCCCCCAGCACAGCCACCTTCAGGGCCACGAAAATGCAGTGTTGACTGCCAGTGGGTGGGGACCTCAGCCTCACTGTATCCATTTCAGGGCTCATGGGCTTCTGATTACCAAACATCGCTCTCCATCAAAGGTGTTTACCCCCCACGTGTCATACACCGCCCCTGTATACTGTCTTGTCTATCTTGTCTGTCTTCCTACCCAACCTTTCTCCCCAAATATACTTACTATCCTTCCCCAACATCCCACTCTCACCTTAAAAAAAAAGGGCAATCTGTTCCCAAAAAAATGCCGCTAGCTGTCCATTTCACACATGTCCACTGGACACATGTAATCTAGTCTAACTGGCTTCACAATGCATTACTGTTGTCCTCACCCCTCTCTCAGGTGTTCAAACTTACCTCCAAATTCAGTATATATGCACAGCTGTGGTTGTAGAAGAAACATACAGCTATGGACCTTCCCTACACTTATCCTGAACATCCCTAGCTGTCATTCATATTGTTTTTCCTTCATGCCCCATTTTTCACCACTTTTCTATCACCCCTTTTTTCTATTCTTTTAAAGAAAATAGCACAGGTTTAAGTGAGAGTAAGCAGTAGTAAGTGGTAGTAAGCCTGTTTGCACAGTGCTAAGCAATGCTTGCACAGATTAAGCACTTTTAAGGCTAACTCTCTGTCAGCATAGTTAACCGGAAGTTAGCATTGCTTACTGCTGCACAAACCCACTTACAACTGCTTAAAAGTGCCTTAATCACTCTGTATCCAACAGCCCTTGTTCTGCCCAGCAACAAAATACTCAGCCATTGCAAGTCTTGAACCCTGCACACCATAGCCATGGGAATTTACCACTAAGTCATCTGAGCTGTAGATAAGACTGATGTTTTTTCAAATATATCATTCAGCACAATCATTCAACAGTAGGGAAAAGCTTTGTTAACATTAGTCATGTGTTGTACAATGATATAAATGTATATGTGTATGGAGATGCATACATATATACATATATGGAAACATTAATATGTAATATATGTAGAGATATACATATAAAATATACACATATATGATATATATATATATATATATATATATATATATATATATATATATATTTAAAAGTAAATCTATGCATGCATATATTTAAATATCTCAGTATGTATCTAACACAAATGTTATCAATATCAATTATATAAATATATACGTGTATCTGAATATATATATGTATATATATAAATATATATATATATATATATATATATATATATATATATAGATATATGTATATATATATATATATATATATATATATATATATATATATATATATGGTTCCACTTCACAATATTGAATTACTGAAAACCCAAACTTCATATGGTCGAGACCATATGATCGAGTTTTCAGTAACTCAAAATTAGGAAGTGGAATAAAAAAAAACCCCAAACACATTGTTTCTGCAGGGGAGCAAGCCCCTCTGCACCCTCCGTTTTTAAATATACCATCTCCGTGATTTCACTATAGCGAGGAAATGGGAGATCTTCTGTTCTGTGCTTCTGCATGCAGCATAGAACGGGAGATTTCCCTTTCCCCCACTGTAGTGCGATCTCAGAGTTGGTATATTTAAGTAGGGGGTGTGTGGAGCAGCAGCCTCCCACGTGAGGGGGTGCAGGGGGGCTTGATCCCCTGCAGAAATGATGTTTTTTTTTTATTCCACTTCCTAATTTTGAGTCACTGAAAACTCGAGCATATGGTCTCAACCATATGAAGTTTGGGTTTTCTGTAATTCGATTTTGTGAAGTGGAACCGTATATGTATATATATATATATATATATATATATATATATATATATATATATATATATATGTGTGTGTGTGTGTGTGTGTGTGTAAGTGTATGTGTATCACTTCAGGCTTTGTCACTAATGAATTGTGCACTGCTACAGTCTTCCCCTCTCCACAAATGGGGTGCAACTACAGACCCTGGGAAATACTGCCCCAACTGCCTGACAAGTCTGTTATGCAAAGCTATGGAATGCATCATCATGCACCTAAGAAACAGGTATATGGGAATCTGCAGACTTAGGATCCCACACAGTTTACTCTTGTGAAGGGTAGGTCATACCTGCTCAATGAACCTGGTCAAAGTCTTGCCATCAGTCACCTGAGTGGCACATACAGCCTTTCTTGATCTGGCCAAAGACTTTGATATCATTTCCCACTCAGGACTCATGCAAACACTCACTAAGCTAGGCATCAACCCCTATATCACTAGGTGGGTTGCAAACTGGGTCACAGATAGGACTCACAGTGTGGAAATAGTTGACTCCAAGTCAGACTGCTGAGCAGTCATAAGTGGAGTCCCACAGGGTTCTGTCCTGGGTCCTCTCATGTTTGGTATCAATTTCTCTGAAGTCCATGCCAACATGAAGGGACTCTGGCTGGCAATGTTTGCAGACAATTACAAGTTAGGAGCTATTATTAACTACCCAAGTGATGTTGGCTTCCTACTAAAAGGCTTCGCTGAGACCAATGACTGGAGTTAGAGCCATGGCCTTAAACTCAATGCCAGAAAATGTGTTGCCATCCCCTTTGTGGAAAACCCTGTTCCCATGATTTACCACATTGATGGTAGTCTCCTGAACAAAGAAGGTGTTATAAGAGTTCTGGGTACACAGGCTGACAGCAATGTCTCCTGACCACCACATTGCCACTGTGGTCACAAAGTCCTTCTATGTGGCACATCTCAGTACTAATGCATTAACATCCAAGAAGGAAAAGGTCATTGTCCCCCTGTACTCTTCTTGACATAGTGACACAGTTTGTTTCAGCATAGATATTCTGATGGATGTGAGGTAGGTGAATGAAATGTATATCCTCATTTTCTGACATCAGTCATATCATTACAGTGATTTAACAGAGAAATGATAATAATCTGTAAAACAGACCAGAAATATGAGTAATAAACCTGGACATCCTGAAACAATCCAGTCAGTTGACAGGTATGCTCAGAACCCCATTCTGCAATGAATTTGGACCAAGGCTGACAAAGTGGTGGGTGGAAGCCATGAAAATGGGGATGTATCTGAAGTACTGGTGCAGATAAGCTAACACAGTTGCTGTAGTAACACCCTCCTGTGTGCTCTAACATATATTTACTGAAATATCACAAGTAATTGAATTAGGACATCTGCTATGGGTAATTACACGTGTATTTGCAAATATATCAGGCACTATGGGGATGTAACAGCAGTGACAAACAGACACCAGTGTGAAAGTGCATACCCACACCCAGCATCACCACAATCACAGTCACATACTGGTAAATCAAGTGAACAGTAGTGTATATGGACTGTGTGAACAAATACATCATTGTTTGTCACTCACACACTAGCCCTACATATACAGTCCAAATTCTTAGTGTAGTCTGAATCCTGACCTTGGTACAGGACATGTCTCAGTCTGCCTCTGCAAACACATACAGACTATAGATCAGCGGAAACTGGAGCAGCATGCACAGTCAGATAAAGAAGGAGCCATAACACTTACATCCACCCCTCTCCATGCGCAGCCCAAATAACATGTACACATGACATGTGTACACAATCATGACAGTCTATTAACAATGGCCAGACATACACAGTTCTCTCACATGTACAGTACACCTCAGAATGTACAGGCTCAGGACTCATATCTATGGTCTCTTCTCTGATATGTCTTTGGGTCTACTACATCACTGGGATGGTAGCAGGAATAAAGTCAAGAAATAATCATAATAAATATGTCTGTGCCTCATTGAAATCTGGACAATGCCTGACATCATTTGGGGACAGAGACACAAACACAGGGGTAGATTGGACATATTGCTATCATACATTGAGACAGTTGCAGATGTCACTGGGTTTGTTGTAACATCCCGTATGAGGAATATGACATTGGTAATACCAATAGATGTGAGTATGTACTGACTGCATTCCACAGAGTCCACACCTGATTTACCAAGGACACCAGCTGTCTGGGGAACAGAAAACATAACCGGCAGACATGTGGCCAGTCTGTGGACAGTGTGCCAGTGGAGAGGTATGTCAGAGCCATAACACTGTCAGTCATGAAGTCACTCAATAAATCCATATCCACACAAATCCTGTCAATCTATCAATCCACCATGTGTATAACAGCACTGATGACATAGAATCTGTTCACAAATCTGGGGATATGTCCCCCATGTTGTTTGGCTCTCTCCACACATCCTGTCCTGTGACTTGTTGCTACCTACTGTATGTGAATCTGTAGCCCACCACCTTGATAATGTCCCTCACACAGCAAGGAAAAGGGGCAAGGCCCGCATTAAGGAATGTCCCATATGTCGGAACTAGCAGCAGTGTCCAGGCCCACAGCACAATACAATGTGGGCACCTACATAGTGGTATGGCCTTAGCAATACTTGACATCTGCACATCTGTACACAGGACAGACAGAAAGTAGATAGCCAACAGGTTATGCACTAGGATGAATGTTTTGAAAGATGGACGTCTGAAACTGAAATCTATGCTATTACTACATGACAGCAGTCCTCAATGACATGTCCAAAAACATAGTAGTCTACAGTTAATATCAACATATCAGATCAATATCCAATAGGCGATACATAAAAATATACAACTCAAACACCAAGAACAAGATGGTCAGTACTCAGAGTCCCAGATTTGCATGCAGGGGTGTATGGCTCTAGTACTACAATCTGCAATCTACTCTTACTTGGAAAAGCACTGTTAAAAGTACTAACATAATGATACAATATGTGTTAAACTATTTTTGTCAACCAGTGCACTGTAGCTGGTGTAACATGCAAGTGTGACTGCATATAACCTGGGATACTACCCATGTATGAAACAAATACAAAGAGAAAAGATTGTGGTACTACCCATGTATACCCAGGTGTCCATACAGTATAGTCAAACCCCTTACTACTGTAATGACAGCAAATAGAAGCATGTTATGTGCAGGAAATTAAACACACTTATTAAAGATGTCATTACCCTGCTATTTTATCAGACTGAAATGTGATCACTGGTTACCAGGGCTGAGCTATGCTTAGCAGGTTTAAGCATTGCTTAAATGTAAATGCTAAGCAGATTTGTCAGTGGTAAGTGAAGCCTACACAGTGTAAGTGTCTATTCATTTAACTGTACGTTAGCACCACTTACCGTCACATAAACCCGCACAAACATGCTTAAAGCTGTTCAAAATTGCCTTAATTTCTCTGTATCCAGCAGTCCTTGCTCTGCCTAGCAACAAAATAAACAGCCCTTGCAGGTCCCTGCACACCATAGTCAAAGCAATTTACCAATAAGTCACCTTGGCTGCATGGTTTTAGGATGTTTTCTCAAACATAACCTTCTTTACAGCCAGTTTACAATAGGGATGTGACAGTGTACAATTAGGAAGGATTGGTATCTACAAATAGGTTCATAGGTTCATATGTAGGTACTAGGCTATTGGCCTAGGGCCTATATAAGCCTAGCCAAAAAGGTACCCTGGCTTTCGCCACCCAAGAAAATTATTTTCTTGTGCTCCTGTTGAGCAGGGCCACAGAGGTGATCCCCAGGGTGAATTTCCTATTTCCCATCCAATCATCAAGATTTTTCTTGAAGAGTGCTTATGAGGAGATTTATTTGATATAGATAGGTAGTTTGTTCCAGAGTATGGGAAGTCTCTGGGACAGGAATCTATCCTGCCAGCATGTTCTGTTTATTGTAGTGACAAGGTTTAGGTCCCTAGAGCATGTAGCTTGGAGTGATTGGGATTTCTTTAAGTGGAGCATGTCCAACAGCTGTGGCTTTGACATAGCTTTGTGTGTTAAGCAGAGATCGCCTCTGAGTAGACGATATGCAACGGAGAAAAGCTGGAATTTTTTGAGATGGTCTGCATAGGGCATCTGTTTGAGGCCGGTAATTCTCTTTTGTGAGGTGTTTCTGTGGCCTTTCCAGTTGTTGTAGATGTCTTGTGAGGTACATACCAAAAGGGGCATTGTACTCTATAATGGGTCTAATGAGTCACGAGTAGAGGGGAACAATGACCTCTTTTTTTCTGGATGAGAAACCTTTTGTGATGAGGTGTACCATGTAGAAGGATTTCCTGACTACTGTGGAGATGTGATTATCAAGGGAGAGACTACTGTCCACCTGTGTCCCAAGGTCTCTCATCACACTTTTGGTGTTAAGTACACTACCACCTATGTGGTAGCTCATGGGTACAGAGTTTTTACCAAAGGGAATGACAATGCACTTTTTGTTATTGAGCTTGAGGCCATGGCTTTGACACCAGGCATCTGTCTCCATGAGGCCCATTTGTAGGATTTCCACATCATTAGGAGTTTCGATTATGGCTCCTAGTTTGCAGTTATCTGCAAACTTTGTTAGCAAAAGACCTTCTGTGTTAGCCTCTACTTCAGAAAAGTAGATACCAAACAGGAGAGCACCCAAGACTGAACCCTGTGGTATTCCACTTGTCACCGGTCTGAAGTCGGATTTGAAGTCTGCTACTTTCACAGTGTGGGTTCTGTCTGTGATCCAGTTGGCAACCCATCTTGAGACATAGGGATTTATACTTAGTTTAGTGAGTTTATCTATAATTCCAGCGTGGGGGATGGTGTCAAAAGCCTTGGTGAGATCTAGATAGGCTGTGTGAACCACCTTACCCTCGTCTACGTCTTTGGTGATTGCTTCAAAGAAGTCTATCAGGTTTAGGAGACATGATCTGCCTTTTACAAACCCGAACTGGATGGGGTCCAGAGTTTGGAGATTACCAATGTCGTTGTTTATAAGTTCATGATGATACGTTCCATGGCCTTGCAGATCAGGCTCGTTAGGGTAATGGGGTGGTAGTTCCTGGGGTCCGTGGTGGCTCCCCCTTTGTGGAGTGGGATAACCATTCAGTGGGCACAAAGCTTGAGGTGAAGCTATGACAGAGCATGGTGCTTAGGTGGGGTGCCAGTTCATTCTGCAGTTCATGTAGAACGCAGCCTGGGATGTTGTCAGGTCCCATGGATGATGTATTCTTGGCTTTGGAAAATGTGGTTTTTACCTGTGCAGCCATGATTACTGGAACTTTGCATTCTTCTGGTATAGAGATGGGCCCTTTGGGGGGGGGGTGAGAGGGGGTAAAGTTAGCACTGAACCTATCTGCCAGGATGTTGGCAATATCAGTTGGTTCTGTATATTTAATACCATTGTGCTGTAACTCAGAGCAGATCTGAATGTTACCATTGGGATTCTTGACATAGCTATAGAATGCTTTGTGGTTGTCTTTAGAATCAGTGGCAATTTTGTTTTGTAACTAGCTTTAGAGGATTTTATGAGGGATCTCAGCTTCTTACTGAGGCTGACCAAGGAGTTCCTCCAATCATGGGATTTTACTTTTTTTTGCAACAGTTTCTTTCTTCTGTTGTAGAGTTTGTTTATGGCAGGGGACCACCAGATTGGCTTCCTTTGTTTGGAGGCTAGCATCTTGGGTCTGTTAGGGATAGCACAATCCATGCACTCGTGTAAGTGCTTATAAAGTGCATTTGTGTAGGATTCAGCAGTCGTACCTCTATTGTCTGTCTGCATTGGTGTCGTGAAGT